>NC_091768.1:38880368-39183398 GCF_029378745.1 Bos indicus
GCTTAAAAGCTAGAACGTCACCAGCACTTCAGAAGCTCCTGTGTCCCTCCTTGGCCATACCTCTCTCCTTCAAAGGAAACACTGTTTTGAATTTTGTGTTTGTCATTTCCTGGTTTTTCTGTGTAAGCGTGTTTCCCTAAGCAATCTGTTATTAAGTCTTGTTTGCCTCAGGATTGTATATAAATGGTATTCTTGTACCATTTGCTTTGTTCAATCAATGTTTATTTTTTAAGATTCATCCCCATTGATGCATGGTGTGTCAGGCATGAAATTCATCTATACCGCTGTGTGGTCTTGCCTTATATGAATACACCACAATTTATTTATCCAGTCTCCTCTCAGTGGACATGTGGGTTATTTCCAGCTTTGTGCTATTTTAAACAGTGCTGCTGTGACCATTCTTGTATGTTCATCTTGCTGCAGTTTCTCTAGGATAGGAACCTAAGAGAAGAATTTCTGGGTCTTAGAGTCTATGCATCTTCAGCTTTACTGGGTAATATTTTTCAAGGTGGTTATATTTGGACATTCCATCTGACATTCCCATGAGTAAACAGATTAACTTTTAAGAGAAGGGGAAGTCCGAAGGGAAGAAGAAATGCATGATTAGCTAAATATTGGTGAGGAAAAGGATGTCATTAGGGTTTGATGAAGTACAACTCCCCATCAAAGTGTGGAGTAGAAACAGCTGGGTTCGTGAAGGGGAAGGGGACGTGTAGGTCCTACACAACCATTATGGGAAGGGTGAAAGCGTATCTTGCATGGACTGTGGTCACATTGGCATCAGGGAGCAGGTTCCATCTCAGTAAGAATGAAGCACCAGTTCACTACGTTTTCACTCAGTCTCCGCTGATCAGCAGGAACCTTCAGTTTTCTGTCTGGGGAGCACATAGATGCTGCATGGCATTTAAGGGTCTGTTTCCACATCAAACTGAGGGTGTCATGGATTCTAGTCAAGCTTTTAAAACAGTTATCCACACAGAAGCACACAAAGACTTGGGAGATAACTTTCCTCCCAACACAGGGGGATTTTTCTTACAGCATGCATTATATTTTACAAATTCAGTAGATGACCCAGGGTTTGACAGTGCTGTTTATCTGACCTTGGATGAGAACTCAGAGCTGCTGTGTGGTTTTAATTCACTTGACCTGAGAAATATGGGTCTGTGGCCTTTTCACAGCACATTAACTGTGAAATAAGACACAGTCCTATGTGAGCATTTTGACCGCATTTGCAAATCCTGACCACTGTGATACGTAAAACCGATAGAATTTGTTTTCAAAGAATTTCCATTCTTCCAAATTGAGATTTGAGTGAGGATGATGTCTTTTGTTGGCATTCCCGTGAAACTGAAAGTAGAGCATTAAGCCATTAGAAGCACGTGCTCTCTGGCGTCTCAGAAGGGCAGCTTTTTTTAACTTGTTATTTTTGGGTCACCCTTTATTAATAGCATTCATCCAATTTATTTGATTCCAGGCCAGAGAGCTCTGTGATGGTGGCATTTTCAAAATATTTCAATCGTAGTTTTTCATCATCTGTTGATTGGTCTTGTCTTTTGATGGTGACATTACACATTTGGGAAAGCAACATTATATACTGGAAATAACGCTTGTGCTTTGCCAAAAATATATAAAAGAACCTCAATTTTCCATAAGTGAGATCTCATTATGTAAACCATGACACATCTGTTCAGTGTAACATTACGTATTAGTTAAAATGATGGTTATAAAAATTGTTAAATAAGTTGGACAGATGTTTAATTTAAGTTTTAAAGAACAGAATACAGAATTGTGGAATATAATCCTAATTTTGAAATCTAAATGCATGGGTAAGAAAAGCCTATAAAAATTATACCCAAATGTTAGTTGTTGTACTTGGGTAAATGAGATTATAGGGGTTTTCTTCTCAGTGTGGTTATATTACTTTCATAATAAAATTAATTAAAAGAGTGGAAAGAGAGATCAACCTGGATTCAGATTGCCCTGTACCACTATCCAGCTGCTTGACCATGTGGTCAAGCTACTTAACTGGCTTCCTCAGGAGCTAAAGATGTTATGTTTACCTCCATAGGGTTGTTGTCAAATGACATGATATTCTGAAGACCCCCTGTGCAGGTAGATATTTTGGTGGTTCCTGTCCTCTTCTCCAGCTTTCCTTTTTCTGTCGAAACAGGCCTCGCCCAGCACACACCCAACAGCTATGAGTGATGCTCTTTTATTGTCTGGTTTCTATTTTGTCTGGTTGGGGCCTCACTCTGATCTTAGTAAATACTTTTGACTTCTTAAAACTTCTTTTTTAGCAGTGACAACTGATGGTTATTTTAGAGAAGTGAGTGATGAGTAAGAATGCTTTTTGTCACAAGAGGGGAAATTTGAAGAACTGGACTTTCTAAAGTCTTAGAATTTCAGCTGTTCAAATACATGCGTTTGATTGACAGAAATATGCTTGCTAATTTAAGGACATCCTTGTTAACCTCCCTTGGCCAGTGAAGAGGAAACATGTTAAATGCTTGCTAACCAAGCTGGTGATTTTCTTAGCTCTGCCAAGTTCTTCTAAGAGACAGGTACAAATAATATATATGAGAAGAATTCAACCAGGATCCCTAGGGACTGTGTGTAACCTCTAAGATATTAAATGGAGCTTTGTAAACTTTGAGATTATATGCACTGATCATGTTCAACAGTTGATGTAAACAGGAGGAACCAGAGATACTCTATGAGATCATAGTTTCTAGCTTACTTCAGAGTAAGTTTACTGGGGGCAGGGAGAGGAAAGTTCATTTCTTAATAGTAATAGCCAGATGCAGATTGACTAGGCAGTGGAAAATGTAATCTTTCCCAGAGTTCAAAAAAAGATGCCCATATTCACATGGTCCCAAGTCGTCCCCTCTACTTGGAATAAGACACATAGTATCTGAGCTCTCCCCTAGACTCCTAGAGTCTGTTAGAACAGAGGACCTTCCTGACCTACTGAAGGCTGGAATCCAGGTCTCTCAACTCTCAGTTCACATCCTGTCCAGAATAGCAGACTCGCCCTCTGCCTTTTGAGCTAGTCACTGGACAGGCTGAGCCTCATTTTTGTCGTAAGATGAGAGGTTTAATCTCCAAGGGCTCTCCTAGCTCAAAATCTCAAAGATTCAGTGATTCCTTTCAGTATTTCTTTTTCTAACGTGTCAATATCTTGAGAGACCCAAGTAATTAAACCAGAGAAAATCAACTGTGAGTTCTTATCCCTTAAAGTTGGAGGCTCTGAATCAGGTACCTTGTCTTCTGCAGATAGTGTGGTAGGATGAGGATCTTTCTGTCCAAGGCCACAGTTCTACACAGTCCAATCTTCATGGCCTGACAAAGGGCCCAAATTGGCATAAGGCAAACCAGAGTGTCCCAGCAGGGACTTCCTATAGGTTGTTGTAAAAAGGAAGAGAGCAAGGACAAGAAATAAAAGGCTCGAGATTGGATGGGAAGAAGTAAAGTTGTCTTTATTTGCAGGCAACATGCCAGTTTATATAGACAAGTTCTGGTGGCTCAGATGGTAAAGAATCTGCCTGCCAATGCCAGGAGATCCGGGTTCAATCCCTGGGTTGGGAAGATGCCCTGGAGAAGGGAATGGCAACCCACTCCAGTATTCTTGCCTGGAGAATTCCATGGACAGGGGAGTCTGGCAGGCTACAGTCCATAGGATTGCAAAGAGTCAGACATGACTGAGCGACTAACACACACACACACACACACACACACACACACACACACACACACGTGGAATGTATTAAACCTCTACTAGGAAGAACAAATCATTGAACTTTGTAAAGTCACAGGATACAAGATGACCAATATACAAAAATCAATTCTGTCTCCATAGATTAACACCTAATAGGTAGAAAATGAAGTTAAAGAAAGTTCTGTGTATAATAACTGAAAAACATAAACACTTAGGAATACATTTAGCAAAAATCAGCCAGTTGGTACTGTCTTTGGCAGGAACTTGAGGATAATGGGTGCTGGCAGTCCTAGGCAATCCTGGGGGTGTGGACATTGTTTTGTAGCCCTTAACATTTCTCAAGAGAGAAGCTTTATAAACTTGTTGTTTCGCATCATTATGTGGATTGTAATGTCAGTTTGTATTCAACAAGCCAATCCACACTCCTAAGACCATGCTATTATCTGATACCAGACATGTTCTTTGCACTTACTGTGTTGGGTGAAGTCCTGAGTGATTTTCAAAGTCAGATGAATTCTCACGCAGAAGATGTTAACTCAGAAAGTTGTGATTTTTCTTTATTCTTTGTTCCTACTTCTCTCCAGAGTATGATGAGGCATTTAATCCATCAGACAGCAGGAGGATCTATGTAATGAATTTTTACATGCCCCGGTCATTTTAATGTAATTGTCCTTCTTTTAAAAGGCTTCATTAACTCTATTGTTAGGATTGTAAAACTACCTAAGAGAGATAGGAGGGCTTTTCCCATTTTCAGAATTTAACACAGTTTCTTAATTGCACTGCTTTAGGTGAACAGTAATTAAATGGGTTGGGAGAACATGCAATATTTATTTATAGTAACGCAGGCATGTCATGTATTTATAGTCATTACTGCATAGTCTAGTTGATAACATCCTTTTGGGGAAATTTTCATGACTGTTAAAGTAGCTCCAATCAGTGTTTTTGTCAAGTCTTTGAATCTAACTGTGAAAATTAACAGGTCCAGATACCCTTATATTAAGGTACCGTACATAGTGAACTTTTTGCAAGAAACTTGTACTTGCAAAACCCTGAGTATGCTTTTAACATTTTTAATTTAAAAGATTTGGGTTAAACATGTGTGCCAATGTCAGTAGTCTTTGGAGTGTTATCATATCTTAATTGTGACAAGATAACAGATTGTCACAGATAATATTCCTTGGTTCCTTGGTTCTTACATTTGGTAATAAATACAACATTAGCACCTTATTCTTGATGTGCTCTGATATGACACATTTGTCAAGTGGATAAGAGAGAAGTTTCCCATCCAATGTTGAGGATTTTAATACCAGCTAAACCACTGTCTGGGGGTCTTTTTGCACACCAAATGAAAAAGCTAGGAATCCTCCATCCAGAAAAACGTATGCACACAAACACAGATACACTGTGCTACTCAGGAGCAGGTCTCTGGGCTCCCCGAATGTGCCCAGTCATGGACCCAAAGATATGACTCCTTGATCAAAATGCCACTTGTACAGATAGCCTCTCCGGATGTGCGCACACACAGCCCCACCCCTGGCCGTGCCTCATCTCTCCCATGTCTGTGTGTCTGCAGAGATATTTTTATTTACACCTTTTCTCCATAGGACGTTTTTATTCAGTATCTTCATTTAACAACTCAGTTTAAATGCGACAGGAACAGAGGTTCCTTTTCCATCACTGCTGATTTCTCATGCTTCCTGTGATTTCCTCAGTCATTACAGGTACTCGTCGACTTCTCCCTCGGCCCCATTTCCCCCAAAACTAAAAACAAGCTGCTCTCTTCCTCCAGGCATCCAATACATGAATAGCTTTTTATCCCATGTGTTTTCACAGAGCCACCGCTTTCACCCCTTCTGCTGTTTATCAGCTCACCACAGAGCCAGCCTTCACAGCTGTCCTTGAAACTGTCCCAGTCCCTCTCCCCTGGACGCCCCTCTCCCCTGGACGCTCCTCCCTTCACCCTGCCCTCCTTGGGGACTCAGAGTCTGCGGTGTGTGTGGTCAGCCTCACGCAGCCACACCTTCTCTTGAGTCCCGCCCTGCTCAGCCACCTCTGGAGACTCTCTGTCAACACACACTGCAAATTCAAACCCGCCAGCTCCTTCACTCCGGGGGTCGCTGCCCCCAGGGACTCCTCCTCTGCCTGAGTCCCTGCGTGTTTCTTTTCAGCCACTGCTCTCCCATCTTCCTGCACCGGGGACTCTCTGCCCCTCCAAGAGAGAAGCTCAGACAGGTTGTCCCATCTGCTGAGAAGCAGTGGCTGGGCATCTCTCATTTTCTAGTCACTGAACCTGCCGGAAGATGGGTCCCCAGAACTGGGCAGCCTTATTTCTGTTCATTCAGCAACACCCCTCTCTTCCTCCCACCATTTACCTGACACAACTGAGTCAATAGTTCAAGAAAGATACTTTTTTTTTTTAAGTGTTGGGGCAAGGGTCTAGGAGAATGATGCAAATTATTATTAATAATAATTCACAAGTATATAAGTCCCTGAAACCCCACCCCCCATGCGCACAGCCTGATGCCAGGGTCTTCCTCTTTGCTCATCAGTGATCTACTCACCTCTGCACCCTAGTGCAGGGCAGGCACTCAATCAAGTGTCTGGCGAAGGAGCCGTACAGGGACCTGGCACATCGGTTCAGTATTTCATAGACTCGTAGAGCTGGGGGTGACCTTTGAGGTGATCTCCTAGTATCTCATTTGACAGCTGAGCAAACAGAGTCAGGGCAGTTAAATGACTAGTCCAAGGTCAGACAGCAATAAAATCAGCTTTTGAACCTGTGTTTTCTGACTGACTCCTGGTCTCCCTTTTTGTTGCACTAAAGGACTACTCAGCCTGTGGTTCTTCTTTCCCCATCTCTTTCATCTCTATTATTAGTGCCTGTCTGGTGCTAAGAGATATTCTGAGCTCTAATGCTGCCTGGTGTTGTCTGCTGCACCTCAGTGTACCTAAGAACTTAGTAATGATCTTACTTTTTGAACAGAACTCGATACTTTTCAGGATCTTTCACATATGTTTCCTCATTAGATTTTGCCACAGACTGGTGACATAGGTTGAACTTATGTCAGAAGAGAAAAAGTAGAGCTTAGTTGAGGCCATGTGGCTAGTCAGTGTGACACAGTTGAGGCTAGGCTCTGGTTTTCCTGTCTCAGGATGTGGTGACTTACAACTGTTTTGAGAATCTGGCCTCAGGCTCTGGAATCTTGCCTTCCTTTATGTAAATATGAAAAATAGAATTTCCTATTTTCTAACAGTTTTCAGTGTTTTGTTAAGTGTGTTCTGAAGCACTCTGGTCCCATGGGATGATCTGTTGGAAAAAAAAAAAAATTAAAACCGGGTTTTGTGACCAGATAAGCCAGGAAAAACTGCTTGCTGGATGCCTCTCTGGGGGATTCCCAGTGCACGTGAACATTTAAAGACTCTGAGAAGTTCCTCTCCAAAGACCATTGAGTATATTTTAATTGTGGTGAAATACATGTGATGTAAAATCTACCATCTTCATCATTTTTAAGTGTTTTAGTTCAATAGTGTTAAGTATATTCACATTGTTTGCCCAGTCAGTCTCCACAACTCTTCTCATCTTGAGAAATTGAAAGTCTGTGCCTATTAAACAACCATCCCCATACTCTCCTCCCTTAGCCCCTGGTAGCCACCATTTTATTTTCTGTCTCTGAATTCGCCTCCTCTTGGCGCCTCATAGAAGTGGAATCATACAGTATTTTTTTTTTCGATGACTGGCTAATTTCACTTAGTATAATGTCCTCAAGGCCCACCCATATTATACCACATGTCAGAATTTCCTTCTTTTTTAAGTGAAAGTCGCTCAGTCGTGTCCAACTCTTTGCAACCCCATGAACTATACAGTCCATGGAGTTCTCCAGGCCAAAATACTGGAGTGGGTAGCCTTTCCCTTCTTCAGGGGATCTTCCCAACCAAGGGATCAAACCTAGGTCTCCCACATTGCTGGTAGATTCTTTACCAGCTGAGCCACAAGGGAAGCCCTTCTTTTTTTAAGGCAGAGTAATATTCCACTGTATGTATATACCACATATTTTTATTGATGCAACTGAAGGTGACACCTGAGTTGCTTCTAACTTCTGTTTCCTGTGAATAGTGCTGTTTTTTCTGTGGGTGTGCAAACATCTCTTTGAGACCCTGCTTTCAGTGTTTCGGGGTGTGTATGTGCTCAGTCATCTCTGACTCTTTGTGACCCATGGACTGTAGCCTGCCAGCCTCCTCTGCCCATGGAATTTTCCAGGCAAGAATACTGGCGCAGGTTGCAATTTCCTACTCCAGGAGATCTTCCTGACTCAAGGATCCAACCCACATCTTCTACATTGGCAGGCAGACTCTTTACCACTGTGCCACTTGGGAAGCCATTTTGAGGGTATATACTCAAAAGCAGAATTGCTGGATCACAAGGGAATTTCATTTTTATTTTTTTGTGTGTGGAACTGCCATTGTTTAAGATATTTTTCAATTCAAGTTTCACAGCTTTTCCACATTATTCCTTTGAGTATCCCACAGAACATGGCACTTTCAGGAAACAGTGGGAAATCCTGAGCTCAGTAAGGATTTCCGTTTGTTCCAGGGGGCTGGCAGACCTCAGGATGCTGCCTGGCAGTTGGGCCACAAAGCTCCCAGTCCAAGGGCAAGGTCAGCAGTGTGGTCCCAGGAGCTGCAGAAGGGGAGAAAGCTCATGGTACACAGCAAACCAGAATAAGAGTCCTTCCACTGGAACTACCTCTGCATATGTGGCATGGTTATAGAGGCTGCTGTGGCTCTGATGTCATTCCATGAGTGAGTAAAGAAGGGTAAGGCCATCTGCCTACGTTCAATGAGGCACCTGGAGCAAGCTTTCCAGTGAGAAGTTTTAGAATTCAGAATCCACTGTTTCCTCCTCCCCTTGAAATGGAGAGCATGCCACCTGGTCACAATCTAGATGGGCTCCTCTCTGGGGCCTGTTGTGTTGACTCCATCTCATTGGCCCTTCGTGTGGTTCCTCAGTAATTGAGGGATGAGTGTAAACACTCTAATTGTGTGGATAGATTAATATTCCAACAGAGCTGATTTGCCTCACACAGATGGAAAGGATATGTAGAGCAAGGGCAGTAAACTGAGGAAAGAAGCAAATTCCCCAGCCCCCAAAGCTGCTGGCTACCTCAGATGTCCTTGTGGTCAAGTTCCAACTGTTGGTGAGCTGGAAGGAGGCATTACATGATTGGACACCCGAATGCCCTGGGTTGTTTCTCTAAATATGGGCTTAAAAATTGAAATGGGCCTGAATAGTATGCTTGCTCCTTGGAAGAAAAGCTATGACAAACCTAGATAGCATATTAAAATGCAGAGACATCACTTTGCCGACAAAAGTCCATGTAGTCAAAGCTATGGTTTTTCTACTAGTCATGTATGGATATAAGAATCAGACCATAAAGATGGCTGAGTGCCAAAGAATTGATGTTTTGAATTGTGATGCTGGAGAAGACTCTTGAGAGTCCCTTGAACTGCAAAGAGATCAAACCAGTCAGTCCTAATGGAAATCAACCCTGAATATTCACTGGAAGGACTGATGCTGAAGCTCCAATATTTTGCCCACCTGATGCGAAGCACCAACTCATTGGAAAAGACCCTCATGCTGGAAAAGATTAAGGGTAGGAGGGGAAGAAGGCAACAGAGGATGAGATGTTGGATGGCATCACTGGCTCAATGCACATGAATTTGAGAAAAACTCTGAGAGATAGTGAAGGACACAGAAACCTGGCCTGCTGCAGTCCGTGGGGTCACAAAGAGTTGGACACGACTTAGCAACTGAACAATAACAACAAAAGAAAACAAACCAGGAGGCTGTAGCTTTATCCAGCTGTTTTTGATGTTGATAAGAATGAGGACATAAAATCATGGAGAGGCTTTGTAGTCCCAGAGAGCTTTGACAGCCTGCAGGACGGCCATAGCACACTCAGCTTCTTAGTTCCCTTGTCTGAGAGCTGGTACTGATAATGATGCCACACATTGTAGGGAGAGAATTTCATAAGCTCTCTGAGATTCTTAGATGAAAGTGGCTACTGAGGTACAAATTATTATCATTATTTTAAGAGATTTTACTGTTCTGTAAATAGATGCTGTACCTTATTCTCTCTGACTCTCTTGCTTTAAATGAGTTCAGATTTGGCTTCTCTCATTGGCTGCCTCCCACCCAGATTATTTCCCCAGGGTCACAGTTCTGTTTGGAGGTGCAGAGGTAAAGTGGAAAGGGGCTTGGGAAGTTCTGTGTATACCCTCGGGCAAGCCACCTACCCTCCTGGGGCCTTAATTTTTGCATTTTTAAGGTTCCTTTCTAAGGTCCCTTCCAGCTCTGTAGATTTGTGATTTTATCAAAGATTAGAGAAATAATTCAGCTTCAAATTACCAATATGTATAGAGTACCAAGTCCAAACTAGGCACTGCTCTAGGTACTTGGGATAAGGTACCTTATTCTGGTTGGGGGAAAGGAGGTGAGACAGAAAACAATAAACAGTAAATATTAATACCTAAGCAAATTATATAATTGTTAAAAAGTGATATGTTCTAGGCAAAATCAAAATAGTGTGGTAAAAGGAATTGGGAATGCAGGCAGCAGTGAAATTTTTTTTAAATGTAGCAGAGAAGAACTTTCCCATATGAGAGTTTTTAGAAAATCAAGTACATTAATGGGAGGCTGCAAACCTCTCCTATGGAGATTTTTAGGGAAAAAAAGAAGTCCTCTGTCTTTTTAGAATGAGGTATATTCTTATCTGGGTGGAGAGGGATTTGCCAGATGATCCTTTCAAAGGCTTTCTTTTTAAATGATTTAGTGGTTTGTTCGGGAGCAGCCCCAGCGTTTGTGAGAGTATGCATGTGTTCACATATACACAAACACACACATACTCATACATGTGTGTGTACACCTGGCACATGCATATCTACTGCTTAAGGAGCAGGTACAAGCCAGCTTTGGGAGGCCCAGCTGCTGGCATGCATCCCAGCTCACTTTTAAAAGGCCAACTGGTGTGCCATAATAATATAGCCTTCCCATCCTGCCATTTTATGAGGGAAGAACTGAAACACAGAGATGCTAGTGACTCGCCAGAATCAGGATGAGTCAAGAGTGGCTAATAGGACCTGGCGTCACACTCTGCTTTTGGCCACCCGCCTTCAGTACCTCCCTGCACTCCTCTGCCCAGGAGTGGGCGGCTCAGCTGTTTTTACATCCCCTTCCCTCAAGCTTAGTGACCACCTCCATTCCCAAGTCTGTGTAAGTAAGTAATGATAAAACCAGTAGAGTACTTCCTTTAACCTGTATGTATCCAGACCTACATAGTCCAGTTTTAATGATTCATGTTAGGGCCAAACAGATAACAGTCATGTGACAATAATTTCTTTTTAATTTTTTATTTATTTTTCTTTTTAAAATTAATGTACAGTTGACTTACAGTGTTGTGTTAGTTTCAGATGTACAACAAACTGATTCAGTTTTGCATTCATATCTGTTCTTTTTCGGGCTTCCCAGGTGGCACCAGTGTAAAGAATCCACCTGCCGATGCAGGAAATGCAGGAGATGTGGGTTTGATCTCTGGGTCAGGAAGATCCCTGGAGGAGGAAATGGCAACCCACTCTAGTATTCTTGCCTGGAAAATTCCATGGACAGAGGAGCCTGGTGGGCCACAGTCCATGGAATTACAAAGAGTTGGACACGACTGAGCATGCATGCCACGCCATTCTTTTTCAGATTCTTTTTCCTCGAAGGCTATTACAAAACATTGAGTATAGTTCCCCGTGCTATGTAGTCGGTCCTCGTTGGTTGTCTGTTTTATATATAGTAGTGTGTATTTGTTAATCCCAAATTCTCAATTTATCCCTCCCTCCCTCTTTCCCCTTTGGGAGTTGCTTTTCTATGTCTGTGGGTCTATTTCTGTTTTGTAAATAAATTTATTTGTATCATCTTTTTAGATTCCACACACATGATATCATGGGATATTTGTCTTTGTCTGACTTTAGTGTGATCATCTCTGGGTCCATCCATTTTGCTGCAATTGGCATTATTTCATTGTTTTTTTATGGCTGGGTAATATTCTACTGTACATGTATACATCATCATCTTTATCCATTCATCTGTCAATGGACATTTAGGTTGCTTGCATAATGTGACAATCATTTCAAAATAGCAAATGCTTTATTTACTTGTGTTGTTCAGTACAACAGTGAGGTCATAGAATCCACAGCAGCACCTCAGGTCCCTCCTTCCCCATGAGCTGTCCTTACACCCTACGGCCCCGACAAACTTACTGGTATTTTCTAACAATGACCCACTGTTCTTCCACCTCTCCTCCTGATTCTGCATTGTAAAATATACACTCTCCCCCCAACGCTTTACCAGTAGGCTGGACAAGGGGAAGAGCCAGGAAGGCTAAGCCAGAGTCACTGCAGCAGCTGGGGCAAGAAGGAGCCTGGTCACATGTGTTCTTCATTTCTGGTCGCCACACCACTGTTGGTTGTATGCTGTGCCAGCCAGGCTCCTAGATTACCTCCTGTAATTTAGTCCTCATGGCAATCCTACGTGGTAGGATTTGCTTCTTTGCTTCACTGATGAAAAAAAACACAGTCAGAGAAATCGAGTAACTTGCCAGGTATCATGCTGTAGAGAATGCTAGGCTTTGAGCCCAGGTGTATCTCATTATAAAAACCGTGCTTGGTCTCCAGGGCGCTGCCTCTAAGTCATGTACATCCCGAGGTTCCATGTTCTTTCAGTTGCCAAATTTGTTGGGTGGGAAACACAATGATAAAACTCTTTGGTGTTTGCTTGAGGCAGTTACATCTGTTTTCAGCCAAGATCTTGAAAGCTTAGTAGCTAAATGAAAATGAGTAGGTTCTCCCCAAGCTCTGTGGAGTGGAATCTGTTTTGTTTGGAAACACAGAGGCCAGCAAGTTCTATGGTCCACTGTTCTAACACGTCAGATGCAATTGTTTTCTGACTCTTTCAGTATTTTAGCAACTTCATGACCAAGGTGGTGCTCAAGTTAGGCAGTGCACAATCTAAGGAATTGAACAGAGCACAGAGATGGGAGCTGGGAGGAGCTTTCACAGGATATGGGAGATTTTAAGCAGTTTCTTTGTCACAAATTAAAAATAAAGATACTTTCTGACAAACATGTTGATTCAACATGTGAATCTGTGAACTCGATATAAGCACCTCAAGGGTAAGGTATCCAAGGATGCATTTTGTGGTGACCTAACACTAGCTCGCAGTTTATACCTTGGTTGAAAGCTAGCGTTAATTTAGGCAAGGAAGGGAAAGGGTCCCTGCAAGGACAGGAGACCAGAGAAGCAAAACAGTCACACTCAACAATTACAAAGAGAAAATCCAGAGTAATGAGTGAGAGAAGATGAGGCAAAGTAGATGAGGCAGGATGAACAGACAAGCAAGTGCGGGAGTATGTGAACTGAAGACACCGAACGCAAGAAGGAAAGACCAAGACACAGGGAGCCGTAGGCAAGAACGTCACCCAGTGTTAACAAGATGCTCTCCAACATACGGTGTTAAGGCTTTCTCCTAGGTTTCAGTAGAAACTTAAGCCTAGCGTGCAGAGGGCTTTCATGTGAGTTCTCTTTCTACCTGCCTGAGATTATATTTGTTCCATCAGGAGGAAAATCATTTGAAAGTAGAGACACTAATATTTATCATTATCCACATCAGTTCTTAGTAAACATGAGAATCAGAGCAAAGTGAAATGAACTTGAAATAGATTCTATGACAGTGATCCACCCAATGATGTTATCGTATACGAGTCATTACGGAATAGATTCTTCACCTCTTGCAATACATGGTTTTCAGTTTTCAGAAGTGTATAATGAAGATTTTTCAAAGCTTATGCACTCACTTGAGAGTCACAATGGTCACTATGTTTCTTCTATGGCAGTGCTACACTTCCCCAGTTATTTTCCCAGTTAGAAACGCTATTTGACTTCTGAATGTTCTATATGCATAGTTGTTGGTTTTATATACTTCTTGCTTTCACTTCCTGAAGCATAGTGGTATGATGAACTGATTACAAATAGCATTCTAATGAAACTGTTGGGTGTGTTGTACTATAAGTCATCTGCAAATGGGAAGTTCTTTCCTGAGGAAATTGATAAACTGAGAGTCAGCTTGCATGCTCATATATTTTCTGTGAGAATTTTTGGTCCCTCCTCATTTTTTGTCCTTTTAAAAATTTGTGCCAGTTAATTCGTGCTTCCCATCCAGACACACATTTTAACACCTGTAACAGTTAGCTGAGGTCGGTTATGTGGACATGATATTAAGAGTTTGCATTAAATGTTTACCAGCAGAGTATCTGAGGATGTAAACTCTTATAGGAAAGTAGAGTTTTTAGTTCAAATACTGGATATTTTTAAAAGTAAAAATAGAGAATGGTTTTTTTATCTACCAGGTCTATGCTCTTAGCCTAGAGACAAAGGGCTCTTTCAGGAGAAACAGAGAAATTTTAGTTGACATTTCCCCCTCAACACCAGGCTTACAAAGAGTCACAATGCTATAGAGATGGACTACAGGCCTGTTTTCCCGAGTCCAGTGTATTGTAAAAGTCTGGGCCAGCATTTTTAAAGTCAGGATACTTCACACTTTAAAAAAACCCAAACTTATGACTTCTCTTTAAAAATAGCATGCTCTGGCCACAGTGGGCCAGCATCATCCCTTGACAGTCAATGCTAGGGCTGGAGCTGCCTAGCCACCCCAACACCTACCCCCTGTAGGCAGTTCCTGGGCCCTTTTTGTGGGTTCATACACCTGAAGTCTATGGCCTCCAGTGCTGGTTGCCATTCATGATCACATTTGTAGTGTTGATTTTTACAAAATGGATGAGTATTTTTCTGAACCTATTTGGCAACATGGAGAAGACAGGAGGGTGGGGGCAGCCTAATTTTGCTTGTTCCCGGCTCACTTGGCTCGTGCAGGTTACCTGTCTGCGGCATTTGAGCTACACCTGCTGCTCCCTCCCTCATACCACATTTCACCTGTGCTGTGTGGCACATGGGGTCTTGGTTCCTCAACCAGGGATGGACCCGGTGGCCCCCCCCACACCACCCCCCCCACCACCACCAGCAGTGGAAGCGTGGAATCTTAACCACTGAAAGTCCCCGCCTTGCTTGCTTCTATTTCCCCTGAAAGAGCCATAGTCCAAACTGGGGATTCCTCCCTGTCCTTGACGTGTCCTTTCTTGGGTCCTCCCCCTCCTCCAGATGCCCTCTCTACACCGTCCTCCCATATGGGCTCCACCCTCATCAGGATTTCCTTCTGCTTCCAGCTCATCCCTCTCAGCCTCCTTTGCTGCCTCCGTGGTGAGCTTCATTTACTTTTACTTCTTCATTATACAAGCGTTACCTGAATTACATAGATTATTTTAGAAATTCAGACAATAGCAGAGGTATGTTAAAAGGTAATCTTTTTTTATTTTAACTATGTTCCTTTCCACTGCCTTTCTCAGAGAAAACTATGGTTAATCCCTGGATGGATCTCTTCTCCTGACCCTTTTCCATGTAATCTGTTGTGTGTTGTGGTTTAACACAAATAAAATCAGTTTATAGATACTGTTTTTAACTTTTAACTTGGAGAGGACCCTGGTCAGTGTAAACAGATCTCTGCCTTACCCGTTTTGTGATCTGCCAGTTTCTTAAATGTTGGTGCTTCCCAGCATAACCTACTGGATAATCGCAGTACTTAATACATTGTTGTTATTATGGTTGTGAGCTGCTAGGGACAGTTCTTATCAAAACACTTGTCAATACATATTCAGTGACTGAGTGAATGAATGAATGAACGTTGGTGTTTTTGCCCATTCAATTAGATCATTGTAATTTATACTTTATGTATAATATTAAATTGCATTGAAATTTAAAATCAAACTAAAATATCCGAAGTTCTGTAGTAAATTATGTATTAGCATAATTATTGTAAGACACAGTTAACCTATTTCTCAGGTTATTTCCTAAAAGCGATATTTATTGATTTTACTTACCTCAGTAGGATCACCCTACTGTGATGTAAACTATTATATATAGGATGGATAAATATCAAGGTCCTACTGTATAGCACAGGGAACTATATTCAATATTCTGTATTAAAACATATTGGAAAAGAATATTAAAAAAATGTATATATTTAACTGAGTCACTTTCCTGTACAGCAGAAATTAATGCAACATTGTAAATCAATTATACTTCAATAAAAATTTTTTTAAAAAGATCACCCTACTATGCAAAAAAGAATTCTGTATACTACTTTTTTTGTGTTCTTGGGAGAAGTATTGGTGGCTGGTGGTTTTTGTTTTGTGTATTTTAAATGAGTATGTGTTTTGGCATCTTTCCAAGGCAGATAGTACTCTGGGTACATACAATTCATCTTTCATAAAAGTTTCATTTTATCTTTAAAAAGATATAAATGCACAATGATTGTATAAACAGAATTGACTTAATAGAGCATTTCTTCAGTAGGAAAGTAGTTGAGGTTTATGAAGGGAGCCTTGTCAGAACTATTGTAGAGGGCTCTCGTTCAAATTCATGCCGCTGTTGATAGCCCTGATTTAAGGAGAAACCAACGAAAACATCTATCATCTGATGGCTGTGGGATGTCACCCAGGCTTGTGTCATGGTCGTGTCATGTCCCTGGGTTTGTGGGATGAAAAAAATAACACTTGGATACTTGGAATTCATCCGTAAGCTGTTTTTGTCAGGAGTGGGTGCATTTCTTGCTCCCAAGTCGAAATGAGAGTTTTAAATACCGTTAATAACTCTCTCATCACAAGACTCTCTGGAGGAGACACCAAGGGTGAGTGTGTGGGAACGATAGTTTAAAAATGTATTCATGTATAAAGTGGGGGCGGTGGGACTAATTGATAATAAGCTGAAATCAGTTGGCCACTAACAACCCATAGCAAGACCTGGTCCCTACTTGTGCATGTTTGAAAAATCAATAAACAAACACAAATTAGAAAATAAAGAAGAAAATGAAAACTATATAAAGACCTCTGCAATGCGCACAGGTCTGTTAAACTAATTAAAATTCTGCCCAAGGGGTTACTGAAGTGGCTAAAACTCAGCTTAATCTGGGTCAAGGTCTTGGGGAAGGTGGCTCAAGTGCTGTGTTTTTAAAGAGAGGAAAGAACATTTGATTTCAAGGGACTGTCATAAAACAGTCCAAGCAAGCTCTAGATGGAAACTTACAATGTACCATATTACAGGATTGAAATACCGGAGTAGGAGTTGAATGCCTTTGGCACAGGACAGAAATGGGGTGAAAGGAGTGTGCCCAGGCTGACATCCTGAATTTATGTGTTGTACTATAGTTTACAGACTCCTTCTGGGGATTTTTTTTTTTTTTTTTTTGACCTGTATTAAATGAACTACAAGCCTGTTTGAAGACTGAATCTCCAGGGTTGATGGTGGCAGCCTGCCTGGATGTAGGGGATGAGAGAAGAGAGATTAAGACAAGACCCACTCTGAGTTTCTGGACCTGGGATGATATCTGTACCCCTGACCAAAATTAACAAATATAGAAGGGCAGTTTGGGCAAGAGAAGATCAATCAGACAGCCAAGACTGACAGAGGAACCCACTGACAGTGTTCAGCTCTTGAGAACAAGGAAGGTTAACTTGCCAGTGAACTCTAGGAACACTTGTAGCCTGGTGACCTTGAGAGCAGAGGCCCCGCGTGGGCATTGGCGCAAGATTGGAGAGGACACATTAAGTGGGAGAGGGAGTTGATGGACATGGGTAAAAGCAGGGGCAAGAAGTCGCTGGAAGGGAAAAGCGAGTGTCAAATGACACTTGTAAATCAGGGAGCCGCCCGGATGGTACAGTTTAGAGAGACAGCGGCGTGACAGCATGAGATCATGTTTTGTACTGTTTATTTGCAGTTTGTTGAGTTTTATATCCCTCAGGAAATAGCTGTGGCTCAGATGCAGACAGCTCTGAGTAGACGAGGCACATGACCGCAGTATCAGGGAAAACTAGTCAGCGGTGGCAGGAGCCAGGTGGAAGGGCAAGTGCTTGTTCCCACAGTGGAGCCGGGCCCCTGACACAAGCTGTCTTCTGGGCTCCTCTCTCAGGAGGCCCGTGGGCATCTGCACAGGTCCCAGGCTGGCCTCGCGTCTTGCATATGAATGCAACCAGCATCAAACAGGTGTGATCTCAGACTGTCACCACCCCTGGACATGTAACTCAAAGCTCAAGTCAGGAGGTTCATCTTCATATACAATGCTTCCTTTTTAAAGAGGATTTGCAACCCTAAATCCATAGTCAGCTTGATCTGATCAAGATCAAGCCAGCCACACTCACACTGAGGCATTGAGAATGCTGTGCATGTTGGCTGCCTGCTGTTGCTGCTAGATAGATGCTGCACCCAGGAATTATAAGGAGGGAAGCAGTAGGTGTGTGTTCTTCTGGTGGTCGGTCTCTTTTGTCTCAACCCTCCATCTTGCTGTCACTCTGCACATGATAATTTAGGGAAAATACTACAGGGCCAAAATATGTAGCTTATTCTTGACTTGGTGAACCCATGCATTGGCATGACATGGGATACATTTCAGCAAATGTTTGTAATTCTGATAAATGACATCCAGAGGAGGAGGCTTATAGTCATCAGCTCACGTGTGTGCTCTCCATCGTTCTCACAGTTGGCTGATTCTTCAGGGCACGTGTGTAGATGTAGCATTTGTTGACCCTGACTCCTGCTTTCAGAGGCTGGCCAGAATTGCAGCTGGGCCCTGTTGTCATCAGACAGGGCCTCAGTGGAGGAATCATGCTGCCCTTTTTTGAATCCAGAGAGAAACACTTCGTCATTTGTGTATCAGCAATGCTTGTATTTTCTCCTGGATTGAAAACAAAAATGACCAGAAACCATTAGTTATTAATACAAGCCATACACTTTTAATCTCAGTCTAGCGTTCAAGAAAAGCAATGTTTGTTTGCCAGATAACTTGAGGTCTTTGTGTGTGGAGCTAACAGATGGAGTGCATTGAATGATGACTGCACGTGGATGCGCGCTGAGCCCAGGAGGGCATCCCTGGGCTAGGAGGGTTGTCCAGAAAGTTAACAAGGCTGGATTCAGAAGGGCTCTAGACAGAAAAAGCCCAAGTAGTGAAATATCTTTTACGGAGATTTTCTCTTCAGTGTAATGGTTACCAGGGCACTGATTGCAACTGTTTTCAAACAGATGTGCCTTGTGTTCATTCTGTTTCAGGCATGTTATGGGAGTAGAAAAGAGAACTTCTAGCACAGCAGTGTTTGAGAAAACAAGGAAAATCAAATTGTCTTAAATCTTATCCTCTGAATAACATCTATTATTTAGTGGTATTCTCCTCCTCCCTAGTAGGGTGGTTGGGATACAAATTTAAGTAGGATTCTCCTCAAGCCCCCAAAGGACTTCCCTGGTGCCTCAGATGGTAAAGAATCTGCTTGCAATGCAGGAGACCCAGGTTCAATCCCTGGATTGGGAAGATTCTCCTGGAGAAGGAAATGGCAAGTCACTCCAGTATTCTTGCCTGGAGAATTCCATGCACAGACAGAGGAGTCTGGCAGGCTACAGTCAGTCCATGGGGTCAGAAAGAGTCAGACACGACTGAGCGACTCACACACACTATCTCCTCAACCAAAAAGAAAATGTAGCTAATATTTTTAAATAAGTCCAAATGATACATAAAAGTATAAAGAAAAAGTGAAAAATTCCCACCTGTATTGACCTTCTAGATATCTACACAGATATAGTAGTACACAGGTATATATATGATTTTATATGAATAGGATTGTACCAAAAGACAACTCTGTAGTCTGTTTTGATCACTTAACAAAATGCTGAATATAGCTACATCAGAAGTATTATTGCTGGTCTAGAATTCAATTATATAGCTGTATCCCATTAAGTTATTCATTGTGCCATTTATTCACCAGATATTTATTTTTAGTTCTAGATGTAGTAACCAGATTTTGCAGATGCAGAAGTAAACTCCCCTATGAGTGGATATATAGATTACTGCTGGTTTTTCTATGTTATAAGCAATATTGCCTTGAACAAACAATACCACAACACACAGCATACTTAAATTTTCTCCTTAGTATAAATCCCTAGGTAGAAAACTCGTTGATGAGTGGGTTGGTACATTTTGGAGTTTCATCCATATTTATTGTATAACCACACTCTACTAAAAGTTTGCAATGGTGCCAGTTTTTCAGTACTCTTATGGTGGTACTTTTCTTTCATTATCATCTTTGTTAATGGGATAGGTGAAAAATGGTATTTCACTGTTGTAACTTACATTTCTTTGATTTGTAGTGTACTTGGGATGGGACTTTAAGCCACTAAGAAATCATGGCTTCCGCATGATCTATGGGCTTCCCTGGTGGCTCAGACAGTAAAGAATCTGCCTGAAATGCAGGAGACCTGGGTTCGATCTCTGGGTCAAGAAGATACCCTGGAGAAGGAAATGGCAATCCATTCCAGTATTCTTGCCAGGAAAATCCCATGAACAGAGGAACTTGATGGGCTACAGTCCATGGGGTCACAGAGAGTCGGACATGACCAAGCTACCAACTCTTTGTTTCACGTGATTGATGGAGCACCATTTTCTTTGAGTCTTAAGTTTATCCCTCTCACAAGGAAAGATTCTTTTTTACTTTCTTCTTTGCAGTCAGATCAGGTAGGTTAGAATCAATAAGGGGTTGTCTGTTTGGTGACTGGATCTTCACTGAAAGAAGATATGTAAGTGTTAGTACTGATTTAAATCTAGATTGTTGGTTTTAGTTCATGTAAGATTTGATTAATTTCCTTTCATTTTCAAATAGATATCATACTTTTAAAAATATTTTAAAAATCATGGAGATATTTAAGGAGTACCTAATTAAAATCTTTGATATAAATGCCTAGAAGTATATTGTCTCCATATAGCTTTTCACTTGGGTTTGTAGCGTTTGTATTTAAGTGTTTTCTTTTTTCTTCCAGCTACAAATGAAATTTAGTTGTAGCAAAATGGTTGTGAGACAGACACGTCTGAGTTCAGGTTTCCGTCCTTCAAGTATTGGTTGCCTTGGTCTCTGTTTCCACATCTGCAGGGATAATAATAATACCTATCTCGTGAAGCATTAAAAAAAAAAACTTGCATACTGCCTGGCATCTAATACATGATCAATAAATATTACATTTTTTCTTATGGGAAATTTTAGCAAAATTAGAAACCCTCAGGAAAGGATATAATTTCTTTACTGAAATTCCATCATCCAGAGACAACAAATGTCTCTCGTTTTTAGATGTTTTATTCTAGTACTTTTCCTCAAAGATACATATTTTACAGAAGTGGAACCATACTAAAACTGTACAGGATGTACAGGATTTCAGCAAATGTGTGTACTTAATCATTCAACAATGGAAGAGAGTGGTTACCCAGATTAAAAAAAAAAAAAAATAGTGGTTTAGTGGAGAATTTTGTGCTGATATTTACTTGTAATGAATTTTTTGTTAGAGTGAAGATTAAGTATAATTGAAAGGCATTTTGGACAATTAAAACTATAAACATTTCCATTCCTTCTAATTCAGCATTCAGATCTGTTTCTTATGCAATCAAAAATATACACCATTTTTCTGTGTTACTTGGGAAAGCATTTAAACAGTTGACAGACTGCAGGAGTCCAAGACTATGGTTTGTCTACACTGCTTCCGATCCCAGGAGAACAGCGAGGCGAGCTGACACTGACTGAATGTGGACGGGAACTTCCTTAGCTTGCCATGCCTTATCCCATGGCCTGAGCTGGATTTCATGAGTTGTGTTTACCAAATAGAGTCCAAATTAAATTTTTGTTTATCAGGTTCCTTTTAAGGGAGGCCCACTCTTCAAAGAAGCTCCTGGTGAATCTTTTTAAAGCATACGCATATATATACACACACATGCAAAACTCACCAGATTACCTGCCTTGCATGTTAAGATTATCTAGGAACTATATTTCAAACATCTTCTACAAGTAAAGAGCACAAATATTCTTTGAACTCATGTTTTTGTGCTCAGCAGTCAAATCCTGACTTGCATTTCTGCCCCTAGGACTTCCATGTAAGTTCATTTTGGTTGAAAAACTGTCTGAATTTTCTTGCCATTTTCCTTTTTTTTTTTTTCCTTGTCTTCAATAAGTATGGGGTTATTCAGTTCAGTTCAGTTCAGTTCGGTTGCTCAGTCGTGTCCGACTCTTTGAGACCCCATGAATTGCAGCACGCCAGGCCTCCCTGTCCATCACCAACTCCTGGAGTTCACCCAGACTCATGTCCATCGAGTCAGTGATGCCATCCCGCCATCTCATCCTCTGTCGTCCCCTTCTCCTCCTGCCCCTAATCCCTCCCAGCATCAGAGTCTTTTCCAATGAGTCAACTCTTCGCATGAGGTGGCCAAAGCACTGGAGTTTCAGCTTTAGCATCATTCCTTCCAAAGAAATCCCAAGTCTGATCTCCTTCAGAATGGACTGGTTGGATCTCCTTGCAGTCCAAGGGACTCTCAAGAGTCTTCTCCCACACCACAGTTCAAGGTTCAAACCAAAGAGATATTTTTAGAATATTTATTTTGTTTAGCATTAATTCTCAAAAATATTCCTGTCACTGGGTAAAATTCATAATTTAAGTTTATATTTTCTTAATACGGTAAAGAATCTGCCTACAGTGCAGGAGACTGGGGTTCGATCCCTGGGTCAGGAAGATCTCCTGCAGAAGGGAATGGCTACCCACTCCAGTATTCTTGCCTGGAGAATTCCACAGACAGAGGAGCCTGTCGGGCTACAGTCCATGGGATCGAAGATAGTCAGATAGAGCTATTAACACTTTCACTTTTCTTAATTTAATTCTACACATAGTATAAATTTTATGTATTATATGTATTAAAATGTTGCATAAACTTTTTATAAGCTATCTATATACAGAGTTTTGCATAAGCTTTTTTTCCATTTCAGGTTCTTAACTATTTTCAACCTTTTGTTAAAAGAGAAGATTAAATTTTACCTATATTAAATTAGTTTTCTCTAGTTCTATCTTTATTCTTCTCCTGGGAAATTCCAAAAGCTTGCAGTGAAAAAAATCTTTACATGCTTCAGGCTTTTACTTTGTTTCATTTTAGATGAGAATCTGGGACCTTATCAATGAAATATGGCTTTATCATTCTCTTCTGCACCTTTGTCTTTAGAATCAAAACTTCATTCATAAAACCAAAACCACTTATGAAAACATATGCAATACTAAGGTTTGTTTTCTCCCCATCATTTTGACCTGTTTTTAATACGAATAGTGTTTTTAATAAGAATAGTATTGGCATGGGATTTTCCCCTTAAGTTTTTAACCTCCTCCAGAGTGAGCAATGTGCTTTCTCTTTACAGAGTTAACATAAATCCAGATGGCATTGAGGCACTCCCATGTTGAGACATGATGAGAAATTAAGGTTCACTAGTGCTGATTCCAGCGTGGCCTGCACTCTCTCCTTCAGCTCACATCTTGCTGGGAGAATTGGAAGGATGATCCTCAAGTTTCTCGGCACCTCTGTGCTTTCTGTCTAGCAGGGGAAGCAGAGATGCCGTGGGAACTTAGAAGCAGCAGGTTCTCTCTTCCCATCCGCAACCCACTTTCCGGTTTCAGTAACACCTCTTTGCTGAAGCTTTGGCTTCCATGCAAATTCTGTTTCCACACAGTGAAGATCTTTGTCATATCTGAAGTTAGTTGAGTCTTGACCACGTGCCAAGACCTTTTTACTCTTTCACTGGCACTTCTTGCAAATCCTAGGAGATAGGTAGTATAGTATTATCTCCATTTAGAGGGTGACAAAACCAAGACCGAGATAAGTAAAGCTGCTCATCTAAGATCACAACTGTTATATATGGTGTGGGGCTTTGTGTCCAGAGCACTGACTCTAACCCTCACACTCTTTTATATACATTATATATATTTTTATATAAAAATATATTTATTTATTTTTGGCTGTGCTGGGTCTTTTCTCTAGTCGCAGCGAGTAGGGGTCACTCTTCTCAAGTTGTGGTGTGTGGGTTCTTCATTAGAAGAGATGGTGGCTTCTCATCTTGTGGAGCACAGATTCTAGGGCACGCAGGCTTCAGTAGTTTCGGCTCCCCAGCTCTAGAGCACAGGCTCAATAGTTGTGGCATACAGGCTTGCTGGCTCCACGACAGGTGGGATCTTCCTGAACCAGGGATCAAACCCATGTCTCCTCCACTGGCAGGCAGAGTCTTTACCACTGAGCCATCAGGGAGGCCCTTTTAAAAAATATTTACTTTATTTATTTGGCTGTACTGAGTTTTGGTTGCTGCATGTGGGATCTTTAGTTGTGGCATGTGGGATCCTGTTCCCCCACCAGGTATCAAATCCAGGCCCCCTGCATTGGCAATGTGGAGTCTTAGCCACTGGGCCACCAGGGAAGTCCCATTCCTCACACTCTTTACTATTTCTTTCTTCCAAGCAAACTTTGATAGAATCACAGTTCAGTGTCATAAAACGTATTGAAGTAACCTTGCGTATTCATTGTTTCAGGATTTGTCCCACATTATCTCTGGGGATTATCTTAAGATGAGACATAGGTTGTGAATAAAGCTAACACAGAGTGGTTATTCCCTCAGAGTTGTATTTCATAAACCACAGTGACTTGCTCATGCTGTTTCATAGAGTTTTCCTTAAGTTGTTGGGTTCTCCAGGGAATTGCATGGTATCTCCCTAAAATTGCTGCTCTGTTAGGCCTTGGGAAAAGTTCATCCAGGTTAGGTGAGGGAGCTCTTTAAACCCTTGCAAATCACTGAACCGTTAGACAGTCACAGATCTAGTAGAGGGGAGGACACTGTTTAATTTCATAAGGTGTTTAATTGTGAAAGGACAGATCCAATGGTGTATTTTGGAAAATACTTGCAACATACTAAGTCTGTGATTTTAGAACATAATTGTAGGTGTCTTACCTCTGATGAAGACTATTCCATGGTCTAGAACATAGTAAATGCTCAGTGAATAGTTGTTTAATGAATGAATTAATTACATTACTTATATAATTTTGAGGGAAAAAAGTGAGCAGTCTCAGGGTGTATAGGAGGACAATAATGATCATGTTTAACATATACTCTGCACTTGGTAGCGTGTTGTTGTTTAGTCGCTTAAGTCACGTCTGACTCTTTTGCAACCCAGTAGACCGTAGCCCGCCAGCCTCCTCTGTCCATGGGATTTCCCAGGCAAGAATACCGGGGTCGGTTGCTGTTTCCTTCTCCGGGGCATCTTTCTGACCCAGGGATCGAACCCACTTCTCCTGCTTGGCAGGCGGATACTTTACCGCTGAGCCACATGGGAAGCCCCCTAGAGGGCATGACCGTCTCCATAAAAACGTTTTGTATGTTGGTAATATCTTTTATCTAAAGAACTTCACGTTTTAGACCTTAGTTACTTCTCAAAGCACTGCTCTGAGGAAGATGAGTGACACTCTTCATTTTTAGATGAAGAATTTGTGGTTAAGCCTGGTTCAGCGTGACTGACTCAAGATTGATTAACTCCGATTATGGGAGCCTTGTCTCCAGCCTCAGTCTGTGCCCCCGACCTGCTCTTTGGCCTTTCAGCAGCTGTGTGGCCTCCTACTGTTCAGCACCCTCCCCCTCTTTTTTTTTTTTTTTTTAAAAAAAGCATTTTTAATGTAATAACCCACTTTAAAGGAAATGTAATAATTTAGCTATGTAAGCATGTTTGGTTTCTAAGTCTACAGCGAAAATATTTCTAGCCATTTGGCCCCACATGCTTTTTTCTCTTCACACAGTTCCACAAAGTGCACACCAAGCAGATGGCGCCGACAAGCTCATGATTTATTTACAGCCAGTACAGTAGACGGAGGCATATGTGCTAAGCCCTCTTATACCCGCTCCACGGGAGCCATTAACACATCCATTTAGATGGAAGAGTCTCGGGGCTTTGCTGTGGGCATTTCAGTTCGCTTCCCGCCCCCCACCCCCGCCCCGCCCCGCCCCCGCCCGAAGCATCACCATCTGCCCTGCTTCCACTCAGAGACCCTGGCACCCTCCCCTCTTACCCAGGCGGCCTCAGGCCTGTTCTGAAGAACAGCCTCGGTTTGCTTAGATATGGCGCTGGCGGCAGCTGCTGTGTTTCTCGCTCAGACAAGTTTAACCCTAAGCCTGTTCTCCTTCCCCCAAAGCTGTGCTTGGACGAGGTTCGTTCCCATACAGTTCCACAGACATGCTTGAGCACCCTCCCCAGGCCAAGCTGGGGCCTGGGGTGCGGAGGGTCCTCAGACATGTGCCCTGGGATGTGGCACATGTCTTTCTTCCTTTGTGCTCTAATTTCAAGGCTCCAGCTCTCCTAGTCACCTGTGATGCCTGAAGAACCAGCAGCTGATGGGCTGTAAGACTTCCTGCACCAGATAGATCAAACCCTAGCCTCTACTTTCTACACCACTCACCAGGGATCTTATGTACATGCTTTTCTTCCTTCTCAAATATTCTTCCTGGGCGAGTAATTATTAATTGTATTTAAAGAGCAGTGATTCAGAATGTTTTCTACCCAGAATATCTGGAGGGGTGGCAAAACACTTTGTTGCTATCTAGTCTAGTCATTTCTTAATCATTCCCCCCGCCTCCCCACCAAGCTTTTTTTTTAAAGGCATTTCAGTTAAAATGACCTCTCAGTTTAGCAACCCACAACTAACTTGTAAAGCCACTCCATTTTGTAATTCCAGATTCCTGGCAGGGCAGTCTGATTGGCTTATCTTTTTCAGCCAAGCTGCAGAACTTGTAGGTTCCCAGCCAGCGTGTAGGCGGAGCCTCCTTCTGGTCTGTTGTTCTCTTCTGTCCAGTCATACCTTGCTGGACTAGCTCTGGTCACATGGCTTGTTGCAGGACAAATGCCCAGAGAAAGGAACAAAAACAGGCAGATACCCAAAAACACGTATAGAGGACAGATAGGTTTGAGAGACACTGAAGTGTAAAACCACACTTTGCCTTTTGTCCTCAAACAAGTCTCTGTTAGAATGAGAAGCACAGAAGCATCTTGACCCCTATTGTCCACTGTTTGCTATACTTATGCTTACAAGTCCAACTCTGCATTGTATGACCCCTCCCCCCAAATTAACTCTCTATTATGGTATGTTTCAAACCATTCCATCTGAATCTCAACTTTAGGACTTAAGTAAAATTAAATTTGTTTATTTATTATAGCTCTAGTACTGAAGCTAAAAAGAAATGAGTCACCAATGAAATCCTACACTATGTAATAGGATTCCTCTGTCTTATGTGGCTAAAACTGAGGTCCCCAAATTAACAAGTAGTGACGCTTGCACATCCAGCCAGGGCAGGGGCTGAGGATTCTATGTGTGCAACCTACAACATACATCAGCTGGTGCTGGGCAAGGTCTGCTGCCTGTGCCAACAACTCAATTATTGTTTGGTAAACACACTTTTATTCATTGAGGAGCAGTTGTTTGCCAATGTATCATACAATTATATAGTGAAGGGAGAACAATAGATGCATTGTAGAAATATTTTTAAAACAAGGCAGCAGCAGACAGCGCATAGGAAAAGGAGCCCAGCCCCAGAGTACCCGCTGCCATGTGGCATTTAACAAAGCAGAGCACTCTGTCTCAAACACCTCTTTCTGGCATGAGCCTGGCAGCACCCATTTCTGGCTCTTTCTGCTGGATACGTTTGCCTGTGGGGACATCAGCAGCACAGGTGTGCAGATGTGCATGGAAGTGGGTGTGAATACACCCAGACACTTGGCTTCTTCACACTCATGTTTGTAGGAAGAGAAAAAGGCTTCAAACATTGGTTGGTTGATTGAGTGTCTCTTGAGGTCTTGACTTGAAAGGAACATGGACAAAAATGTAAATTCTTCAGGAGGTTAGGATTTGGGCTTTGAGGGCAACTTGAGATTTGAACAAGCATGTCTAAGAGATTTACAGTTCGTGTAGGAGGTGACTGTTGACACATTGTTTCCTAACCAGTACCACGGAATATACAGTTTTTTGTTTTTTTACCAGACTGACATCAGAAGGATTCACGTACCGTGACAGATTGCTTTGTAATTTATTCTGCCTGAATGGCCCTGGAATACTCTCAATGAAGGTCTTGTGTGAATCAGAGAAGGTTTTGCTCTTCACATTACAGTGACTGCCAAAAACTCACTTGTCAGACCTGATGAGTAGAGTAGTATTTAGCTCTTTCTCCTACTTCGTAATTCATGCTCCCATATTTTCATCCTACAACAGTAAATTGCATATAAATCTTTAAGCTTTAACGTTGAATCATTTATCACAGGCATCTCTGTTAAGAACAAGACAGAATTCAGATTACAGAGCAATTTTACTAAATTTTTATTAGTCTCTTTGAGCTTCAACCCTCTGACCAGAACTACTACTACCTTCAGTGAAAGAATTGTTTATTTACAAGACAATAAAATTAGTCATTATTGCCTATTTAATGGCAATAAGAAATAAAACCTAGGTCTCTCTGACTCAGGAGGTATACTTAGCATTAGATCACTGTTTCCCAAACTTTAGTCATTTGTATACACCTGTATGATTTCCTCCATGTCTGTGTACCACCTGTATTACTTAGATATTTTCCCTTAAATTGTTTTTATGCTTGTTGTTGTTGTTCAGTCGCTCAGTCATGTCCAACTCTTTGTGACCCCCATGGACGGTAGCATGCCAGTCTCCTCTGTTGTCTACTCTCTCCCAAAAGTGAACATGAAAGTGAAAGTTGCTCAGTCATGTCCACCTCTTTGCGACCCTATGGACTATACAGTCCATGGAATTCTCCAGGCCAGAATACTGGAGTGGGTAGCTTTTCCCTTCTCCAGGGGATCTTCCAGACCCAGGAATCAAACTGGGGTCTCTCCCATTGCAGGCAGATTCTTTACCAACTGAGCTATCAGGGAAGCCCTAAACTATCTCCTGAAGTTTGCTCAAATTTATGTCCAGTGAGTCAGTGATACTATCTAACCATCTCATCATCTGTTGCCCTCTTCTCCTCCTGCCCTCAGTCTTTCCTAGCGTCAGTGTCTTTTCCAGTGAGTTGGCTCTTTGCATCAGGTGGCCACAGTATTGGAGATTCAGCTTCAGCATCAGTCCTTTTAATGAATGTTAGGGTTGATTTCCTTTAGGATTGCCTAGTTTGATCTCCTTACAGTCCAAGGGACTCTCAAGAGTCTTCTCCAGCACCACAGTTTGAAGTCATCAATTCTTCAGTGCTCAGCCTTCTTTATGGTCCAGTTCTCACATCCATACATGACTACTGAAAACACCATAGCTTTGACTATATGGACTTTTGTCAGCAAAGTAATGTCTCTGCTTTTTAACATACAGTCTAGGTTTGTCATAACTTTTCTTCCAAGGAGCAAGCATCTTTTAATTTCATGGCTATAGTTCTTTAGTTCTTCTTCACTTTCTGCCATAGAGTGGTGTTATCTGCATATCTGAGGTTATTGATATTTCTCCTGCAGTCTTGATTCCAGCATGGGATTCATGCAGCCCAGAATTTTGCATGGTGTGCTCTGCATAGAATTTAAGTAAGTATGGTGACAGTACACAGCCATATCATGCTCCTTTCCCAGTTTTGAACCAGTCCATTGTCCCATTGCTGGTTCTAACTGTTGCTTCTTGACCTGCCTGTGGGTTTCTGAGGAAACAGGTAAGGTGGTCTGGTATTCCCATCTCTCTCCACAGTTTGTTGTGATCCACCCAACCAAATTTATTTTTACAAGATGCTTTTTATGACCTGCTCAAATAGAAAACCAGTATCATTTGATGTGAATTGATGACAATCATGAAAATAAGTCAATGAAAACCAGAGTGCCACTACAGTCTCATAGATTCTCTTGCTAGACAACTCTGTGCCTGAGGCTGTACCTCTCTGATGAAGAAGGGCATGGGGGAGTTAGAGAGCTGTTGCAGACAGCTTTGGGGTTTGAGAAGGCTTGAAAAGCATAGAAAAAGGAATAAAGTTCTTGTTTTGTGCCTTATAATGTGCCTCTGGGATTACCTGGGGTCCCCAGGAAGCGCATGCTGCTGAGCACACAGCTAACCTGGAGAACTCAGGAAGCAGCGTCTTCCTTCACCCATGCCAGTGAAACAGGTATGCATAGAGACAGGGAGGTGTAAAAGTCATTTATTGGGCACCCACTGAAGTGACCTTAGAGGATGGTGATCAAACGTGATGCTTCCTGAGCACGTAAGTTTAGTGGAGTAGTTGAGCAGAAGTTGAGTAGAAGTTGAAAGATGGGATAAGTCCATTCCTTAACCCACTAATTTCAGGTCACTTGGCAGCACATTATGCAGGTAGTTGCCGGCTAATATAGAGGCTGGAAAAACCATATATATTAAAAAGAAAAACATAGATCACTTTTGCTATAGGTTATAGGTACATGCAGTCAATCCTAAAGAAAATCAGCCCTGAATATTCATTGGAAGGACTAAAGCTGAAGTTCCAATACTTTGGCCACCTGATGCAAAGAGCCAAATCATTGGAAAAGACCCTGGTGCTGGGAAAGATTGAGGGCAGAAGGAGGAGGAGGCAACAGAGGATGAGATGGTTGGATAGCATCAATGACTCAATGGACGTGAATTTGAGCAAACTCCAGGAGATAGTGAAGGACAGGGAAGCCCTGGCATGCTGCAGTCTATGGGGTTGCAGAGTTGGACATGACTGAGCAATTGAATAACAGCATGAATATGTGCAATTCAAGCTAAATTATTTTCCACTTCAAAAACCTGAGATATTTTTCTTTTCTGTAGTATTTTTATTTTGACTTCTTTTAGAAAAAAGAGCAACAGGGGCTTCACTAAACTATGAACACATTTAGCACAAAAGATGCTGAAAGCTTTACTACAAAGACTAAAGTGAAGTATGGTGTCTTTTATTGAGTAGGTGCTCAGAAAATATTTGGTAAGTACACCTGTAAATGTATTTTTGAGATACTTCCCTGAACAGAGTTGTGTCCTTTCTGCAGTTACCTGAACTGTCAGGTACCTTCATAGGTGGGCATGGTAGAAGCATCAGAGCTTCAGCTTCTGCATGTGGAATGCTTCTGTCTGCTGTGATGGGAATGGTTTGACACTCCCGAATACAGTTTCTTTAGAACCATAGTGCCAGGCATCTTCCTTTTCCTCCTCTGGGTCCAAACACTATCCTCCTTTCCCCACTCTGTCTATGCCCCAGAAAATGGACTTCTCTGCACTGGTGGGCTCTTTGCCTCTGGTTTCTAGTTTGGTTCAGCAACCGGAGAGCACGAGATCAGAGGAAGGGAGGTAGTGAAGTCAGGACACGTCTTCCCTATGGGGTTTCCCACACTGGCAGCAGCCCTTCAAGGATGGTCACAGCACCTGTCAGGCAGCCGGCGCTCCCCACCAGCATTTCTGTTCCGGTTCAGGTGCCCATCCTCGTTGGCCCCTTCGGGCCTCGGGGTGGGACAGAGCCTGCCTTACCCAATTCCTTCTCATTCCTATCCCAGGGCACCACATTAGACCTTGTGGCTTTCCTGCACCCTGCCCAATTCTTTGTAAATTGTCCCTTTATTAAATTCCCCTCAAATTATCATGATTTGAACCCGGGTTCGATCCCTGGGTCAGGAAGATCCCTTGGAGAAGGAAATGGCAATCCACTCCAGTACTCTTGCCTGGAAAATCCCATGGAGTCCATGGGTTCGCAGAGTCAGACACGACTGAGCGACTTCACTTTCACTTTATCATGATTTGAGGATGCCACCTGTTTCCAGCTGGTACTGCCACTCATAATGGGTGTAGGTGCTGACTTCTTAGCAACACACAGCAACGCTGACTGGTTCCAGAGGGACTGACCTCTGACCTCAGCTTTGATAGCAATGTGGTCTCTACCAGTGTGGTTCCCAAACTTGGGGGTGCTTCATGGTCACATGGGGAGGCTGTGAAAATTCAGGTCCCTGCCCCCTACCACCTACTGACTTAGGAGTGCTGAGGACAGTTCTAAGGCCCTCGTGATGACTGACCTTTTGTAGTTCACTAGACATGGAATATGATGATTCATAGCACCCCAAAGCCCAGTGGCCTTCAGAACAGATAACTGGTTACAGGGCACTAGACCCCTGTCTCGTGCCATGTCTAACTGTTATGTTAACCATGAGTGAGTGGCAAACCTGATAGCTGTAAAGACTTCTCCTGCTGCTGCTGCTGCTGCTAAGTTGCTTCAGTCGTGTCCGACTCTGTGCGACCCCATAGACGGCAGCCCACCAGGCTCCCCTGTCCCCGGGATTCTCCAGGCAAGAACACTGGAGTGGGTTGCCATTTCCTTCTCCAATGCATGAAAGTGAAAAGTGAAAGGGAAGTTGCTCAGTCGTGTCCGACTCTTAGCGACCCCATGGACTGCAGTCTTCCAGGCTCCCCCATCCATGGGATTTTCCAGGCAAGAGTACTGGAGTGGGGTGCCATTGCCTTCTCCGGATGACTTCTCCTACAAAAGTACAATTTAATGAGAAAGGAAACAACCCGAGAGGGGAGTGGCTGCTCTTTCAACTCCCATTAAGAGCAGTGAGCTGATGCAGTGCAGGAGTGGCCAGTCCCTTCCTGGCTCACTATGCAAGATTTGAAAGAGACAAGACTGTCTCTTATTACCCATGGGAAAGCTTGATGTCTGTTTTGTCATGGAGTTCCTCACCATCACCTGTTTAGAAAAAGAATCTTATTGATAACCAAAGTGTCACTCAAGATATGAAATGTAATTATCTAAAGACTGGACACTGTTATCTTGCAAAAAAAAAAAAAGGTTTTTTAAGTTATAAGTCCCATGTTAAAGTAAATGCCTTTGGTGGATCCCTTGTCATAGGCTCATGGAATGCTTATTAGTTCATTTCTGTGACCACACTCTGAGAAAGCATCAGTATTCACTCTGCCAAGGGAAAATTGTGACCAGAGTTCAAGACCCTGAATGAATCTGGGTAACATGTCAGAAGGACACAAGCTCAAATCCTGTTTGCACCAAGGGGTCAGGTTCATTTTTCCTTGTCAGGATGTGGGGCGTGTAAGATTCACAGGGAATGTTACTCCCTGTTCCCCATCCCCACCGGAAATCTGTAATCGTCTAAAAAAAATTCACATCTCTCATCTCAGGGCAGAGTCACAAAGATACTATAAAGTTAGTTGGAAAGTGTATTCTGATGAGTCAGGGGGGCGGACCCCAGGTGCCTCCAGCCACCTTCAGCCACCTTGCAGTGCCTTTTGCAAAACTGTAAGAGAATGTCTAGCTCCCACATTAGTAGTAGTAACAATTCATCTCACTCAGCTGTGAGCCAGGACACGTAGTAGTTCTGTCTTCCCAAAAGACTGAGTGAGGGTCACTCTGCTGAGGGCTCATTGCTGAGAAAGATCGCAAACTGTCTATTATATGTTCTACCATTTCATGCATTCTCAGCCTTTTCCTTTCAATGGTTTGGTAAAGTGCTTTTAGCTGATGGGTTGTGGATGTTAAGATAAAGGGGTCTTCTTGGATGGGATAACCTAGGAACAGAGATCCTTTCCAAGAGGGCAGAGTTGGGCATGAAGAGGAATCCACTGACCCAGGTGGAGAATACTAAGGCCTGTCCTGCTCTGTCCTGTGGGTTAGCTTTCAGAGCCTTCTAGACTGATTTGCCCTGGAAAGAGAGAGGTGGTTCTTAACAGCCCCTGGGCTTACTGGGGCCAGCATCAGGGAGCCAGGAGTCACAAGCTTGTGCACTTGTGTTTCACCTCTGAACACAAAGTGCTCAAAAAAGGAGAAAGTTCAGTCAGGCTTTGTGTTTTCAACAATCTTAATACATTAAATGTTGGCACTGAAGGACCCTAGAAACTGTGCTGGTGTCCTAGAGAGCAGACCTAGAGAGTGACCCCTGGCTAGATGACCTGTTTACAGACCACCTGCTTGTCCACCCCATTCCACTCCACCCTTCCTTTCATCCCTTATCTATGTATGGGGTCTTCAGCTACCCTGAGAGCCATCATAGGCTCAGAAGACAAGAGAAAAAGGCTAGGAAGAACAGAAAAACACTTTAGAGGAACTGTTGCAAGAGCCAGCAACTAGATGGTACCAACCCTCTCCCACCTCCCACCGCCCCCACCATACCTTCCTGTCACACAGCCTACATTTTTTTTCACTTCAACTTTTTGGTAACCTACAATTCAATTATTTCATTTGAGGTTATAAATGACCTTTTAAAAAAAAAAGGCAGTTTCAGAGGAAGTTGACTCATTAAATGATCAGTGACACATGTGTGAATTAATTAATTAAATTGTTCAGCCAGGGGAAAGAAGGCTGTGATTGGAAAGAGGGGGCACCTTGGGAAGGGGGCCCAGGTGGAATGTGAAGTGACAGGAAGCCAGTAGGAGGACTAGAGAACGGGCAGTTGTAGGAGTAGGGAGAGGATTAGGTAGAAAAACACTGCAACCACAGGGACTCTTGCTCCTGAGACCCAGAAGTCAGGCAGTGGTGGTTTTCTTCTCCATAAAGCTTGTCTGGTGGGGCAGCCTGGTACCTAACTCCACCCACAGCAGCATGTATCATGTGGAAGGTTGCCAGGTTTAGTGAATTAAAAAAATACATGATGCTTGATTAAATTTGAATTTCAGATAAACAACAAATAATTTTGTAGTGTAAGTATGTCCCAGATTGTTGATTCAAAATTTAAATTTAACTATGCATACTGAATTTTATCTGTCAGCTTGCAAAATGGCTGCGTGCCTGACATTCGGTGGTTCTTTGAAAAAGATGCTGTGGTGGGGAAACTGAGGATGAGAGGGGTCATGGTTTACAGCCTCTTGGGTGGTACAGAAGCCTCCAAAGCAGGTGCTCCTAAGTCCTGAATCATTATCCGTGGCTGGCTTGTGAATTCAATTTGGGCCATCTGATGTTTGTCTTGGGGTGGCAGAAAGGACCCTGGAGGGAGGTGAAGCCAATGGAGGGCTCCGTGATAAGCCCTTCCAAAAGGCTCAGAAGGCTGGGAAGCTGAAGCAGGCTGACAGAGATTCCAGGAGGTGTGAAACCCTGGGTGGAATCAGAGCAGAAGGTTAGGAGGGACGGAAGAGTCATCTGGTCTACCTTCTTCCATATATATATATATATATATATATATATTTTTTTTTTTTTTTTTTTTTTTTTAATGACGATGATGATTTATTTTTTTATGAAGAAACTGAGGGCTAGCAAGGTAAAGTGACAACTCAAGTCATGGAAAATCAGTGAAGCCTGTGGGAGAATCAGACTTCTTAAGTCCTCACTGAGTTCTTTCCACTGCGTGGTGCTGACGGAGCAGATTCTTAGTCAAGCCTCCGTTTCCACACAGCGCTACTTTGTACACAGTACCCACTTAGCCTAACCCTGTGGGAAAGACCGCCAATGAGTCACCACCACCCTCATTTTCTTTTCTGTTGGTGTAAGAACCACCTCAGTAGCCCCTTATTACCAAGAGGCTGGGTTATGCTTTATATCCCAGGTAACAAAGACCAAGGGCCAAGAGATCCAGGTTTCACCATTCATTTCTTTAGGTGCTATCTGGGGCAGTTACGCAGGTTTCCCAAATCTGGCTACTCAGTAGAATGAAAGGAAAACATGAAGTTGTGCTTCCTTCTGGCTTAAGGATATATATGGGTGGTTTTGCAGTTTAGTATTCCTTTCCTGTTTAGGACAGAAATATGATAGGAGACTAGTCAGCAGCAGTCTGTAGAGATCTCCCAGAGCCCTCTACGGTGCCCAGTTGGCAGAAAGGAATGCTTAGGGTAGAATGAAAGAGGGAGGGACACTCCTGAAGTGGAGAAAACCACCGCCTCCATTTCCTCCAGAGGCTGAGTTTTTTAGTAACAGGAAGAGTGGCTGTTTCCCAAAGCTTTTTTTTTTTTCCTGAATCCTTAAGCATGACCTTCTTATATTTTTAGGATCATGATAACTCTTCCTGGCTTTTCAACTTGTGAGAATGACATGTTCTTTTTAAGTGGATTGGGTTTACTTTAGAGGCTTTTGGTATAAACTGTGGATCTTTGAGGATAAGAATACTTCATTGAACCAGTGGCTGTGTCCACACTGTCTTATCCCCTCAGTGAATTAGCACATGGGAAACTATTTAGAGGGGAGAAGGTCATTTGTGGGAAAGAAAACTCTTTACTTCTTCTCTATTCATGTGGTTTTCTCCCTTCCTGACATGATGGATATTAGTGATGTTTTCTTGGAAAGCAAAATATCCCACATTAACGTATCATGGCCTCTTTGGGAAGCTGAAATTCCACAAGCTCTTCCACAGATTATTTCTTCAGGTAATTCTACATTTGCACTGTTTGCTGCAGAAATGCAATAATCCTAGGCAAATTGTTTCTGTATTGTCTCAGGAGTGATAGTATTAAACATTAGCCAGCCAAAGTCATAGGCAAAGACACCTGATATTTGAATTCTTATATTACCTTCTTTATATTGCCCGGTATTACCCACCCCCCAGGAATCACTGGCTGGAAGCATTATGAAGTGATTACTTCCTTCCCTGACATTAACAATAATTACACTTGACATCACAAATTGGAGAATGTGAAACTAAAAAACTGAAAATATTTGATGAATATACTGACTGAGATCTGATCAGCATTATAATGTGTGGTCAGTTCACAGTAGCTTGAGAATAAGAAAACCTCTATACATTTATTAATGTTATCTACTGACTCCAAAAAATGATCATTAGGGTGAAACTTCCTTTAAACTCCAAGCCATAAAAGTGGCATAGTTCAAAAAATCATTGAACTAAATGAAACCCAAATATTTGAAGTGATTGAATTAATAGCTTTTAAAAAGCCAAATAAACATGTTCCCCTGAAAAGAAACCAATTTAGAAATTTTTTTAAAATAAAAAAGTCCTACCAGTTAGCCAAGAACAGTGCTCAGAAGGTGATATGGCAGCATACCCTTGGAACACCAGTGGTCACTGGGGAGCTGCTGTTTTGAGGCAGATCAGAAGGAAGATCCTGGGAACAATTCTACAGGCAAGTGGGCCCTTTTCCTAAAGAAGAGGAGGTAAACAGCTAAGCTGCTTAGTTTTGGCTTTTGTCACTTAGAACTTCAGCTGAATTCTGGTCATCTTCTGGTCCTGCATTTTCCTAGCAAGAAAAGCACGCATGACTGGGAATTGCAAGAGTTTTAGCCAGTTTTCTTTAAGACCCACTCTGCATCCATCTTGGTAAATCGTGCTTAAGTATCACATTGTTAGTTAGCTTGGCATGTACACATGCCACGTTAGCAAGTTTAGTTATCAGGTGAATGAACTGCAAACGTCTTGAAGATCAAGGCGGTGGCTGATACTTTTTGTTCTCTTCACTAGCCCCTAACCAGCACCTTGCACACTGTTCAGTCACCTGTCACACAGAACTCTTCCCCTGGTGCCCAGTGTAAGTCACTGTGGGTGCTAAGATGGGGCAAAGCTTTTTTTCTCAAAGGCTGTGCTCACATTTGGGAGCATTTAAGCTGCCTACAGGGTATCATATGTGTGTCTCACACCAGTGGAAGTGAGAGGAAGGAGTAATCCAAAAATTATACACAACCCAGGCACCATTTTTATCGTTCACAGTCTCAGATGCACTTGCTATTTTTGTAGTTGGCTTATGTTTTTCTGGTATGATCTGGACCCTAGGAGAGGCCCCTCAGTTTTCTGAAAATTCATAGAGTGAATGATACATTCACAGATCTAAGTCTTAAGTGACTGGTATGGAAGTTCTGTTGAATTTTGATATTCATTTCTCCAGCTAGCAAATTTTTCTCCCTATAAATATTTGTTCAGTTAAACTACACATTGTAAGACTTTCCATGTATTCTGCTTCAGGGAGACTAGGCCAGTGTAACAGGAAAAACGGGGAACTTGTCCAATAAGCCACCTGGTCCTAAAAAGCAGATGCCCCCGCACCTGCCACTGTGCATCTGGTCTTTTATGATGCGGGGTCTTGTTATTTGATAACAGAGGTCTTCTTACTATCTGAGAAGCATTAGGCTAAAGTACAAGGAAGTATAAGGTGGTTGAGGATTGAACAGTAAAGCCTGATATTTTTAGATTAAAACTTTGATCTGTTCTCTTTCCAAATTATGCTATTTAGGCGTTTGCCATTCATCCTTATTTCTGCTACAACCCCCATGCCATCCCGCCCTGTCCTCTGAAGAGTTCAATAGTCTGGCACTTGGTTTCCCGCAAGAAGAGTTGAGGAGAGAACTGCAGGCTTAGGCAAGGGAGGGTTAAAACTAAAGCTGGGTTTCCAGAAATTGAGGCAGAGCTTTATGCGACTGCAAAATAACCTACTTATTAGCAATTCTGCTGCATCATCCTTTGAACTTAAATCCCCATTTTTATCTTGGTGGGGATTTTCAGGAGTCAGTGAGTAGTATTAACTTGTGCTCTGGAGAAATGGAAGGATCCTATGGCAGAATTAAGAAGCATGATTGCAGCCAGTCCTTCCCGTTTTAGATTACAGCAAATGCCTTCTGCATCAGGCTTGCTTTTTGTGCGTTTTCTTTTCCTGCCTTCATCACATTCGTTATCCCTTGGGCAAGTTGTGTCTGTCCCTCCTGCCACACTCCCCCACACTCCAGGCTAGAAGCTGTCCTGCAGAGACTCCAACCAGTTGGAGAGCCTTCTTTCTCCCATCCCCCTGTCTTTCCCACCCCTGTGGTGAGACCCATGCCTAATTTTCAGCTCTTCTGGGGCAGTGTGTCATTATTTGGAAGAAAATTAGAAAGCATTTTACACGGCTTATTACAAATCATTAATTGAAGTGCCACGAAACCCAAGGAATTTATTCTCCTATTGATGTGTGCGTAACCCCTATTAACATTAATAAAGTTGTTTAGAATCAAAGAACCAGCAGGAACCCATAACAGAGGATCCATTTTGATCCTGCTTTACAAAGTGACTCACACCCACAGGGCATCAACAAGCCTTTTAAATATAATTTTTACAACACCTTTTTTTTTTTTTTTTTAAAGAAAAGCCATTACTGAGTATAACATCATAGCACACTCCCGTCCTTCAGTGTGAAGGATGGCAGCTGTTTGTGTAGTCCTGCTCCACCTGGGTTGGAAGTGGGACATGGCAAGCCTGGTCAGTGTGTATGCAGGGAAGATCCATGTGAGTGGTTTCTACCTGGGGCCACCACGCATGCTCGTATCGTGGGGGAGCTGCCCGAACAGTGGGAAGGGGACCATGCCCCTGGACACCCACAGACAGAAGTAAATAGAGGTATTTGCGTCACTGGAGCTGTTTCTGCCCTGTCCTACCTGTGCAATTATGACAGGTAACATTGATGAAATGAACAGTTGAAGGGTGGGGATAATTGTAAATCTTTTAGTCCAGATAATTATAAATCTTTTGAACACTCCAAGGACCCCAGAGAATCTGAAGATGTAGAAACAAGAGGAAAGTACCCTTAACCTTTCAAGTAAAGTGCAAACACCACTAGTTCGAGCTGCTCTTTCTCTAATAGTGAGTGAATTTGTACAGTGTTTGTTTATTCACCTTCTTAGCCAATAAAGGGAGACTTCTGAGGGGCCGATTTTTAGATCTATGTCTTTCCCCTACCCCTTCCCAGTTCCTTCTCTGTCTCCTCTTCCGTCCACTATAGGGCATTCATTTATACAGATGTTATTAATGTTTGGAAAATGACTTCAGTGTGGGTGACAAAGAAGAGAAGTTTTCATTGAGAAAGATGGTATTCTTTCAGTATCCTGTAGTCTGTCTCAAAAATGTTAAATTTTATAACACTTAGATTAACACTTGTTTGTTTTTAAATGTTACTTTTAAAAAGAATCACTTCTCCTAAAACAGATGGAAAACTAAATTGCTTTTATTAGGTTTCTGAAGTGCTAGTTATAAGTGAATTATTTCCCTCAAGACTGGCAGCACCTCACCAAGGTTTGTCCTTGGAATGTTACCGAACCTTGTAAGAACTTTGAGTTCCCTCTGATTTTGTCTGAGTATGGGAAATAGGTATTTGTTTCTGAAATTGTTAATTTAGATACTCCAAGGAAGGAAAATAGGGGATATCCCTTTAATCACTGAACCTCATTTCCAACCCTTTATTTTTTTTTTAAGTTTAAGTGTAGAGTTTCCAAAAAAAGGAAGCAATGCTGGTTATAAACAGGTAGGATCCATCTGGCACTGTGCAGATAAAAACAAGCCCAGAATTCTATTCACTTGTCCTTCACCACAGGGCTGTGATCTGGGTCAGGATTATCCTTGTTTTACAAATGAGGCAGCTGGAGCTGGAGAGGTGAAGCCAGCCTTTCTCAGGGCCATAGACCCAGGGAGGGTTAAGAGCCCAGATGAGGTGGGAGGGTTGAGGGAAGAAGCTGCATGATTACTGCCCAGCCTGCCTGCCCCCTGGATCTTGTTAGAGTTGGGCTGCATAGGCTCACTGTTGGTCCAATGGGTCATACAGTCCCAGAGACCCAGTTTGACTTACTGATAAGTCAGACTTGACTTACTTATCAGTACCTGTCAGAGTGCTTGGAGCATGACAGGCACTCAATAAATATTTGCAGAATGACTATGTTGCCCAAACCAAAGAGTTCGCTGTAATTCATAGTCTCATCCTGGTCATTTCCCTGGCCACTGCCACATCTCTTTTGAAACCTCTTTGCAAGTGAGTTTAGACACACGTGTGTATATACTTTATATATGTACTTTTAAAGTAACATTTCCAGAATTGGCCTCACATGCCAGTGTGATCAAAGACCAGTAGCAAATCAGAGCTGGGTGTGGAGGTGCTAGATGCACACTTTCTTTGATTTCAACATATTTCAAATGGTCGTTTCCTGACTTTAAAATATGCACTCATACTAGGTATTTGTCTTTCTGATTCACCTCACTTAGTATGATAATCTCTAGTTGAATCCATATTGCTGCAAATGGCATTATTTTTTTTTATGGCTGACTAGTATTCCATTGTGTGTATGCACCACATCGTCTTTATCCACTCATCTGTTGATGGGCATTTAGGTTGTTTTCCTGTCTAGTCTACTGTGAATAGTGGTTTTATGTACATAGAGGTTCATGTATCTTTTTGAATTATAGTTTTGTCTGGATGGTATGTTCCCGGGAGTGGAACTGCTGGATCATATAGTAATTCTATTTTTAGTTTTCTGAGGAACCTCCACACTCTTTTCCATAGTGGCTGTACCAACTTACATCCCACCAATAGTGTAGATGGGTTCCCTTTCTCCACACCCTTTCCAGGCCATTCTGACTTGAGTGTAGTGGTACTTCATTGTAGATCTGATTTGCATTTCTCTAATAATTAGTGATATTGAGCATCTTTTCATTTTGTCTACTGGCCATCTATATGTCTTCTTTGGAGAAATTTCTCTGTAAGTCTTCTTCCCTTTTTTTAAGCTAGTTAAGATTTATTTAAGCATTTCATGAATGAAACAAATCATATTTACTTATTGTACCTTAATAAGAGGGCATGGTTTTTGTTTTTATTTTTATTTTTTAGTGGAATATAATTGATTTACAATGTTGTGTTAGTTTCAGGTGTACGGCAAAGTGAATCGATTATACATAGATCATTACAGAGTATTAAGCAGAGTTTCCTGTGCTATACAGTAGGTCCCTGGTAAAATGACTTTAAAAGCAAATACTATTTTCTTACCAGAGGAAAGTTTAACTGGGGATATAGAAGCCTCCTTAAATGTGTTTTTCAAAAGAAGTATTATATTTTGGGGCTTTCTTACTCACTTTAAGTTGAAATATAAGATTGCATGTAAAGGAGAACATAATACACAGTGTCCTGTTGTGTCACTGATGTTTTAAAATAGAGGGTACAGGATTAAAAAGCAATAAAATGTTATTCACACACACACAAAATGATCCACAAAACTATTGTTGGGCAGATACTGGAATTAAGTGTAGAATTAGCATCAGAAAGTCTACAGAAAAATGAACTGTTTGAATCTAAGGGGTCTCCTTTGGGAAGCTAATATTGGGGGAATGAAATCTCCAAGGAAGGTCCTGGGTGTTCTTGGCAAGTGAAGGAGAGCAGCTCAACTTCTAAGGCCAGGCCCCATGCTCGTCTCTGAGGGTGAGTGAGGTCTCCCTCAAGAACCCTCCACAGTCCCCTCACACACAATCCTCTCTCAGCTCAGAGAGGAGGCTGTAGTGAGACCCTTTCTCACTTCCCCTGAGGGTTCCCTGCACCCCAGGCTGCTGTATAAGTGCCCAAATAAATCTCCATAGCAGAGGGTCCAAGAAAACAAAGCATCTGAGGATAGAGTCTGGCCATATGGTTTCTATGTCCCCAGGGATGTATTTCAGTGGTGGCTGGAGCAGTTGTGTGAAGCCCATGTCTAATGGTGATGAGCCAGCCCTGCATAGACTCTGACCAGCTGCTGAGGTCAAGCTGCCCCCCGAGACTGGGGACAGAATTCTCTCTCCATATATGTGATGCTGGCTGCTCTGAGGAAGGTCAGAAGACTGCCTCATGACCATGTATATCCACAATGGAAATCTGAAGAGCCTGGAAATGGACAAAGGCAGGAATGGTGTCCTGGGAGTTATTTTCAATATTCCATACTGTTGAGTGGAAACTATACATTAATCCACAGCAAGACTCAGGCAAGCTGAGCTGATGTCTTGGGGTAACTTTGAAGTGGAGGATGTGGAGCACGGACTGTGTGCTACATAGAGAGACCACATTTATACTTAGGGCTTTCCCCTCCAGAGATGCTGTAGACTATAAACCAAAGCCCCAGGAAACTTTTTTAATAGATGTGAAAAAATTAGGCTTGAATATCCAAATTTTCACCTTAAAAATCAATCAGATCAAGTTTAAATGATTTGTGTTACTTTATTTTGAAGCTGTTTACTTCATGCTGTCCTAACATACAATAATAAAAATAACTTGGGCATGACAGTCATCTTAAGTGAATAAAAAAACCTAACGAAATGAAATGGTACTTTTAAGCTTTTAGCAAAGCAAATTTTTGAATTATCTTGCTTAAATTAAATTGCTGCACTCTTTTACTTTCAGCACTTATAAGAGCTCTGTTTTGTCTCTGGTTTCACTGCGTTAACCACTGGGTTTTTTTTTTTTAATTGACGTATTAACATTCATATAGAAAAGTGCACACTTTGTTAATTGCACTGAAAATGAATTTTCATAAAGTGAAAACACCCCTGTAGCCAGGAACCAGATGGAGAAAGAACGTCACCCAAGCTGCAAAGCCCCTTAGACCCCTTTCTAGTCCCCAAATCCCACCAAAGGTAACTATTATATCATGATTTCTAACACAGGTTGAGTTGTCTGTTTTGAATTTTATATAAATAAAATCTTAAGGATATATTTTTGTATGTCTCTCAACATTACATTTGGGAAATTAATCCTTGTTGTTATGGGTTGTAGTTTGTTCACTCTTATTGCCATGTAATACACTGTATAACTCTCCCAAAGTTTATTTAACCCTTCTGTTATACATGGGCTTTGGGCTGGGTTCAGCACAGTGCTGCTAGGAACACTCCTGTACGTGCCAGTGGGTGAGTACCTTTATGTTGCTGTAAGACAGATTCCTTGATGGTGAGATCCTGGGTCATGAGACATAGGTGTGTCCTGCTCTGATGGAGCCTGCCAGGTTTCCACAACGTCTTTATCAATTTACACTCTCATCAGCATAGAATGAGAGTTCCAGTTGCTCCATGTTGTCCCCAAGACTTGGCAACTTTTGTCTCTGTCATTTTGTTGTTTGTCTCTGCCTCTCTGGTAGGTGTGTGTTGGTAAGGCATTGTGATTCTAGTTTACTTTTCTTTGATGACTAAACTAGTCCAACTAGTTTAGTCCATGGACTGCAGCACGCCAGGCTCCTCTGTCCTCCACTGTCTGCTGAGGTTGGCCCAAATTCATGTCCATTGAGCCAGTGATGCTGTCCAGCTATCTTATCCTTTGTCACCCTCTTCTGCTTTTGGCTTCAATCTCTCCCAGCATCAGGGTTTTTTCCAGTGAGTCAACTCTTCGAATCAGGTGGCCAAAGTATTGGAGCTTCAGTTTCAGCAACAGACCTTCCAATGAATAGTCAGGATTGATTTCCTTTAGGATTGACTGGTTTGATCTCTTTGCAGTCCAAAGGACTCTCAAGAGTGTTCTCCAACACCACAACTCAAAAGCATCAAGGGCTCAGCTTTCTTTATGGTCCAACTCTCACATCCCTACATGACTACTAGAAAAACCATAGCTTTGGCCACACGGACCTTTGTCAGCAAAGTAGTGGGTGCTTTTTAATACGCTGTCTAGGTTTGTCATAGCTTTTCTTCCAAGGAGCAAGCGTCTTTAAATTTCATGGCTGCAGTGATTTTGGAGTCCAAGGAAATAAAATCTTTCACTGTTTCCCCATCTACTTGCCATGAGGTGATGGGGCCGGATGCCATGATCTTAGTTTTTTGAATGTTAAGTTTTAAACCAGCTTTTTCACTCTCCTCTTTCACCTTCATCAAGAGGCCCTTTAGTTCCTCTTCATTTTCTGTCATTAGAGTGGTATCACCTGCATATCTGAGAGCATCTTCTTATATGTTTATTGGCCATTTAGGTTTCCCTTTTGTGAAATTTCTTCTCAAGTATTTGCCCATTTTTGTATTGGGTAGTCTGCCTTTTCCTTATGGGCTTGTAGGAGTTCTTTGTTGGATATATATGTTACGATTATTTTCTTCACTGTGTGGCCTACCTTGATCCTATTGAGGTGTTTTAATAAAGAATTCTTAAATTTAATACAGTCTAAATTGTCATTATTTTTTCTTCATGGTTAACACTTTCTTGTGTTTTATTTTTTGAAACCCTTTACCTGTCAGAAGATCTGAAGGTATTCTTTGCTTCCTTCTAAAAGTTTTATTATTTGACTTTTCACGTTTATTTCTACCATCTGTCTAGAATTGACTTGCGCGTGTAAAGTAGAGATTAAGGTTCCTTTTTTTCTTACAGATACACAGTGTATTCATTTCCTAGGGCTGTCCTAACAAAGTACCACAAACTACGTGGCTTAAGACAACAGGAAGTGATCCTCTCAAAGTTCTGGAGACCAGACGCCTGAAATCAGGGTGTGGGCAGAGTCATGTTCCCTCCAAAGGCTTTGAGGATGATCCCTTCCCCACCTCTTCCTAGCTTCTGGTGGTGGCTAGAAATCCTTGACACTCCTTGCTTTGTGTCTACATTGCTCTGACCTCTGCCTCCATTGTCATATTGACTTTTTCCCCTTGTATCTCTGTGTCTAAATTTCCCTCTTCTTAAAAGGGAATCAGTCATATTGAATTTAGGGTGCATGCTAATCTGCTATAATGTCATTTTAACTAATTACATCTTCAGTGACCCTATGTCCAAATAATGTCACCTTCTGAGGTACTAGGGTGGGGTTGGTTAGGACTTCAGTATATCTTTTGGGGGAGCACAATCAACCCATAATACCCAGTAAACCCAGCTCCATTTCTTGAACTTCAGTGTCATCTTTGTCATAAATCAGGTGATTATCTGTGTAGGTCTATTTTTGAAGCTTCTTTTTTGTTCTGTTGATCTAATTGTCTATCATACAACTACCACACTGTCTTAATTATTGTTATTTTATAATGAAATTTGGTATCTGATGGAGTAAGTCTTCTAGCTTTGTGGTTGTTTTTGAAGATTATCTTGGTTTTGGGCAGTTTGAATTTCCATGTGAATTATAGAATCTGCTTGTCAATTTCTACCAGAAAAATAAAACGTTTTTAAATCAAAATTGTACTGAGGATGCAATTTACAGGAGAACTGACATCTTTAAAATATTGAGACTTTTAATCCATGTATACAGCATAACCCTTTATTATTTAGGTATTTAATGTCTCTCAGTTCAGTTCAGTCACTCAGTCATGTCCAACTCTTTGCGACCCCATGAATCGCAGCATGCCAGGCCTCCCTGTCCATCACCAACTCCCAGAGTTCACTCAAACTCATGTCCATCAAGTTGGTGATGCCATCCAGCCATCTCATCCTCTGTCGTCCCCTTCTCCTCCTGCCCCCAATCCCTCCCAGCATCAGAGTCTTTTGCAATGAGTCAACTCTTTGCATGAGGTGGCCAAAGTACTGGAGTTTCAGCTTTAGCATCATTCCTTCCAAAGAACACCCAGGACTGATCTCCTTTAGAATGGACTGGTTGGATCTCCTTGCAGTCCAAGGGACTCTCAAGAGTTTTCTCCAACACCACAGTTCAAAAGCATCAATTCTTTGGTGCTCAGCTTTCTTCACAGTCCAACTCTTACATCCATACATGACCAGTAGAAAAACCATAGCCTTGACTAGATGGACCTTTGTTGGCAAAGTAATGTCTCTGCTTTTGAATATGCTGTGTACGTTAGTCATAACTTTTCCTTCCAAGGAGTAAGCGTCTTTTAATTTCATGGCTGCAATCACCATCTGCAGTGATTTTGGAGCCCAAAAAAATAAAGTCTGACACTGTTTCCCCATCTATTTCCCATGAAGTAATGGAACCAGATGCCATGATCTACTTAGTTTTCTGAATGTTGAGCTTTAAGCCAACTTTTTCACTGTCCTCTTTTACTTTCATCAAGAGGCTTTTTAGTTCCTCTTCACTTTCTGCCATAAGGGTGTTGTCATCTGCATATCTGAGGTTACTGATATTTGTCCTGGCAATCTTGATTCCAGCTTGTGCTTCTTCCAGCCCAGCGTTTCTCATAATGTACTCTGCATAGAAGTTAAGTGAGCAGGGTGACAATATACAGCCTTGACGTACTCCTTTTCCTATTTGGGAAAGTTGTTCCATGTCCAGTTCTAACTCTTGCTTCCTGACCTGCATATAGGTTTCTCAAGAGGCAGGTCAGGTGGTCTGGTATTCCCATCTCTTTCAGAATTTTCCACAGTTTATTGTGATCCACACAGTCAAAGGCTTTGGCATAGTCAGTAAAGCAGAAATAGATGTTTTTCTGGAACTCTCTTGCTTTTTCATGATCCAGCGGGTGTTGGCAAATTGATCTCTGGTTCCTCTGCCTTTTCTAAAACCAGCTTGAACATCTGGAAGTTCACGGTTCACATATTGCTGAAGCCTGGCTTGGAGAATTTTGAGCATTACTTTACTAGCGTGTGAGATAGTGCAATTGTGCAGTAGTTTGAGCATCCTTTGGCATTGCCTTTCTTTGGGATTGGAATGAAAACTGACCTTTTCCAGTCCTGTGGCCACTGCTGAGTTTTCCAAATTTGCTGGCATATTGAGTGCAGCACTTTCACAGCATCATCTTTCAGGATTTGAAATAGCTCAACTGGAATTCCATCACCTCCACTAGCTTTGTTCATAGTGATACTTTCTAAGGCCCACTTGACTTCACATTCCAGGATGTCTGGCTCTAGGTGAGTGATCACACCATCGTGATTATCTGGGTCATGAAGCCTCTTTTTTGTACAGTTCTTCTGTGTACTCTTGCCATCTCTTCTTACTATCTTCTGCTTCTGTTAGGTCCATACCATTTCTGTCCTTTATCGAGCCCATCTTTGCATGAAATGTTCCCTTGGTATCTCTAATTTTCTTGAAGAGATCTCTAGTCTTCCCCCATTCTGTTGTTTTCCTCTATTTCTTTGCATTGATCGCTGAAGAAGGCTTTCTTATCTCTTCTTGCTATTCTTTGGAACTCTGCATTCAGATGCTTATATCTTTCCTTTTCTCCTTTGCTTTTCACTTCTCTTCTTTTCACAGCTATTTGTAAGGCTTCCCCACTCAGCCGTTTTGCATTTTTGCATTTCTTTTCCACAGGGATGGTCTTGATCCCTGTCTCCTGTACAGTGTCACAAACCTCATTCCATAGTTCATCAGGCACTCTATCTATCAGATCTAGTCCCTTAAATCTATTTCTCACTTCCACTGCATAATCATAAGGGATTTGATTTAGGTCATACCTGAATGTTCTAGTGGTTTCCCCTACTTTCTTCAATTTAAGTCTGAATTTGGCAATAAGGAATTTATTATCTGAGCCACAGTCAGCTCCCGGTCTTGTTTTTGCTGACTGTATAGAGCTTTTCCATCTTTGGCTGCAAAGAATATAATCAATCTGATTTTGGTGTTGACCATCTGGTGATGTTCATGTGTAGAGTCTTCTCGTGTGTTGTTGGAAGAGGGTGTTTGCTATGACCAGTGCGTTCTCTTGGCAAAACTCTATTAGCCTTTGCCCTGCTTCATTCCGTATTCCAAGGCCAAATTTGCCTGTTACTCCAGGTGTTTCTTGACTTCCTACTTTTGCATTCCAGTCCTCTATAATGAAAAGGACATCTTTTTGGAGTGTTAGTCCTAAAAGGTCTTGTAGGTCTTCATAGAACCGTTCAACTTCAGCTTCTTCAGCGTTACTGGTTAGGGCATAGACTTGGATTACTGTGATATTGAATGGTTTGCCTTGGAAATGAATAGAGATCATTCTGTCATTTTTGAGATTGCATCCAAGTACTGCATTTCAGACTCTTTTGTTGACCATGATGGCTACTCCATTTCTTCTAAGGGATTCCTGCCCACAGTAGTAGGTATAATGGTCATCTGAGTTAAATTCACCCTTTCCAGTCCATTTCAGTTCGCTGATTCCTAGGAATGTCGATGTTCACTCTTGTCATCTCCTGTTTGACCACTTCCAATTTGCCTTGATTCATGGACCTGACATTCCAGGTTCCTTTGCAATATTGCTCTTTACAGCATCGGACCTTGCTTCTATCACCAGTCACATCCACAACTGGGTATTGTTTTTGCTTTGGCTCCATCCCTTCATTCTTTCTGGAGTTATTTCTCCACTGATCTCCAGTAGCATATTGGGCACCTACCAACCTGGGGAGTTCCTCTTTTAGTAATGTTTTTAATGGTTTTCAGTGTTAAGGTCTTACACATTTTAAAATTTACTTTTAATTATTTTTATAAATTTATTTTTTTCTTATACATCTTTTATTGGACTTATTCCTAGATATTTGATATTTTTGATGAAGATTTGTTTTGATGCAGCAAAAAGCAGAGGAAGAGAAGAAAAGCTTCTACTGGGTTTACTGCCTCACATTATTAAGGAATTTTCCCACATTTACCAAGCTTAGCAGGGCTAAGGTTTAAGTTGAGGTCTCACTGGGTCTAAGTAAGGGTCTGGCAAATAAATTAGTTAGTCCTTCAGAAATGCAAGGTTTAGAAGAGATGAAGTGGTTCAAAACATGGGATCCTCAGATTTAGGTAAAATGGGTCCTTGGTAGAGAAATATTAGAGGAATTGACTTTGCCATGCTGCCACATGGAGAACCATGGGTGGAAGAGATGTTGAGGACACAATGCAGATGTTGGATGGGGAAGGAGTCTAGTTCTGGGGTTTCCAGTGTTCTTAGAACACTAAACTCCCCAGAAGTGCTGAGTGGGACAGGAGGATGGCCCAGGTGGTGGTGTTTTGCGTCCTTTCCTCCTTGAACCAGAGCTGTTCTGTTCTACTTTTATCTATTATGTTGGAGTATAGCATATGTGTTGAAAATGCACATGTATGGACATCTGCATGTGATTGCACAAGGTTCTATACTAAAAAAAAAAAAAAAAATAGCTTAAAGACTACCAGACTTTGGAAGGAATGATGCTAAAGCTGAAACTCCAGTACTTTGGCCACCTCATGTGAAGAGTTGACTCATTGGAAAAGCCTCTGATGCTGGGAGGGATTGGGGGCAAGAGGAGAAGGGGACGACAGAGGATGAGATGGCTGGATGGCATCACTGACTCGATGGACGTGAGTCTGAGTGAACTCCGGGAGTTGGTGATGGACAGGGAGGCCTGGCGTGCTGCAATTCATGGGGTCGCAAAGAGTCAGACACGACTGAGCCACTGATCTGATCTGACCTGATCTGACCAGACTAGATATTCTTTAACATTCCATTCAGCCCCAGGATTCTGGGATTTTAATATTCTAGCCAGCCTACATTTCAGGGACTCTGCAGACATCATTATTAACCTTGATCTTGGTAGCATGGTGATACTGTGTGCATATCCAGGGCTTTCCCAGGAGCCACTGCAGAATGTCTGTTTTAGAGGGTCTTGAGAGTGGTTATCAGGTTGGAAGAGGGCTTGGGTACTTGCCCAGCTGCATCATAGCAAAGCAGTGCTTTTGTTCAGACTCATATTGCAAATCACTAGAAATAGCTTCATTCACTGAGTATACTACAAAACAGAGTTTCTGTTTTATTTTTACCTGATACCTAAGGAATGTGATCACCTGGTAGAAACTCATTGCCCAAAAGAAAAGGAAGACATAATTTTTATATATACTTCATTCTCTTTTGTCTTATGGAAGCAGAATCTTATTCCTCCTGACAGTCATTCAGGAGTCAGCGGCATTCACTTCATTTATTTCTTTCCCAAATAAAACTTCAATATAGAGCTTTAAATATAACAATCATCATTATCATAAATAATAATTATTAATAATATATTACAAATTAATGATGTATAATAAATTATTGTGTGAAGGAAGAGAAGGAATTATATCACTACTACTCTTACTGCTGGGGTTGATAGAGGTTACAGGGAGCCCTAGAGCCCCATCCAGGCCCTCGGACCACTCCTTTGCATGACAGCTCAACCACTTGTGCCCAGGAGCCCAAAATATGTACCTGAGAGCTGCCTCCTAGGAGGCAAGGATAAGCTCCTTTGCTGGTTTGGGGCTGCTCTGCTGCTCCAAGAGCCTGAGTGCCCCTCATCCTGGCAACAGCTAGTGAGAGAGAAGCAGCGGCCCCTTCTAGTCTGACCTTCCTGCCCTCTCATCCTTGGGTCGGTAACCCCTTTGTGCTGGCTGAGGGCCCTCCACGCTCATCTCTTTGTCTACCCTTCACTCTTTTCTTCTACCCTTTACTCCCGCTCCAGCAAATAATAAAGCAAACAGCCACCACAGCCTCGTTTGAGTCTTCCCAACTTGTGGTAACGCCAGAAGGACCAGGGCCCCTGCAGTCAGGGAGAGCAGATGGGCCAGTGTTGCCTGCTTGGTGCACCCCTCTCTCTCCCCCACGAAGGAGGCCCCGTTTCCTAGTGAACTCTGTTTTTTGCTTCCCATTCTCCTCCCTTGTGATTGGGCTTTGTTTGCTCACTTGCTCGTTTAATGCATCATCCTGCCATTTGGAGCTCCTTAGTTTTGCAGACAGTTGACTTTGGACTTGCAGGGAACACTGTCAAATGCCCAGCTTGCACCTCACGCTGCACAGGACAGCTGTAGCACAGGAGAGCTGTGGAGGGGAGGGGAAGTCACCCTCTCTAGCCCCTGTTCCCTTTCCTTTGCTTTTGAAAATAAGACAGCAGAGACTCAAACAGCTGCTCCTTAACGGGTGGGCCCTACAAGCATGCTGGCTTTATCATCATCCCTCACCAGCTAGAGGAAGACTTGGGAGCCCCATTCCAGAACTCGCTAATGTGGTCACAGAGGTGAACTAAAAAAGGATCAAGCCCTGTGAAAGCAACAAAATGACTAGAAGTGCCTCCTCTGTGTGAGGCAGTGGGCCAGGCAAGGTGTCAGTGGTTCAAAGATAGATATAGAGTAAGTTCCTGGCTCAAGGATCTGGCTCACTTCTGGTAGAGGTGTAAACAGTGAGATGAATTCCAATGGATTGGACAAGAACTTCAGGGAGAGATTTATGTTTCAGTTGGGCTGGAGGGGCAGGTTGAGTCACCATTCTTGCAGGTGGAGGTAAGGGTGCATGGGAGGGAAGAACGGGGCAGGTGAAGGCCCAGAGGAGGGACAGGTGCTGGGAACAGCAAATGCTTTGGTAAGGCTGGGCATGATGGAGAAAAAAGAAATGGGCGATAAGGCCGAGTTGGGTCTGGAATGATGGTGGTTGACTTGGAGTACAAAGCTGAAGAGTGTGAGTCTGTGTAAGTCTTTGGTCTTTCTAACCATATTACTACCCTGAGGTTCCTAGGGGGTGGCTTAGAGGCACTTCAGGGGCCAAAGGTTCAGAGCCCTTCCTTGCTCATTGTACTGGGTTACCTTTCACTTAAGAGGGTTCCCATTGGCCTGTGCCAAGCACCCATTCACTTACCTAGTCCATCAGTCTGCAAATACTGAGAACCTCCTGTATGTCTAGCCCTTACTCCGTTCTGCTGGGAGACCGTGGAAGGTTTTTGGTTTTTTGTTTGTGTGTTTCATTGTGTTTGTTTGTTTTTGTTTTCTGTACAGAAGGTTTTGACCCAGTGACAGACTAGCAAGAGCCGTGGGTCAGCAACCTGAGTTATATTTCTGTCTCTGCCACCCACTCATAAATCCTTAAGCAAGTCTCCTGACCTCACTGGGAGTAGTTTATCACCTGAAAAGTGTAGAACTAGACTGGTAAATCGTTCCCAACTGAGACATTCTAGGACTGCCATGATCAGTGCGTGATCTATAATGCAAAACTTTCCTTTCTGTCAAGAGATTCAGAAAAGGAGAGACCAGAGGCAGAAAGACCAGGTAGGAGGTGATGGCAAGAACATCTGTGGGGCGCCTTACGGATCTGAGTGAGGCCTTTCACTCAACAAGTGCAGTACTTAGTGCCAGACGTTGCCCTGAGCATGGACATGTATCAGTGACCAATACAGAGCCTCTGCTTTCAAGGTACTTCCTGTATAGAGGGCAGTGGTGGGACTGGAACAGGAGTGACAGATTGAGAGATGTAGTTTGAAACTAAGAACAAAGGGTGTTAGTTGGAGCTGTGGAAGTGTATGAGGTACTAGAGAAGAGAAAGGACAAAGGTTTAGAGGGAAAGAGAAACCTGGGATGACGGAACCTTCTGTGGAAAGCCAACGAATGTTCACTCCATGATAGAAAACACATTCTGTGTCATGCCAAAACAACAAACTTGTCCCCCAAAATATCCTGGTGTGGCTGCGAAGCTATGACACTAAAGAGAAAATGTCTGTTTAGACACTCAGTTCTCCTTGATTACATCATTCCCATATATGAAGCAAAATGACACCAGAGCCATGTATAGGTTTATATTATATAATGTGAAGTGTTAGTCACTCAGTTGTGTCCGACTCTTTGTGACCCCATGGACTGTAGCCCACCAGGCTCCCCTGTCCATGGAATTCTCCAGGCAAGAATAGTGGAGTGGGTTGCCATTCCCTTCTCTGAGGAATCTTCCTGACCCAGGGATGAAACCTGGGTCTCCCGCATTGCAGGCAGTCTCTTTACCAACTGATCCACCAGGAAAACCCTGGGTTTATATAATAACTGATCTATTTGCTTTCCTCAGAAAGGTCTCTAATAAGTACCAATGATATGTAAAAGTAGTGTGGGCAGCTGCCTAAGTTGCTAGCCCTTTAAATCTTTTCCCAGAGCAGCTGTCTCTCTCCCATTCATTCATTCATTCATTCTCTCTCTCTCCAAGTTATTGGCCTGCATCCAGAGCAGATTCTGAGAGCCTCAAGCTTTTCCTTATTTACCCTTCAGTAATTACATATCACAGGTTGTTTGCTCTATGAGAGTCTGGGGCTGAGCAATTAGTTTCCCATTGTCTTCGCAGGAAATGATATCCATGTGACTTCTGCAGAAGGCAACTGTTGACCACTCTGGTTAAAAGAATTTGGAAAGCATTCAGCACTTCCTCTGGTTGGTCATTCAGACTGGCTGATTGGGAAAGCTTTTGGAAATGTGCAGAGCAAATAATGGTTGACAGAACCAGAAATACTACTGGGTCAGTCCCTGAACAAAAGAGGCCTCTGAACTGTTCCTCGTGTCTCTCGATGCACTGACTTGTCTGGAGCCCTTCACTGTGTGGCTCAGCATGGTGCCTCGGCATTCTATTCTTTTTATAATACTTCCTGGGGAATGATCAGTCAGGACGCTTTCCAGCTGCAGATAATTGACTATCCAATTTAAGGAGGAAGGCAATGGCACCCCACTCCAGTACTCTTGCCTGAAAAATCCATGGACAGAGGAGCCTGGTAGGCTGCAGTCCATGGGGTTGCTAAGAGTCCGGAACGACTGAGCGACTTCACTTTCACTTTTCGCTTTCATGCATTGGAGAAGGAAATGGCAACCCACTCCAGTGTTCTTGCCTGGAGAATCCCAGGGATGGGGAAGCCTGGTGGGCTGCCGTCTCTGGGTCGCACAGAGTCGGACACGACTGAAGCGACTTAACAGCAGTGCAATATGAAATTTATTGAAAGTCCAGTAGCTCTGCAGACTTTAGGGTTGACTGAATGCAAACACCCCCAGCTCTACTTTCCTGAGTTTCTTCTGTCTTTGCATCCTCTGTGGGCCAACTTTATCTTGTTGGAGCAAGATAGCTGCAGAAGTCCCAGACATCACATCCCACACAGCATTCAGGAGGGACTTTGTCCCAGAAGAATGAGAAGCTCCCAGCAAAACATTCTGCATCTGTTGTTGGCCTGGATAGGATCACATGCCCAGTCTTGAACCAGTCACTGGCAACAGGAATGAGTTTCCCTTAGATCAGTGAATCTCAAACTGTAGCATGCTCACAGGTCACTTGGGATCTTGTAAAACGGCTTCCGGTTCAGTAGGTTAGAGGCAAGACTTCAGAGCTGACATTTCTCAGAAGCTCCCAGGTGATGCTGACATTGCTGCTGGGCACACTGCAAAGCCTTAGACCACGCAGGTCCCCACCCCACCCCAGCTGGTAGTGCTGTCACCTGCCCACAAGGACTGTGGCTGGAGAAACATGGGGGATCTGTTAGGAAGAAGGAAGAGGGAATGGCCCCATGCAAATAAAAACTGTATCAGAGATACTTGTATCCAGTGCATAACAAGCATATTACCTTTAAAGCAGGAGCCACAGGAGGTCTATGATACAGCAGTAAAAACAAAAAGCACTTGCAGTACTAGTTGTGGTGTGGGAGCACCAACAAACACATTATTATTTGTTTATTCTTGAGGTTGTATACATTGCCATTTTTGAAACAAAAAATTAAAGTCATGCTACTTTCTTGATTCTCATTCAGCTATTTTTATTTAATGCCATATACCTAATGTGACTCAAAGGGAACGAGTTCAAATGAAGTGGATTTACATATCCTTAAGTATAAAAGAGTATGCCAAGTCTAGCCATCGTTCTTTGAGCTGCTGTCTGATTGTTGTCTTAGTTACTGGGGAGGGAGGGTACACCCCCACTCATCCTATGAGTCACTTGACATGACGTTGGGGCGTGGAAGATGCTGTCTGTCAGTGGTGAATTTCTGCCAGTGCAAATGGTCACAGTGCCCTTATACATGATGTTTAGTGGAGAAAATCATTATGCTGTCTACATTGAAAAGGAAGAACTATTTTGTTATCTTGTGTGGGCTGGGGGGGGTAGGTTTATTGACAAAAGACACACAGGAGTCCTGAAGTGCTGTAATTTGGGGAAAAAGGCTGTTAAGACTGAAGGACCAGCGTTCCTCCTGATCACAGACTCAGGGGGGCCCAGAGTGGAATATGCAGCCAGGTGTTGAGTAAACCCACCTGGGTGGTACCCAGAGGGACTGCCGTCTCCAGAATCACATGCAGACAACACTCTGTGAGGGAGATGGAGTTTTCCTGCTCCATCTGCTTGACCCGCCCACTCTGAAACCACAGCTTCACATCTGTGAGACCTGTGGGAGGGCAGAGCAACTCTTACTAACTGTCCTCACCTACACAGGTCACCAAAGTGCCTGTACCCAGGGAATTACCGACCCTGACACCTTCAGAGGTTCTCGGCTCCTCTGGACCAGCTGGGGAAAGCTGCTGGGCTCCGAGCTCCAGCAAGGCAGGAACTGTGCTCACATCACACCAGTGCCCCATGGATAGGCATGATGACTGAACAGGAAGATGGTCAGCCCCACTGACCGAGCATTCACTTTTTAAGGAGAAATGAAAGAGGGGAACACTTTGTTGTGTAACTTCAGTAATTTACCAGCTAAATATACAACGTTTCAGTGTCCCGTCCACATATTTAGAACCTCAAGGACTGCCAGTTAGAGACGAAATAATATTAGCTGATCCTGTGTGCTACAGGCAAGGTGGCACTATGATTCATCAATTGGTTCAAACGATGTTGACTGAATGTCGTCCTACTGTGTGCACTGTGAGGCATGGCAACGAGAGTTTGGTCCATGGATGGGTGCCCAGAATAGGGAAGACATGGTTTCCAGAAGGGAAACACAATATATACTTAATTACTTCTGCCTAATGATGCATTTTTCATTTCGTTGTGGTATTTTTCAGGACCAGTCCAGCAGCTGTATTAGAAGACATGTGGTATATATAAAGTTTGTGATCGTTGGGGGAAATTTTGGTAAGTGTCACTGCCTTTATCTCTGATACCTTGTGAAGTACGTGGTGCTCATAAAGGGAAGCCAGGGCTTTGTCTCTGCATCTTTTAAATCTGCTCTGCACTTGACAAAATGGATTTTATAATTAAATGTGACACTCAATTGGTATTTTCTGACAGTACGACATTTTTTCTTGTCATTGCTGGTGTTATTAAAAAGTATGGGGTTTTCTAAGATATAATAAGTCTAGATTTTAGGAAACCTTCCAGATGTGGGATGAAGAATACCCTGGACCATTTAGCTTATGTTCTAAGCCACCCATGGAATATGTGAGTAATTAACTTGCAAACCAAAAGAAGTGGGGAAAAAAAATGTTTCTAGGTTTCCAGAGCAGAGAGATCCTTCCAGTCTATTTGTTGAAATGAAAGAGAAACAAGCAGTTAGCTGCTTGGGGAATGGGACGTGAAAGGGAATTAAGAATCCAGCATGCCTCATCCCAGCCTGGGACCAGCAGAGCAGTGGTCTGAGACCAGGAACATTAAATTCAGCAGTCACCCAGAAGACCTTGCTAGCAGTAGTCAAAAGGACAGGAGACATGGGTCAAAACCCAAGTTCTACACTTAGCATTTGTTATATAACCTCACTGAGCCTCAGTCTCCTCATCTGTAAAATAAGGCATATAATATTACCTACCTCCTAGGATTGTTGTGAGAATAAAGCAAGCTAAGTAGTGCAGGGATGCTCAATAAAGCAGTTTTTTTTTAACTTATTTTATTGAAATGTAATTAATTTACAGTGTTGTGTTAATTTCTGCCATACAGCAAAGCGATTCATATACATATTCACATATATATACATTCATATATTTTTTCACGTATATATACGTTCATATATATTTTCATGTGTATATATACACACATTCATGTATATGTATATCCATGTTTATATATACACACATTCTTTTCATACTCTTTTCCATTATGGTTTATCACAGGATATTGAATTTAGTTCCTTATGCTATACAATAGGACCTTGTTGTTTATCTATCCTATACATAATAATTCGAATCTACTAATCCAGTCTCCCAATCCCTCCCTCCCACTTGGCAACCACAAGTCTATTATCTATGTCTGTGAAAAGCAGTTATTCTGGATAACAGAACACCCTTGTTTGGAAACTGGACATTTGCCATTGAGGTCAAGCCAGCAAAAGGTGTGCGTGTCTTCCAGAAGAAGAGACGTTGAAGAGGGGCTAGTCACCCCCTGTCTGCTATCACTAGGGACATCACAGCTGGTCACCACAGTCCTTCTCCAGCGTCCACCGCATAGCAAGCAGGGGGAAGCCTCAAGACATTTGCCTTCTTCTCTCACCCTGTCAACCTGTTCTTAAACCAGCTTAGTTAATTTAACTCCCCTTGCTGCCACCTTTGCAGCCAGGTGTGGTCACATTGTTTTAGCTTTGTTCAGTTTGAGAGCTAATGTTATTTTGAATCAAAATGATGAGAAGAGAAAGAACAGGTCAGAAGGTGATGGTGCCCTTGGTTTAGGTCTCAGTTACCATGTTGAGGCTCTCATTTCCAAACCTTTCTTTGGATTTTTTTTGTCTATGCTTATTATTCAGGCTTCACAGAGATTCAGTTACTGGACAGAATTTTTTCTAACTAAAGTCCATATTTATTCACATTTCATCTATTTATCTATTAATTGAAGGATAATTACAGAATTTTGTTGGTTTCTGCCAAACATCATCATGAAGGGCAGAAATATTTGAGCTTTAACTCAAAGAATTTGGCTTTCGGGTGGGACCCTTTACCGGAAGTTGGGAAGAATCAAGAATGTCACTGAGATGAGCTCAGGGTTAAGATTTGGTGTCCAGAGGCGACAACCCTCCAGTTTCAGGGCCTCAAAGAGATGGACATGGCCTCAGGAGTTGTCTGGTCCAGTCTTCCATTAACAAAAAAATAAAACTCTTCTCCAGAATTCTTGACAGAGGGTATTTCACCTTCTTTCAGAGGTGGGATTTGCTATTGCACAGAGGAGCTTTCTCCAATTAAAAAGCAATTCAGGGCACAGGGAAATTTAAAGGGGTGAGAAAATTGTGCTAGCTTTGACTGTACTGGTATTTATACAACTGTAGGCTTTTGTGAAAACTCACATGGCTATACAACAAAAAGGGTGAATTTTGCTATAGTTAATTAAACCTTAATTTTTTTAATGGGGAAAAGAACGAGCAACTAGACAAATACCTGGACATTAGCTCAAATTATTACAAAGAAAGAAAAAGGGAAGGAGAGGAGGAGGGAGGGAAGAAAAGCTATCTAGACCTTCTATTGATCTACAGTATGTGCTCGAGGGAACAGGACTTGGTCTTCTTCCTTCTTCTTTTCAGTGTCTGGACAGTACCTGGCCTGCAGAAGGCCTGTGCTGAGTATTTATTAAATCATCGAGGCCCCTGAGTCACTCTCTAAGCAGATGGAGACAAGCTCACTTACTTTCCCACACACCACCCACTGGATATTTGAAGATGCTCTCCTTCCTCATTCTTCTTCTCTGGGCTGAGTTTAAACTGTCTTTGTTCTTTGACTCTTCATCTCCTGATGTGATTTTCCTTTCTTACCCTGCCCGGTGCCTCTCCTGATTTGCTCCCTATGAGTGGTCTGGGGCTAAAAACGCAGCCTCTGAGGGGATCTGGACCCCAGAAGGGATACAGTGAGTCCCCACTTCTGTAGATGGTGTTAATACACAGCAAGCCTTATCCCCTTCCTTACTAAGGGCTTGGTAACTGGATTGCTTACCAGTAGTCTTCTAAGAATGGAGCTCCTAAAAGTAGGGAGGCTAGTGGTCCATCCGAGAGATCAGGTGGCAGCAAAGCCAGCCTCATCAGTGTCTTGACTGAAATGAAGCCAGGTCCTGCCCCTGGTTTGAGATAGCAGCGGTGCTGTTTATAAGTCTTTCTGGGCAGTACTGTATTTCAGGTCCCACTTCTTCACCAGGAGTCATAGCAAGTTAGAAATTCTAACTATGGGAGGGTGGGTATGTACTATTGGCGTCTAATGGATGGAAGCCAGAGATACTGCTAAAGACCCTAAAATGCACAGGACACGCCCCCTCCATACACACACACATACACACACACACACACATACACACACACACAATCCTGCCCAAGACGTTAGTAGTTCTGAGGCTGTGAAACCAATATGGAAATAATAATATTTTTTTAAAAATCAATGTCTAAGGTACTCATTATTTTGAAGGTTTAAATTTTTTAATGTTTTGACAATTAAATGTAAATATATAACTAGAAAACATAAAGGAGTTTGTTCAAAAAATCACAAATCTGAAAGTGCTCCTAAGAGGCTACATCACCACAGACTCCAAGCCAGAAATGATCTAAATGAATTCAGACAGATGGGTGTCTGAAGACATATACTGAGGACTGTCAGCTAAAGCTGAAAACGAGACTCACACAACTTGGTTCCGGCATTCACACAAAAGAGATTGGCTCGTGTTTTAAATTTCAGCCCGGCTTCTTCAGATGTGTTTGTCTTCAGATGACCTCTGAGATGAGGCAGTATTTCAATCTGGGTTAGCCCATCCTTTTGAATCAAGGGTGTGATTCTGGTGTGATGAGAATGTGCTTAGGGAGGAGAGAGATCTCATTACAGATGATTGAGATTGGGTATTTTGGTACTCAGGGCTGTTTATTTGCATCAATTTCCTAGTGACAGTACAATCTGGTTTAACTGGGAGTCGTTGTGAGCTTGTGTAGCCCGATATGGCTACATTTGCCGAAGCAGGGAGATTAAAGCAACATATGTCAAGTTGTGATATAGGACAATCCACTTGAAAAGACTTTAATTATAGGGCCTATTTTGGGAGGGTAACTGTGCTTTTTGTGAGGTGTATTTTGGGATCCACTAACCCAACTTCAAGGCCAGTAATATCTTCCCAGAAAGGGTGTGGTTGTGTGCTTGTTGCCTAAATATTTTCTTACCCAAAGCTTTGGTATTTGGTACTTTCCTTCGACTTTACTCCCCTTCATTTTTCTTTTCCTGATAATCTTTCCTCTTGCAAGAATGCTATGAAAATGCATTCTGGGAAGCTGGAGAAGAAAAGGATGAAAGATCTCATTTAGATGGCCAAGTCCAGAGATTTAGGGGCGTTACATTATCAGTCTGCTGTTTTTAAGACAAACAGAATTTGGAGGAATGCCCCAAAAGTAATAGTAAGCAGAATCACGGGAGACTATAAAAATGACACGTTGGGGGGAAATATTTACTGTATGTGTCTAGTAGCAGAACTACACACTTACAACTACTTGTTTCCAGTACCCCTTTTCCAACCCACGGGTAATTCTTGTGAGCCATTTCAGTGTTCTTTGGCTAATGATCTGGAGTGAGTTATCTGGTTTTACTTTTGTTCTTTGAGATTCTTGCCTTTTTTCAGCCCTGCCTCAGGTGAATACCTCTGTGTGTGTGTGTGTGTGTGTGTGTGTGTATGTGTGTTGGGAGGGGGGATGGGGAGGGTGGGGCATTGTCTTCCTGCCTAGCTCTTCAGGTGGCTCCCACACACTAACCTATGTGAACCGCAGCTCCATTCTTCCCTTTATCAGGGCGTACAGATTTGCATGCAGCAGCCCTGCCCAGCCTCTCAGATGCCCTTTTGTAAGCATCGTTGGAAGCTTTGGAACAGAGTGGTATGACCTGTTGAAAGCCAGCCCTGTGCATGCTGGCCCTGCTCTGGTGTGCATGAGAGCAGGTGCACCAAGGTTGAGCAGCTGCATCAACCTTGTACTCTTGATCTTTGAATTCCCACGATCAGTTATCCCTTGCTGTCTAAGAGAAGTGTTCTTCTGTCTCCAGGTCAGTTTTGGTGCCGTCCTAAACCAGCCTCATTGAAGCTGCATTGAGGCTGTCCTCCTGCTTGTCTGCCCCAGTAGCTCATGTACTTAGAATCCACTCTAAAATTCACACTGTTGTGTGGTTGTTACCTCCAGCAACACCTGTATACCAGAATGTCCCACTTATGGAGGGAAAACATTTTCAGAATAAGTAGCTGGCAAGTATTCTAGAACACGACTGGAGAGCTGACATTGTGTCCTACATCTCACCTAGGATCCAGGTGATGGGACCCAGCCACCCCCCAGCCCTGCCCCTAATTGGCAGGCTGCCCACATGTTGAATGCACGTGATGATACCATTTGTATAACCCACTTAGGTTCATAAGAAGCTGCCACGCATTTGCTGCTCCCAAACCACCTCTTAGGTGGTGGAGCAGGTGCCAGATAAAATCTTTTGCTCAGAGACTATAGCCTTAGTCTCAGGCAGGGGCGTTTGGGAGTGCAGACCTGTTTGTTGTCCTGCTCTCAAAGAGAAAGTAACTACTGGCATGTGGAGAGGCAGGGGTGGTACGTGTCCTGCCGTGTCTGGGACAGCCTGCCCAGTGAAGAATTGTCTCCAATGCAGCATACACTGCAGCCCTGCTGAGAAGCACTGCTCTGAGGTTGAGTGGCTGCTATATAGCAGAGTGGGGCTCATACCCACTCTCTCTCAATCCAAGGTCTCTATGTCCCTCTCCACGTTGGAGGCATCACAGAATTCATTCCCACTTCTTTGGGAGTGTGCACTGCAGTGAAATTGAACTCAGAGTAGCTGTTCCTTGGACTGTGCCATTGCTGCTATCGCGCCAGACCTTCACTGCAGCATTCTGCAGGGGAAGCGGCTTCTCTGGGACCTCAGTGGCCCAGCCAAGCAGCACCCTGTGCCTAGCATTCCTCTGTCTATGCCCAGCGCAGGTGGAGAGAGAGTATGTGTGTATTCTCTTAGGAAGAGACCAAAGAGGATGCTCCACCCAAAGCCTTTGATCTAGTCTTACTGGCTTACAGACCATCCACAGGGGCAATTAGGTTTCAGTGTTAGGAGTTTTTGATATGATAGCTTAGGCTTCCTATCTACCTGCTGCACTTCTACAGCCTGTTGGAGCTTTGTTTAAAGTTTGGTTTTGATGTCGACCAACAAAGAAGCCAAGACAGTGCCTACATCAGTTTGAATGAGCACACATGAAAGTTGATTAACGTGGTAAAAATAAAGCCATGTCGAATGAAAAGGCACACAGTGAAGCTGACTTGAATATAAACGTTGAAGGGGTTATGTAAAGAGGAGGAAGTGATAGTATCTGATCTTTTTTTTTCTTCTTTCCTGGCTTTCCCCTTCTTCTCTCTCTTCCAGATTCTATCTCAATTTTTTATTTTGAAAATTTTCAAACCTACTGGCTTGGGAGAATGATAAATACCTGTATGTCCTTTATTTAGATTCACATGTTAGTCTACATTTGCCATATTTACCTTTTGTATCCCAATATATGTAATATATATAATTGTATGTAACACATGTAATATATATAATTATATGTAACACATGTAATATATATAATTGTATGTAACATATGTAATATATATAATTATATGTAATATGTGATATATATGTAGTATACGTTATATAAATTTTGCAAAACCATTTGAAAGTTGCAAACATCTTGACCCTTTGCCTCTAAATAGTTCACCATGTATCTCCTAAATATAAGGACTTTCTTCTACATAGCCACAATGCTATTAGCTAATAAGAAATAAAACAATAATTCCATAATATTATCTAATACTCAGTCCATATTCAAACTTTCCCAGTTGTCCTCGGCTGCCTATGGTATAGAACCTCCTGCCTTCTGAGCTTGTCTGTTTCTTCACAGGGTTATTTAACTTGCTCCTCACTTCCTGAAAATTGTTAGGTCTAGAGGCTTGATATTAGAGGCAGGTGAAACCTCTTTTGGCAAGAATTCTTCATAGGCGGTATTCCATCCTTGATGTTACATCACATCAGGAGGCAGATGATGTCATCCTGTCCATCATCCACAGTGCTCAGTCTGATCTCATAGATCAGGTGGTAACCAGACCTCACCAAGATCCAGAAGCACTTAGAGTCAGTAAGGCATCTGTGGGCTGGTACCTGGGTCCTTTGTCAGCATCCTGTCCCCCACCTACCTTTCATCCAGAGATTTGAGTATCAATGAATAATCCTAGCTTGCATCAATTATCACACTGGGATAGTGTCTGATAATTTTTATCCTTTGCTTTCACTTCCTCAGTTATTTATAGTGAATGATCTGGGCCTTCATATTTTTCAGTGATGACTTTTAAGCCACTTCCTTGGTAGTCAGCTCGATTTTGCTGTGATAATAGATTATGCTAAACATTTTCCTTTCTCACCTTCAGAATAGGGAGTAACTTGAGCAGAGCATTTACTGCACACCAGGACCACACACACTCCTTACCTATAGAACTCCTTTCACTATTTTCCCCCTCACAACAGCTCAGACTAGCAAGCAAAGTGACTTGCTCAGGGTCACCCAGCTCCTGCAGTGGAGCCAAGATCAAGCAGATTTGTCAGAGTTTCCCACTCATTCGTGTTCCCTCCAACCCCCAACCCTGGCTGTGTCTCCCACCCTGCAGTTCTTGCCTTAGATGAATGCCTGCCTGACTGGTGGATCCGTGAACAGGGAAGGTCAGTGAGGGAGGTGCAGGAGAAACGCATGCCACCCTAAAAGGGCCAGGTGCCACTGGGTTTCTGACAGATGTGGCTCAGTACCACCAGAGATCTCCATCTGTGTGTTAACCATTCCAACTTTTTAATATTGGCAACTAATTTATATATTCTGATACTTTTTCAGCCAAGTCGTCAGTTTTCCCCACCAGCACGGCTGCTGGCTGAAACTGTCTTGACTCAGCTTGGCTTTGCTTAGAAATGGAATTCATGGTTTGTCTGTTTTTAACACCCTTTTTAAAGTGGGTATTACTGTTCTTGAGATGGGATGCTTTTTTGATTGGGGGGAGTGTTTGATTTTTGAAGAGGGAAAATCAGTCTTCAGGGAAGTTTTCTTTAATTGATACATTATAAAACCTTCATTTTATAGGATTTTCTTTTTTACTGAATCAACACAGTTCATTATTGAACTGCACTTTCACACAGATGGTTTCAGAAAGCTAGAACAGATATGGGGTGGGGATTGGGGAAGGGACAGGTGCCCCCTAATAGGCAGGACCGCTGGCTGGCTTCCCTGGACCAGGACAGGGGAGATCAGGCTGTTCAGTTTCTGGGGATCAGTTCTCCACGTGTATACACACAGCAAGCCAGCAACTCCTCAGACATAAACACAGACACCCTGAACAAAAATGGGATTTCTTAACTAGCAGGTTAATAGCACAATCATAGATGTTTCATTTGTAGCTCTGAAGGAAAGCAAATACACTTCCCTCTGAATATCATCTGTAGAATTTTTTTTTTTTCCAAAATGTTCTCTGAGTCCTTGCAGGGCAATGAAGTCTGTCTGTTTCACCCATCATGTACTCCTTGTTCTCGTGTTTATTTAACTGTGTTAAGGAGTCAGAACAACCTGCACACTTGTTCCTATGAGAAGAACTGAAGCAGAACTGACAGACAAACAGCAGCACTTCTCAGGATGGGCCTCGGTTGTTGTAGTGCTGCTGAGGATAAAGACCTCTTAGGTTAATTCTAATTGTTCCTAGCAGAATGACTCCTGAGTTGGGAGCGAAGGGGAATGATTGCAGGTAAAGACCTTCTCTGGTCTTACTTCCTCATGCAGGAGCTTATTTCTTCCCTCTCATTTTACCAGATTAGTAACCTGAGGCACAGAGAGGTTGAGTCCTGTCCAGGTCAAACCAAATTAGCCTGGGTCTTTTGTGATTGTGACTCAGGTTTCCTAAAGCTAAAAATTTCAGTCAAGTAATGCTTCACCCCATGTGTCATCTTATTGTCAGCAATGTTTATTTCCATCCAAACCCTCCATAACCCAGCTTACCACCGCCAATAATGTTTAACAGGTGAAGAAATGAAAGTCCAAGTCGGTGTTGTTCAGACACAGAAATAGAAGACAAGGAGCATGTGTAATTATAATTTTCCAGTAGCCATGTTGAAAGAAAGTAAGAAGAAACAGGTGGAATTAATTTTGATAGTGTACTTTAACCTAATAGATATCTGAAATATTAACATATCGCCATGTAATCAATGTTCAAAATAACTGGAATTCTTGTAGCAAGTCTTTGAGATCTCAGTGTGTACTTTACACTTTAAACAGTACATCTCAATTTAGCCATATTTCAAGTATCCCGCATGGCTAGTGGCCCCCAGTATAGGGCAGCACGGCAGTGTGGTGGCCCAAGGTCATACCTAGCTAGATTCTTTAAGTCTCTTAAGAAAAACTTCAGCAGCTTTTTTCTTCTCCCCCTAATCTGAGGCCACATATTTCTGTCCTCTTTGTGTCACTTTTTCCCCAGCTAACTCTAATTACAGGGGATGCTTGGGTTGGCCATACCCACAAGCTCAGCAGTTTTCCACCAGTCCTGGCGGCTGGTGAGACCAGCACACTCTGCCTTGTAAATGATAGCCTGTGATAATTAGCCTGTGAAGCATTCTTCCAAATTTCTCCACAGCAGTTTCCATGATTTCCTTTTTTTTAGGAATACCTCAGTGGAATTTTGCAAAGCCAGGGAGATTTTTTTCAATGCATCCTTTCTTAAAGACCCATTCTAATCAATGAATGATTCTTAAAATACTTGCTACCTAGTAGGCTCCTCACAACCTCAGCAGACCAAAAAAGCATTACACATTTTTTATCTGTTTTTATAGTGAGATACCTATGTTAATTCATGATGGCTTATTTTCTTTTTGAACTAATCAAATATTTCCCCAATATGTCAGTCCCATTTTGAGCATTATTTACAAAGACACTGAGAGCATTATTTGCGGTGAAACATTAGTAAAAATCAGATTCCATTTCCACTCAATGTCAAGTCTCTGGCCATTGACCCCATTACTTGAAGTATTAGCCTGTAATACATCCCAGAAACAGAAATGTCAGAAGAATGGTGACAGGCTCCTGGAGTTTGTTGTGATGGACTTCCCCCAAAGAGAAATCCTGATTTGTAAAAATTTAAATCATAACGCAGGAGATCCAGGTTTGATCCCTGGGTCAGGAAGATCCACTGGAGAAGGGAATGGCTATCCACTCCAGTATTTCTTGCCTGGAGAATTCCATGGACAGAGTTGCCTAGCAGGCTATAGTCCACGGGGTCTCACAGAGTTGGACACAACTGAGAAACTAACATTTTCCCTTTTTTCCCCCAGGAAAATGATTGTCCCCTGTTCTTAATTAGAAGCCAGCCCTCCACATCTTCCAAAATTCTCAGTTAAGAATAGAGAAAATAATATGTTTTCCTGTGGCCTTGTCCACTAATTGAAGAATGGCCCCATAAAACCAGATAAGTGCATTTCCCCTGATCTCCTGCATGCTGTCTTCTTTAGATTTTGGCCTGGTGTCCATTTTTCTTATTCACAGACCCCCTGAAATCTGTCATTTAAAACACTTTAGGTGTAAGGTTGCATTTAGAATCAGAACAATAAGTTGCAAGGGCTGTTTCTTCTCATTCGACTACTCTCCTGTAGTGATGCTCACTTTGACTCCCAAATCACAGTCCTCTTATTCCCTCTGATTTGAAAGTATTTCTATGTGTTTGAGTGGATAGCTCATGTTCATTTCAGAATGTCATTTAGTAGCTACATTTCTGCTAAATAACCAGAAATTATAGTTGACCCTAGCCAAGAAGCTGAGTACCTAGATTTTGCTTCCAAGTATGGTGCTGAGTAGAAATGTTTTCGTTTCATCTTCAATATTAATAGTAGACTGAGAGTGATGGATGGGCCTGGATATGAGAAAAAGAAAGGAAATGTAGATTGCAATGGCAGACCATCATCTACGGAAGGGTTTCTTGACCTGGGGTTTTTATCAGAACCACCTGAGAAGCTGTTAAAAATCCTGGTGTCCAGGCCTTGCTGTCAGAGCCCCTGAGGACATGACCCAGGCAAGTGTACAAGGACCATCTGCTCTTCCTCAGCTGCATTTGTTGTGAAAATTAAGGGAGAAATTTACTCTATGAAAAGTATACCTCATTGAACTTTGTTGTTGTTCAGTCGCTCAGTCCTATCTGACTCTGCAAGCCGATGGACTGCAGCACACCAGGCTTCCCTGTTCTTCACTATCTCCCAGAGCTTGTTCAAATTCATGTCCATTGAGTTGATGATGCCATCCAACTATCTTATCCTCTGTCACCCCTTTCTCCTCCTGCCCTCAGTCTTTCCCGGCATTAGGGTCTTTTCCAGTGAGTCGGCTCTTCACATCAGGTGGCCAAACTTACTATCCTAAAATACATGCATACATTGAAATTTTTGAATCTCACCATGGAGAATATTTTGACTGTCACATGCTCTGGGGTCTGAAGATAAAGCTCACAGTTGAAACAGTCATTCATCCACTCAGTCAACATTTAAAGGTCAGTGCCAAGTGTTGTTCCTGCCCTGGGGAAACAGAGACACAGCACATGTCCTGAAGCATTTTGTGTTATGGATGAGATCAATATCCAATATCTGGCATCACCAACTTGATGGACATGAGTTTAAGCAAGCTGCAGGAGTTGGTAATGGACAGGGAAGCCTGGCAAGCTGCAGTCCATGGGGTTGCAAAGAATCGGACACGACTGAGCGACTGAACTGAATATCCAACAATTACGACGCAGAGTAAAGTGTAATGAATGTATCTGTAGAGCAAAAAGAGAGAAGGAGACCCCCAACAAACATATACACACATTCCCAGTCCTACCCATTGCCTTCTTGAAGATGGAAGTTGGTAGACAGTGTGGGAAGGATTCACAGAGAGGCCAGAGAACATGAGTCCTGAGGCTTGAGTAAAGAAGTAAAGAATATTGTGCCTGTTTTGCAAAGGAATGGCTCTCAAAATTTGGTTCTAAAGTAAAACAAGGTCTTTATGACATCATTTGTCTTTTAAGGTGATTCAGCAGCCTTTGATGTGATTCAGTTTGTTTATCCTGATCTGTGTTGTCCCAGCCCAAGTCACATGGCTGACACATAGTAGGCACAGTGGGTGTGCTGAGTTGAATTGATACTTCCAAGTTTAGCCTTTCCTCTGACAAACTGTTAAGACACAGTAGTATCCTAGGGAGGATAATAATGCCAGTATATAATTTTCAAAACAGCACCCAAGTTACTTCTCCAAGTATTATTTCTAAAAGACTGAAAAAAAAAATTGCTCTTAAAGGAGAGCACATTAAGAATATGTGAGTAGTTCCTGCTGGTACATGTCATGGTGTGATTTGATTTTTTATATTTTGGGAACATTCACTCTTCTTTCTAACCTAATTTTTACTCTCTCTCATTCGTAAATGTATCTGAGGTTTTGGAAGAGCAACTGGGCCAAAAGCCAATTGATCATGGCATTCCTTACTGAGTCTTTTATTAGTGTAAACAGAGAAAACAGCATTGTATTTTCCTAGATATTGAATACTTTTTCAGGATTTGGGGGGCAGAAAGTATTTGAGAGTAGCTGTTGACACTGCATTGAAAAATATACAGCCAGTGCTGAGGCGCCTACTTACCCAGAGCAACTGTTGTCCCTGCACATTTTTGCAGCTTACGTGCATGCGTAAAGCCGCTTCAGTCATGTCCAACTCTTTTGCAACCCTATGATCAGGCTCCTTTGTCCGTGGGATTCTCCAGGCAAGAATACTGGAGTGGGTTGCCATGCCCTTCTCCAGGGGATCTTCCCTACCCAGGGATTGAACCCTCATCTCTTATGTCTTCTGCATTGGCAGATGGGTTCTTTACCACTAGCGCCACCTAGAAAGTCCCTTTTGCAGCTTATGTCCCAGTTACCACCACTGATTACTTTGATGCTGCAGAGCATAATAGGGAAATCTGTGACCTGACCTTTTACCCTGGTATAATATGGAAGGAGAAGATTCCGCTCACATACTTCTTTGCTCAGAAGGCAGTATTTCTAGAGGTGCCGTGTGTGTTGGAATTTTTTTGCTGTTAGTCTGCCTGCTTCCCAAGCCTAAAAGCAATGTGCACTCCACCCCTGTTCCATTAAATAACCATTCTGGTTGGAAAGAAAGTAGATGATGCCATGGAAGCTGGGCCTGGGGTTTAAAATGGCAGGATGGGGTTTAAAATCTCCTCGGCTTGTGATTAAATCTAATCACTCCACTGCTGACCAGCTGTAGAGTCTTGGGCAAGTCACTCCACCTCTGAGAACCCCACTTTCTCATTTCTGAAATGGCAGTTAAAGATGAAAGCAGATAAGAAGCATGATGCTAACGCGATGCCTGGCGCTAATACATGCTTACTCTCTGTCAGGTCTCTTTACTTCCCCTTGTGAACCTGCATATCAGTTTGATCATTTTCTTGTTTAACAACTTTTTAGGACTCGCCTTACCGTCTGATAAAGACTTTAACACTAGCCTGGCGTTCATGGCCTTTTACCATCTCCCTGTCTCACCTTTCTACCACATCTCTTCATCTCAAGCAAAACCAAACCATCTCTGTGCCCTCAGTGGGTCTCAGGCACTCACTCTCTTCTTGGAGTGCCCTCTGCCCACCTCTTAAATCTAAATCCAATCTGCTGCAAAGCTCATCTTTTTTTTTTTTTTAATTGAAGTATAGTTGATTTACTGAATGTTGTGCCATCTCTGCTGTACAGCAGAGTAACTCAGTTATACACATATGTATATTCTTTTTTTAATATTCCTTTCCATTATGATTTATCCCAGGAGACTGAGAATAGTTCCTTGTGCTATACAGTGGAACCCTGTAGTGTATCCATTCTAAATGTAATAATAGTTTTGCATCTATGCAAGGCTCATCTTAAATGCCACTTCCTCCTTGTCCCTCAGACTGGAAAATTCACCTCCTTGTCCAGCCTTGTCTTTCTCATCACAGGTGCTCAGAGAGTTTTTTCCCTGGTGAGCCTTCTCTTCTTTTTCACAAGGCCTGCAGATGGCCATCTTCTTCTCTATGCACACACATCTTTCATGTGTCTTCCTCTTATAAGGACACCAGTTCCACTGGACTAGGGCCTTACCTTTATGACCTCATTTAACCTTAATGAAAAGACCCTAATGCTGGGCAAGATTGAAGGCAGGAAGAGAAAGGGGAGACAGAGCATGAGATGGTTGCATGGCATCATCGACTCAATGGACATGAGTTTGAGCAAACTCTGGGAGATTTGAAGGACAGGGAAGCCTGGCATGCTGCAGTCCGTGGAGTCACAAAGAGTTGGACACAACTGAGCAACTGAACAGCAACAACTTCTGTATAAGCTTCATCTCCAAGTACAGACATGTTGGAGATTAGGACTTCAACATGTGAATTTTGAAGGGACAGGATTCAGTTAGTTACATATGGGTATAAAAGTCCAGCTGGATCCTCTGAGGGAGTGTGGGGAGCTGGGGCGGGGGGGGGGTGGCGGTGTGGGTGGGTGTAATTTCCCTCTGCTACTAGCGTTCTCTTCTTCTCTACCCTCATTGCGGAGTACCACAGAGAGGCAGCCACTGTGTGGTTCCCCTGGGTCTCTAGCCTTGGCCAGCCCAGTACAGCTGCTCCCCCGCCATCTCGCCCACAGAGCCCGCTTCCGCCCCCACGGAGGGCTGCTGGAAGCCTGCACTGCCTCACGCAGAGGTCCCATCACAGCCCCCTCCTGGCTGCCCGCAGCCAGCCAAGGAGAACAAGAGAGAATGAGCCCCAGCAGGAAAGGGAAGGAATTAAGGGGCCGAAACAGAAGGGTGACTCTTTTGTCTTAAAGGAAAGAAGTGAAGCTTTTCCTTTCACTTCTCTGTTAAACATTGTTCATGGGCTATTTTTTCCTCCACATTTCTCAGGTCTGAAAACCACTGAGGCACCCCTTCGCTCTACAAGTTTAGACAGTTGATAAATGATGTGAGAGAATGCAGTCTAATTGGGTCCTTCGTTAACCCACCCCTGACTTACAGAGGGGGGTGATTTGGTTACAAACCATTTTTACTCCGCTAAATCAGGGGTTCCACATGCTGTCATCTGCTTGTAAATTAGCTGGAAGCACAAGCTTTGCATTATGCAAAGTATTTATTCTTGCAGTTAATATGCTGGAAAGTGTGGTTTCACACGTTTCTTCTGATACAAAGGTTCTCACCCAGTAGTGAACCAGTCACCTGGGGAGCGTGTACAAAGTGCCAAGTCCATCCTTCCTCCTCCCCACCCCCACCCCATGAGTGTAAGTGTGGGAATGAGCGCACAGGGCTTCCCTGACCCTACCCTGAAAACCCCAGTCATTGCTTCTTACTTTATTACTTCCTTAGAGATTTCTTACTAATTTTTTTCAAATATAGGATTCTTTTTTTTTAATTCTTGACAAAACCCAGGAACTAGTTTGTTTTTTATTGTTTTATGACGGACAGCTTCAAATTTACAGAAAGTAGACGGTGTCACATAATGGACCCCCATGATCACCCAGCTCCAGTGATTATCCACGTTCTGCTATTCTTGTTCTTCTGTGCCTGGATTATTCTTACTTTCTGACTAATTCAATTTTATTTCCTAGATAAGAAAAAGAGTGTAATCTGTGAACTAAAAGTTGGTTACATGTCCTTGCAAGTGTTTCCCCCACTTTTCTGCATCTACTCCTCACAGCAGTCCCAGGCATCGTTACCTGCATTTTATAACCTTGGAAATTGAAGCTCTCAAAAATCACATGCTTGCCCAGGCTCTCAACTAGTAAGCACTCAAGTAGGGTTCACTCCCAGAGGCATCTGAGAAGTCTGCTTTTCCCCCTAAGCTACACCGTAGAAGAATAAGGACCATAAAAAATAAGTAGGTCCAGGTTTCACATATGGACAGATGTACAACTGTATAATAAAGCAAATACCATTTAATGTTAATATCAGAAGCTAGATGGTGTTTGGGCATTCAGTGTAAAATTATTTAAACTTTGTGTTTGAAGTTTTTCACGATAAAATATTGATGGAAGGGAATTTCAGCAGAAGCAGACTTTGTCTTTCTCATCAAGCAGGACATAAACAAGCTAGTTTCAGATACCCATTCTATGGATATCTGTTCAAAAGACACATATTGGAAACTTCCTTGAATTTTAATCTTAAAAATAGCAAGCCAGTGATAGAAATTACCTGGAAATGACCTTATCAACGTTCCCTGGTGAGGTCTTAGAGAACTTAGAAAACTAGATGCCTTAACTGTGCGAGGGACATGACGATAGACAGTTCTCCAGTTCTGGTCACTTAGGTGGGATTCAGTCATTTACCCAAAGCAACATTTTACATAGTAACATACATCCTGCATATTGAAGTGCTTCCTTAGCACAGAAGGACATAACTTTTTTACACTACTTCACAAACACAGCCACCCACACCACTCCATTGTGTGGTACAGGCCCTGCTTTGATTGGGGAGCTGGCCAGAAACTGCTGAAGGTACAGAGACCCTGCGAGTACAGCCAGCAGCCCTCTTCCATTCCTCCAGGGGGCACTGTGGGTCCCAGCAGCCAAGGCTTGGCTGCCATTCGCATTACCCAGCCTGCCCGGTAGCACTCAAGGCCAAGTGCTCCGAGCCCAGGGAGAGCTCTGCCCTTCTAGCTTTAGCCTGCTGTGGATGAAGGAGCTGCTTAGTTATACAAAAGCTACGTACCCAGAATCCTCACACACTGCAAAACTATGATCACATCAGGGAACCAAGAAATTTCTAGTAACAACCTAACTCACTGATTTCCAAAATTCCAATTGAATCTTGGGGTCCATATGACTCACTGATGTTTGTACCATCATACCATTCTCTTTTGATTATACTCTGAGTAGAATCAAAAGCCCTCAAGAGGTAACTGTCTCTTGTGTTCAGTACTCCATCAGTGTCCTTCATCCTGAGGTGTCCAGACAGTACAGTCTACAAGGAAGAGCAAGGTTTGTAATTAGACCTGGACGTGAATCCCAGCTTCCACCATTACTGGCTGTGAGACTTGGAGAAAGTTGCTTAACTCCTCTGAGCTCAGCTCATAGGACTATTGTAAGGTTTGAACTCAGATACAGGTATGTGAAAGGGCTTCCCAGGTGGCTCAGTGATAAAGAATCTGCCTGCCACTGTAGGAGATACAGGAGATGCGGTTTGATCTCTGGGTCAGGAAAATCCCCTGGAGAAGGAAATGGTAACCCACTCCAGTATTGTTGCCTGGAGAATTCCATGGACAGTGGAGACTGGCAGGCTGCAGTCCATGAGGTCTCAAAAGAGTCAGACACGACTTAGTGACTGAGCGCACATGTGTATGTGAAGTCACCAGCATGGCCTTGGGCCCACTGAGCACTGGTTTCCCTTTGCTCTCATCTGTATGATTTATTGTGAATACGAGATGAGGGCTCACATCCCTGCTGCTCCCTGCTGGTCCAAATACATTGTGTCTCTTCCCATCCATGCTTTCATCATCTAAAAATGGACTGCCTGTTCTCCAGGATGCTGCAAGTGTGGGTACTATCTAACTGCCCCTTGGGGTGCTCCATCACACTGTGGGGTGCAGGATAGTCCTGAACATGGAGCCCAGAAAGGGTAACGGCTGGCAGCAGACTGGAGGCTGTGGGATCAGGTAGGGAGGGCAGCGGAGAAATGATCAAAGTGAATCTGGAATCAAAGCTTGGCGTTTCTGAAAACAAAGATTACAGCTTGGTAGCTTTGCCAAGGGTGACCCCCACGGGATGTTAGTTATACCACACCAAGGAGGTGGGTGCTTGACTTCCAGTCACTTCCCCACAGAAAGCCTAATTGCAGCCTGGATCCTTTGCGACTCCTTGGCGGGGGTGAGGAGTGGAGGGGGGCTCCTAGGCTAGGGATGGGGAGACCACTGCAGTGTTCCTGCCTGCACTACTGCCTTCCTCCTGAGAATGATTGCCATTATTATTTCATGTGGTCTTACAACCGGGAACGAGAGTTTGCTCAGTTGTGCATAACAGACATTAAATCTGTTGCGCAATTTGCAGTCTAAACTTGCTTGTGGACCTTCCATCCTTGCTGGTTCCTGCCTGCTACAGCCATCCAAGCACTTGGGACACATTTCCTTTCTTCCCCAAAGCTGCGAGGGGCCCAGGAGTTGGGCTTCCTTAAATGCAAGCAGATGGAAGCAAGCAGGAGTGTGGAGGCAATTAGACGATTTCTTCCTCCAAGCAGTACGGGCTTGCTCTCTTTGGTATGTGGCTGTTCTTGCTCATTTTTATTTTCCATTTGGGTTTTGTCAGCCTGTCAGCTCTTTTTTTCCAAGCTGTGTGTTTTGCTGCTGGTTGTAGGCTCGTGCAAGATGGGGTGACTTGGTTGCTTATTGTTTGAAATCAAACTTTCCACACCGAGGTATGGATAATGCATGATCATGAAGATGATGCTTATGCTTCATATTTGTAAAATATTCTGCAGCTTAGAGTGCTTTCACATACATCACCATTTCATTTGGCCTGGGCAGAAACTCAGATTGAAATGACAGCTACGCTCACCCTGTGGGAGTGGGTCTCTATGCTATCTTGTGGGTCTTTGTCTCTATGCTGTCTTGCTAGTCATACACAAAGGGGAGGGGAGTAGAATGAAAATTGAAGTCTTTTGCTTTGTTTTCTCTTTCTAGCTTCAGTCAATCAGTTACATATTTTTCAAGCACTTTATGAGCGCACCGCTAAGTTCTCTGGTGACATTTAAATAACTGTAGCAGACAGCCCTTGCTATCAGGGGATTTCCAGTTGAGGAAAGAAGACCTGCAACTATGAGTTTAAGTGACAGTGCCAGCACACAGAGGGCATTAAGTAACTAGGTGTTGGATGTGTGAGTGAATAAATGAATGAATGGATGGTGCAACCCACCAGAGTCCTGAAGAGCAAGAAGAAGAGCGAGGGAGGAGGGAATGAGGTTAGCGGTCCTCAGTGGGATGGGACACGGAGGATACAGCAGACTCGGAATACCTGGCTGCCAGGGCGAGAGAATGGGATCACCTGCATTCTGAATTGCCACCCTTAGTGCAGCTAAATAAGAGCTGAAGATGCTAAAGGAAACCATAGAGATATAGACTGTGAAGAGTGAGCAAGGAAAATGTAATATGGGGCGAGCGAGAAGGAGGGAAAGAGGGAAGGAGGCCAGGAAACAAACTGGAAGAAAGACGTTGCTCATCGGCTGTTGTCAGAAAAAGGGCTAGGAAAGCCACTTCACCTTAAAAGTCTGTCTCCTGGTTTTAAGAACCTACCGTATTGCAGCCCTCTAGTAGGAACTAGGAGAAGGTGATGGAAGAATTGAGAGAATCAGAGAAATATAGGATTTGGCCCTATCCCTTAAGAGAGCCTGCCATGCATAGGAAATAGTGAAACAAGGTGAATACCCCACCTGCTGGATGCTGGGGACAAGCCACGGAAGGGAGAGACTTGGAGACCAGTGTAGCCTGAGGAGCTGAGGAAGGCTCCTTGAAGGGGGAAGATGGGCCAAGGCCTGGCTCTTGGAGATGCAGAAACTGCACGGGCAGTTGTGTGGAGATGTGTACCATCATGGGTGTAGCTCATGTTGGGCCAGTGGGAGATGCTGGAAGAGGGGCAGGGCCCCTGGTGTGGAAGGCTTGGAAGCCAGGCTGGGTAAGTTGCTGAGCAAGGGAGTGACACAGAGGCAGTAAGTGGAATTTTCTTCATGCCCAGAATTCTCATTAGTGCCCTGATGCCCCAGATGCTGGGCTGGGTTCTTCACTGTCCCCTGCTGATGGTGTGAGAGTAAGCTAAGGGAAGGAAATGCCTCCTTGGGATGGGCATCAAAATCTCCCAGAGTCTCCTGGGCCAAATACCACCTCTCCAGTGGCAGAGCAGGAGTCATCTCTAGTAGAGCTGTCAGTAGGACACTCTTCTTCGTGGCTATTTTAGCTGCCATGGAACTGGACTTAGTTTGTGTTTAGACCTTTATGAAGTCTATGTAGCTTCATTGTGATGAAATTTTTTAAAATAATATCCATTCATACACACCCCTGATATAGAGGACTTAGGAAATAAATTACAAAGGACAAAAGTCACCTTTTATTCCATCACACAGAGACAGTCATGCACATTGTTCATATGTTGTTCAATGCCCCTTCCTTATACAAATTTGGAAATTATTAAAAATAATTTATTTTTTAAAATAATTTTTATCTTATTTTTTAACTTGACAATAAACCATGAATATTTTTCTAGTTCAGTATTTTTCAATATGATTCCAGTGATGTATCCTATTCCACTGTAGGAATGTACCATAATTTATTTGATCAAATAGGAAACCAGTCTCCTATTTTTGCTCATTTTGGTTGTTTCCAGCAAATTCGGTTGTTACATATTTTTAAAAACAGCATCATAATGTGATATTTTCAGATAACCTGTTTTCATTAAGTGAGTTGAGCAGACAAATGCAAATGAATATAGAATGTTCCTTATGAAGTTTTATCTTACTTTTAGTGTCACTTCATCAAAAATAGTTAATCAAGCCCTGAGTGGAAGAGAATTACATGTGCTGTAGCATACTTCTCTAAGACTGTAAAAACATGAGCTAACCAAGCCCCATGCTGATAGATATACCTGAATATAGAGTAAGAGTTTAGGGATACCAGTTGGATCAGGTAGTTCTTAGAATTTAAATGTCCTCCCATGCTTGATTGTAGTGAAATTACAGCAACAACAAAATTTTTAAGTAACCCTCAATATTATCTTCACATACATGAAGAGCCAAGCATTAAAGAACTTTAACCCCCTCTCTGTAACCTACCTCTTGATCAGTGTTTAAGACACCGATCTCCTTCCTGATATGGGACACCGTTTGGAGGGCTGGTTCCTGCTGACTTTATTATAAGCTGCATAGAAGAGAAGTTGCCAGCTTTATTTTTTCTTTGAGACAGAGTTTGATTTACAGAGACCTGAAACTTCCTGCTTGTGTTTCTTTTCCAGTAATATGTGTGATTCACCACAGTTCAAGGTAACCGCGTCTTATAATACCTCACTTTTTTCCAGTGGTATTTTTCTATGGGAACCCTAGAATAGAGAGGAATCCTCTGTGTCTTCCATGATCTCATATTCCCTGCCTCTCAGAGTTTTGCAGTATAATTAGGTTACTTGTTTTTCTTAATTATTTTTAATCATCCAGTGCTGAAGAGGAGGAGGAGAAGGTCAAGAAAAAATAAGATGTGTTCTATTTTTTAAACATTACTTTGTATGTTGCTGGTGCGTAGGAACAGCATTTTTCATACTGGACAAATACGTGGCAATATGCTAAAGCCTTTTATCAATTCTAATAATTGACCTGTAATTCTCTTAGATTTTCTGTGTAACCAGTCATATCCATAAATAAAAAAATTTTTTTTGCAATCTTTTATCTTTTTTTTTTCCCCCTTACTACTCTGGTTGGGACCTGTAGCACAGTGTTAAAAAGAAGGAGGGCAAACACACATCCTTAGTTTATTCCAGATTTGAAGGGCAGGCTGCTAACGTTTCACCATTGAGTATGATGCTTACTCTTGGGAATTGGTTAATTCTTATTAGGTTAAGAAAGTTCCCTTTTGATCCTAGTTGGTTAACAGTTGCTATTTTTTTTAAGTCACAAGTAATTGTTGGATTTTATTCAGTGCTTTTCTGTGTCTATTGGTAAGATTTTCAGGGTTTTCTCTTTTAATCTGATAACAGGGAAATCACTGTTGTCAATTTTCTAAAGTTAAACCATCCTTGCATTATTGGTAAAAATCCAATAGCCATGATATGTTTTATAGACTGTTGGGTTGAGTTTGTTAAAAATTTTTTTAGGGTTTTTTTGTTTGTATTTATATATGAGATTGGCCTATAATTTTCCTTTTTTTCTACTGTCCTTGTCTGCTTTAAATGCAAAGGGTATACTAGTGCTTTTCTGGTTTCTGTCTTTGAAACCTGCCTTTTTTTTTTCTGTAAAACCATCTGAACCTAGTGTTTCTTGGCTTTGTTTTCTTTGGCAGAGGGATGTGTAGATTTTTAAATGATGAGTCAAAGAATTTCTCTGAAATTTTTTATTTCTTCTTAATGACATGCAATTGTTCATAGAATGTTGTTATTTTTAATCTCTGCTGAACCTGTAGTTACATTCTCTCTTTCATTCCTATTTCATGGTGATTTGTCTATTTTATTAATTTTTCAAAAAAACATCTTTTCCTTTGTTAATCCTTCCTAATGTATCTATATTTTCTGATTTTATTAATTTTATCCTCTGTTATTCCCTTTGTCCAGTTTCCTTGGATTTACTTTTACTGACTTTCTTACTTCTGGAGCTGGATACTCATTAATTATCCATCTTTTTTCTTTTTTAGGATAAGATTTAAGTATTTTCCTCTAAAGAAAACTTTATTAGAATCTGACAAGTCTTATTATGGAATATTTTCATCATCACTCAGTTCTAAGAATGTTATAATTACCATACTTGTTTATTCTTTGATTCATGAATTATTAGCAGTGTCATTTTAATCTTCAAACAAATGAGACTTTTTAGTAATCATCTTGTTTTGGCATCTAACTTAAAAATTTTTCTTGTTGTCAGAGAATGTTGTTAGTATGATACTAGTTTCACAAAATTTTTTGAGACTTGGTTCATAGTCTAGTATATGATCAGTTTTTTTGAAAAAGTCCATGAAATGTTTTTTAAAAATGCATATTCTCTGATGGGACTGGGGGAAATAGAGTTCTAAATATACCCATTAGATTATGCCATTTAATTATATAGTTCAAAAATTTTATATACTTAATCAATCACTAAGAGAGGTATTGTTAAAAATCTCTCACTGTGTTTATAACTTTGGCCTTTTGATTCTGATGATTTGCTTTATACATGGTTATATAAAGACTCTTGAGAGTCCCTTGGACTGCAAGGAGATCCAACCAGTCCATTCTGAAGATCAGCCCTGGGATTTCTTTGGAGGGAATGATGCTAAAGCTGAAACTCCAGTACTTTGGCCACCTCATGTGAAGAGCTAACTCATTGGAAAAGACTCTGATGCTGGAAGGGATTGGGGGCAGGAGGAGAAGGGGACGACAGAGGATGAGATGGCTGGATGGCATCACTTACTCGATGGATGTGAGTCTGAGTGAACTCCAGGAGTTGGTGATGGACAGGGAGGCCTGGCGTGCTGCAATTCATGGGGCGGCGAAGAGTCCGACACGACTGAGCGACTGAACTGAACTGAACTGATATCCATTTCCTGGAAAGAGTATTAAAGAACTTTTCACTGGCATTGTCCTCTTTGTCTCAGAACACAGATTCCTTCCTTAAGCTTCTAGGTTAATCCAGCTTCTCAGAAGCCTTGCCCCCAAGGCATTCATCTGCTGATGGCTTCAACACTGGGATATTTCAAGGGGATAAAGTATCATAAAACCATAGAGCTGCTATCCTTGAAGGAGACTTAAAGTTCATCTAGTTCAACCAATATCTTTATCCAAATTCTTCTAGAAATCTCTAGTGTCAAGATACCTTCTGCCAACTTTGGGAAGTTCTCATTATTAATATGAGTCATAAGAAAATATTCCTTCTTATAACCACCCATCAGGTTTTTAAAGATTGCTTAAAATGTCTTCTTCTCTAAGCAAAGCAATTTTCATTTTTTTTTTTTTTTAGTTTTTCCCCATATAATTCCCCATCCATTCAATATCTTAGTTACTGTTTTATGGATAAGTTCTGGATTCTATGTAGTCATGCCTTGAAAGATTTTCATATTTCACACACACACATATACATGGGTATGTGTGTACATGTGTTTTTAAGGAGTATTTTATTGGGTAATTTTTAAGAAAGCCCCTCAAGAAAACATCTTACATGGAGGTCAAAACCCACTGACCACAGTATGTAATGATTTCTCTCTCTCTCTCTCAAGGGAGGCCATTGTGATGAGAGACCATGGCTCTTGCATATTATTCCAGGCATGTGCTTAATGCAAGAGTGTGTACTTAGAATCAAGGCCCACGTGGTCCTTTTCTGAAGGCCACACTGTATAAGGAAGGAGAATAACACACAGGAGCAAATTTCCTGTTTAAAAAAAAAAATCCAACTTTGTTTAGAAATTAGCCAGTATGATTTCTGTGTTTCTAATGGAGAACCCTTCGTCTCCCTTTCTAAGGGAGAAGGAAATGGCAACCCAGTCCAGTATTCTTGCCTGGAGAACCCCCATGGACAGAGGAGCTTGGTGGGCTACAGTCCGTAGGGTCGCGAAAGAGTCAGACACGACTGAGGGACTAAACAACAGCAATGGAGAACAGGGGGAAACTTGCCCTTCATTTACTGACATAAAGTAAGTGTTGGTTTGGAAGTCCAAGTCCACAGTTTATACACTGAGGGAAGGTAGTAAGAGGTGTCAGAAAATCTCCTCCCAGTGGGAACAGTACCCTATTGTGCTTGCAGAAGTTGGCTATAAGTCATGAGCACTCCACCCGCTTGCCCGCAGCATCCACTCCAACCACCAAGAAAGCACACTCCCCTTGGGGCCCAGGACTATTCAGGAGGTTGACGAGTCCCACCTTCAGACAGACAGTGCAGGTAGTATCTTAACCTTGCTTAGCATCGTATTTAAGAAGGAATAGTGGGACAATATTGCCCTTTTAACTTGGTCTCTTGTGGTACCAAGTATTTCATTATCACTGCAGTTTCAATACTCCAAGTTCAGACTAGCTCAGAATGGGTAACAGCAGCCTCTGGTTTAGCAGCCCCTTAATTGTGGTCTGTTAACCTCCTTAGCTCAGCCTCACTAAGGGAGGACCTCCACGGTAACCAGCAAAACCTCTCTCCTTGGTTAAGTCAAGCTAAGTTGGTGAAGCAACATTACCCAACATACTTATATCAAAAGCACCCACATTTCTAAATATTCTTGGAACCTCAACTTAAGTGCTACCAGATCTAATGCTATTTTTCAGTAAATACCTCATTAGGTCACACTGGCTTTTAAGCAGGCATATCAAACAATTGACTCAAATTGAAATTACTTTCAGCACACACCACCCCCTCAGTCTTTTTCACACATGCTGCTGCTAAACCATATCCCTCATCCTGCACTATGCAACATTTTTTCCTTCACTAATTTTTATCATCTCAGTTCTGGCCTATTAGTTACTCTAACCCATCAAGGTATTTTTGTGTCTTGAGCTTGTCACCTTCAGCATTTCTATCCCTCCCAAGTTCACTTCATCTGAACATTTTATCAAGCAAATTTTCCCTATCTTCATCTAAGATGTTGGCAAGGTTGTTAAAGATCTCAGGCCCTGTGTTATATCCCTGAGGTCATCTTCTAGGTAGACGTGGACTCCTTGATCAACGCCATTAGCTGTCCCGATACCCAGCCCACATTTTTTCTATCTTTTTCCTCAAGGATTATGAAAGGTCTTTTAGATGTTAGATTACTGAGATTCATAAAGAACCACATTTCTCTGATTCCTGTCAAAACAGAAAGAGGGCTGACTATGCATCCTCTGAAATCATCCTTTGTGAAGGGTCAGAGCAGACCAAATGCCGAAACACTTTAGTAGGATTACCCAATTGGCTTTTGTTGTTTTTTACATCTAGCACTCCTTGACACTTTTTCCCTAGAACCAGTTTTCTCATAAGATCAATCAAGATTGAGATTTCACATATGGAAATAGGATTGAATTTCACCCAAAGCTATTTTTGCTGGCATTCAGGTTAACAATTTTGCTCACTTATGCTTAACTGTAAAATACTAGAATGTGTCAACTAGAACGTTAGAAATGAACTACACTCCCCAATCCCATTCTACAGTTATCAGCTCTGTCTACCCCTCCATCCTTCCCTCACCGCCAGCTTCCTAAATCAAGATCAAGATTCATTAACATGGCCTACACCACTGAAACCTCTTCCTAGCTGTGTGTCCCTCTTCCAGGAGCTCCCTGGACTGAGCCACCGTGCAGAGAGCTATCAGACCGAGTCACTCTAGCTCAGAGCTCTTCAGGGCTTGTCTTTCATGGTCCAGATTGAGTCCGTCCCTCTCCCTTGGCTGGTGATCTGCTCATGGCAGCCACCTCCCCATGCCTCAGACCCTGCGCCACCTAGTGGCTCCATCACTCTTCCCTAATGTCTTTCATGCCCCTCTGACTCCCCGAAGCCCATCTTTGCTCTAAAAGTCCGAGGCCAGGAATGTCCCAATCCATTTCTATATTTACAAATCTTGATTCTTTCTCAAGTGATAATTTAAATGCTTTTCCCAATAAAGCCTTGACTGATTCCTCCAGAAAAAAAGTAATTTTTTTCCTCTGCTTCCCTGGTGGCTCAGATGTTAAAGAGTCTACCTACAGTGTTGGAGACCGGAGTTCAATCCCTGGGTCAGGAAGAGCCCCTGGAGAAGGGAATGGCAACCCACTCCAGTATTCGTGCCTGGAGAATCCCATGGACAGAGGAACCTGGCAGGCTACAGTCCACAGGATCACAAAGAGTTAGACACGACTGAGCGATTAACACACATACATAAGTTCCTGTGAGCACTGTGTAACTTCCAAGTGACATTATCTTGCATAGAATTGTTTGTGTACTTGTTTTATCAAAAGCTGCTCCAGTGCTGAGACAATAGCCTTGTCTCAGCACTTGTCTCTTATTTGCCTTTTCAGTTCAGTGAGGTCCAGGCACCTAGTAGACAGTCAAGACATACTTATTGGATGGGTTCAGTGAGGTCCAGGCACCTAGTAGACAGTCAAGACATACTTATTGGATGGATGGGTGGTGTTGAGACTCTGGAAAGGATAAATAACTTGCCAAGATCACAGAGTTTTGACTAATAGAATTAATAACAGTTCCCAAATTCAATAATAAGATATTCGGCCAACACTATGCTACATTCTGTTTCACAGTTTTGCTTTGATCTTTTTGTGGAAGTATAAGTAATAGACATCCAGTTTTAAGAATTAGGCCAAAAGTCTGAGTTTGATTGTTTGCTTCTTATTACCCCTTAGTTTTGCACGCCTAGGAATGTGTATTTGGGAAAGGGGCATGATAAGCTTTTCCTACCACATTCATCAAGCTTCAGAAATAACTTGAAAGGAGGAGATGCTGCCACTTTGGAACATTTGTCCTTTACATTTAAATGCCTTTACATTTAAAATGCCTACGAACACACTTGGAAGAATTGTTCAACTCTAAAAATCATAATTCTCTCAATAGAAAAATGCACTTCAGCTGTACTGTGTCAGCAGTTTGGGGCTTATGTTTGTTTTTATTTCGAGTGAGGAGTGGGCTAGAGATCTAATGTTAAAAATAGAGAGTAAGCCCCAGGATGAAATGGTTACCCTAACCTAGAGAAGGTGGTTCTGCCTTTCTCCAACTTGTATAACAAAAGCACGATGCTGTCAACCTGACCGAGGGCTGATCAACCTCATTTGAATCTGAAAGGGAGCCCACATCCTTCCTGTTGCCATGCAAAGATGCTGAAAAAAATTCACAGAGAAAACAGATGGACTAATATATGCTGTGTTTCCCAGACGTCCTGTCCCCAGTGCCCCCAAAACGGTGCAATAATTGAGAATGAGGTTGAACAAGAAAAGAACAAAGGAATAAAAGTATAAAATGCTGACGAAAAGCCAACCAGAAGCTATTCTTTTTAATCTGCTTCTCTTCGTGTTTTTTCAAATGTGGTTCTGTAGATAGGGGCAAAGGAAAGAAATGCAGGGTCATTTTTTGCATTTTCAAGTAAAATTTTGTTATCTTGCACAATACACTCACCGAGACTTTCTTTCATTCATGGTAGACTCCCGCTCCACCAATTTCGAAAGCAAAGGTGGCCAGTGTATTCTTTTGTTGCTCTGTGATGTTGGAGTCCCTTTTTTGGTTTTTGCAGTAAGTTCCCCCAGAGTTGGAATGACCAAAGGACAAGCCATTTATCTCAGCAATTCAGTGAAAATTTCCAACTTAAAAAAAAAAACAAAACACATGGATTGTATTGGCATGATGTGGACAGACTAATCAAGAAAGGGAAGAAGGGAGGAGAGGAGAATAAGAGAAGAGAGGAGCCTAACACTTCTTTTCTCACCAGCTGTTTCTTGGCTTCAGCAACCCACTCCGGTATTCTCACCTGGAGAATCCCATGGACAGAGGAGCCTGGTGGGCCATGGTCCTTAGGGTCACATAGAGTCGGACACGACCTAAGTGACTCAGCAGGCATGCACATTTCTTGGCTTACCTCCAGTACAGGCGAGGCTTATCAGTTTTGTGATAAGATGGTCCTGTTACAGAAAGTCCCAATTGAAGGCATCTGGAGCCGCATAAACAAAGGCCAGGACAGCTTCAAAGTGGACAAGTGTATTAAGTCACATTTGAACATGGTATTGCTACACGGTCAGACATTAAAGATTTCAGATTTAAATTAGATCTAACAGAGAAATTCCACAGAAATGAGGATATACATTTTGAGATTCTTTCCTGGGGAGATCATACACTATTTCTGGAGATCTTCATCATAAGCAAGATTTTCATCCCTACGGTAGAGGCATTTATCCGTATGCTTTCTTAATTCCAAGTTGATTTCTACACATAGATTTCAAGCATATATTTATTTAAAATATTTATGGCACCATGAATGCTATTTGTCTTGTGCTGAAATTTTACCCTATTAGTTGTAATTGAGTTCCCTAAATTGAAATTTTTTACCATTTTAGGAAAAACTCTGAAATCATATAAAAACTGTGTAATTTGCCTGGGAGATGCAGAATAACTTCCAGAAGATAATTAGATGTTTTGAAAATACAAAGAAACAGGGTAGAACCTGAACGAAAAGAATAACTTGTTCTGTTTGCCTTCCTTCGGGCTATTTTAGAACATTTTGGCTTTATCTCTTAATAAGGATTTATGGGATTATTAAGGAGCTTTTAAGTTTTCTTCCACGTTAGACATGTAACCGTAGCATCTAAAACCCACTTATTTGCATACACGGAACAAATGGCAGCATCCTTTCTTTAGAGTAGCCCAGTCTCTATGTCATAAACATGATATTATTGCCATTGCGTTTTAGCTGTTGCTCCCAAAAGACTTAATCCAAAGCACATCATCACATGTAAGAGATGAGCAAGCAGCATTTGGGCTGCAGATACTGAGAGAGTATTCAAATTCAAATATTAAAAATTAAAGTTCACCTTCACCCATTGGTTCTTAGTCCTTAGGAATTTGCCATAGACTCAAAAAAGCGAAAGCTAGAGGGAATTTTCGAGCTTCTCTGGATCAAAGCATTGTAGAAGCGAGGCCCAGGAGGGTGAGTGGCTTACCGGAGGTCACCAGTAAATCCAGAAAGGATAGCAGTACCAGTGTTTGCTTTCTACCAAATCATCTTATTCACCTCTTAGGGAACATATTTCACTGCAGATAGTTCACCACTTTTGATCAGATACATCAAATCTTCAACTTGGGTTAATTTTTTCGATTATGAGTACCAATCTGCACTGTCTGATAGACATATAATGAAACTGCAAATGCAAACATACAGATAATTTTAATTTTTCAAGTAGCCGCATTAAAAAAGCAAAAAGAAACAGATGAAAGTAATTTTAATAATGTATTTTATTTAAAACAACATATCTAAAATATTACCATTTCAACATGCAATCAATATATATAAAATTTGTTAATGAGGTACTTTACATCCTTTTCTTCATGCCAAGTCTTTGAGATCTGGTTATATGCTTTACACTTACATCACATCTCAGCTCGCACCAGCTACAGGTACCATATTGGACAGTGCAGCTCTGCAGGCTGAGGAGGCCCAAGCTTTGCACCAAACCACAGACCTCCTAACCCTTGAAATTGTAAATGTCTATGAATCTAGTTCACATTTCCTTTCATTTTTGCTCTTAATATTTCATGCTTGTCTGCGGAAGATTCAGAGAGAAGTAAGCAAGCGTGAACTGCTGTAAAGGGAGTTTATCTGTTGAAAACACGGTCCAGCTCTTGCTAAGATAGTGTTACTGTGTGATATATTACTCCTGCCTTCCTCTAATTCCATGAAGTCTTCCATTTCCTTAATGTCAAAAGTTTCCTTACCAGCTGCAGCTGTTTCCTGTGGATAATGTTCTAAATGGTTTTTATTTATGAGATGTCTTGTACTGTAACTGCTGTCAGAATGAATATGTATACCAAAGCCTAAATCCCAAGTCAGTCTAATCAACTGGCTTCTAAAAAATAATTGTTAAACCTTAGCTGCAGCTCTCAACAGTGATAGTTCTCACTTTGACCTAATTACAGAATCTAATGTTAAAATATGTAAGGAGGGAGATCAAAGAAGAGGATCATTTTGCTTTCCGTTTGTTCACGCATCATCTTTCGCATCTCCCAACCCCCACCTCCAACCAGCCAGGCAAAGGCACCACATGGAATAGTAATGAATGACTAGACACTGAGGTGGTTTTGTTTTGCTTATCATTGAAGTAGGAATAATAATAGTGCCTACTTCAAAGGCTTGTGAGAGTGAAGCCGAAAGCACCATATCTGACACAGTTAGACCTCAACAAAAAATGACAACCACTGTTATTATTTGCTTTGCAATGACTTCATAAAAATAAGATGGACAAAATAGAGAGCAAGTAGGTGCACGTTGTCTGAAAAACAGAGAGGAAGCCTGCCACCTCTTTTTAAGGACATTATCCATATGATTCTTGGAACCAAATCAGGCTTCAGCCCAGAGTTGAGATTGCTTTCTGTTTCCATCGTGTCTTCAGCATGACTGTGTGAACCTACATCGCTTCCAACAACAGTGGGAGTGTTGAGCCAAAGTGACCAGTGCAAAGGACAGGCCGTGTGCAAGGACAGGGAGGAGCTGACCCACGTAGGGTGTGTCAAGTCATCAGAACAGTGTTTAAACCTGGTTTTCATAGTGAATTGTGACAGAGGACAATCCATGTTTGGGTTGTCCCTCGGGATCTTTTGTGATGCTTCTTTAAACAATTTCACAGAGTAAGAAAATAGAGTTTTTAGAATATAAGACCATCAAGATAACTTCCTTCTTTACTTGCTTTTGCCTCTGCTGCCCAGGAAACCTTTTCACTGGAGACCTAGTCAACTCTCTTTGACACTTCCGAGTATCACCTCTTGGTTGAACACAGCTAAAATCACATCGAGTTGTTCCTTGGCATTCTTGGAAGCAGTTCTCTCTTTAAGAACCAGTGAATTCACAATACTTTCCAGTCCCTTCCTTTCTATGCTGAACCACCTCCCTCTGCTTACTCAAGGCCGCTTGAGACAGGAAAGCATTGATGACGAGGGAAAACGGTATAGACTCTTAGGCTGTGTGCAGGCCTCTGTGGACACATTTTGATGTTCTTAAGAATATTTTAGTATCTAAATTATTTGTCTGACCATTCATCCTGAGTACCTGAGTTCTCCATGAGTTGGCATCTCTCTTTTGGGGGTCATCTCTGAATATAGAGCACTAAGACAGTTGACAAGTGGTGGTCTCTCTTGTTCTTCCTGATTTGCCTGAAGTTCTAATCCCTGTTGCTGATAGAGGATTCTGAAGACAAAGCTGACTCACAGTGCCCGATAGCATAGAGAGCAGCAGCCACGTTGCCTGGTCTGCACACCCACACCTGTCCTTTACACTTTGCTTCAGGTAGGCAATTGCATCTCTGTTTAGCAAAAGAAGGGGCTATTAAACACATGCCAAAGAGTGGTATCTTCATACCTTAGAATACTGTTCGGCATTGAAAACTACAATGAATAAAGCAATAGAAACTACTATACCACCCAGGTGGTACAGTGGTAAAGAATCTACCTGCCAATGCAGAAGACTCAAGAGATCTGGATTCAACCCCTGGGTTGGGTAAAACTCCTGGAGTGGGAAATAGCAGCCCACTCCAGTATTTTTGCCTGAAAAAATCCCATGGACAGAGGAGCCTGGCAGGCCACAGTCCATGGGGTCGCAGAGTTGGACATGACTGAGCACACACACAACACAACTTGTAAGATTACATTTCCATGAAATCCTGGACCAGACAAAACTTGGCTATGGTGGTGAAAGTTACAACTGTGTTTGCCTAGGGTGGGACTGACTGTCTAGGGGAATAGATGGGTCTTTCTTGGGTGATGAAAATGTTTTCTGTCTTGTTCAGGGTTTAGGTTACACAGATATATACATTTGTCAGAACTCATTGAACTGTATGTACATGTACGATCCAAACATTGAACTGTGTGTGAAATATACTGAAACTTAAAAAGAAACTATGAAGAAAAAGAGGGGCAACTGAAAAATTCATCCTACTTGCTAAACCTCCCCCAATTACTAGAAAATCTTTGTTCATTTCTGAGACATTTTCTTCCGGGCTGGCTACTGCGTAACTGCTCATCACCCCTTTTTGTACCTTATACTTAATAGGTAGCAGTTTCCTGTTTTTTTGGTCTCGGTCTCACACGCAAAAATGGTCAGCTATACCTCAGAAGCATAGAGAGACTTCCTTTTCACAAAGATTGTCTGTCCTAGGTTACGTGGGAAAAGTTGTGCAAGGGAGATTTATTACTTGAAGACTATTTTTTGGAAAGCATGTATTCTCTCCCTAATTTCTGATTGGTTGCATTAATTCAGAATTTGGAAGTGTGCCTTGAACCAAAACTCTTTGTCAAGTTTCCTGTGTTGTGAAATGCAGATGTTTACATTAAAATTTAAACCTTTTATTCACCCCTCACCCTCTCCCTCTGGTCCATCCTCCCTGCCTCTTAAATAATCTTTCCAAAATGCACATCTATTGTGTAAGCCTTGCTCAGAAGCCCTGATGGCCTGCTCTCTCTCACATTGGGGCGCCTGCCTAACTTTCCAGTTGCCCACCTACGCTCTTGGCTTTTGTCCCACCAAACAAGGCTGATCCCTGGAATGCTCCTTTCTGGATCTGTGCCTTGTGAGAACTGTTCCTCAGCCTGGAGACCATTTAACCCACACTCTCCTCTACCTGTCCTTCCTGGAGGCCCAGTTTGGATACCCCTGTTCTTTGAGAACCTGTTCTAGCTTCCTTGGGGTAGGAGTGACCCACACACCCAAGCTCCCAGGGCACCATGTGTGTTTCTCCAGCTCAGCACACTTGCTACGTTAGAAAAGAGCAGTTTCTTTCCGTATCTGCCTTCTCCCATTGGTTGGATGCTCTTCATTTACAGGGATGCACTTTACATCTTTGTGTTCTCTGCACCCTAGTGGGTGCATAGTCTTGATCCCGAAATGGTGGGTGGGTGGCTGGACTGATTCACTCATTCATTCATTCATTTACTTATTCAGCAGTGTAGAAGTTCCTTTCTTTTTGAGACCTTGGAAGAAGAGACAAACAAGGCCCAGAATGCCCCTAGCAAAATCAGTGTTTCTGGGACAATGTTACAATATTCTGATACTGCTCTCTGCTTACTTTTCCAAGTGGTAACAAGAACCTTGTGATGCTTTCTGCCTGGGTTGCACTTTCTACCTCTACTTCCCTGCATGAAGGACTTTCTACCCAGTTCCAAGAATGAAAATTAAAATACACCACTAATAATTAAACCAATCATCCTCCAAGGACTCAGTGAGTAATGAATATGCTTGCAGTGCAAAAGACACAGGTTCGATCCCTGGGTCAGAAAGATCTGCTTGAGAAGGAAACAGCAACCCACTCCAGTATTCTTGCCTGGAAAATCCCACAGAGAGAAGAGCCTGGTGGGCTACAGTCCATGGGGTCTCAAAGAGTTGAACATGACTAAGCACATAAACTCAATAATTAAACCAGAGCTGGAAAAAGAAAGAAAGAAAAACAAAATACAAATACCACCTAACAATAAATTCACTTTGTACAATTTCTAAATACCATAGTTTTATCCTCACAGAAATCATCGAATGAAGCAAGCAAGGGGTAATTGTCCCAGCAGGCAAATGAGAAGACTGAGGTGAAGTAAAGGCCAGATGATTTGCCCAAAGTCACACGTCTGTTTAGTGATAATGCGGAGACCAGAATAGAAGTCCATGTGTTCCCAACCAGGCTGGGAGAGTGTTCAGAAGTACAAGTTCCCAGGAAGATCAAATAATTGCTGGAAAAGCACTTCCGATCTCCAACGAAAACAGATCTTTCCAGCTGAGTGCCCTCCCTAAGGCCTGAAGAGTATCATCTGCCAAGTAGCTGTTCTTTCGTCTTCTGCATGAGCTACCCAAGGCTGAGGGCCACTGTGACATCCGGCAGAATCAGGAATGGCCGCATGCTGCCAAAACACATTTGAAACTTATAGAAATCAGGAACTGTCCAGGTCAAGAGAAATTAGAGAATATTTGTTTTTAAATTCTTGCCAGGACGCAGGTATGGAAACTGATGGAGGTGGGGAGCTTTGTCACTCATGCTTCTACGTGTGTTCATGTGTGTGTGACAAGACAGCTATTTCTGTGAGGCCAGTTTAAATTTAAGAGCAAACATTTCACAGTAGGATAATGGCTGCTGAGCCTGCATTTGCAGCTGCAGCTGCATCATTGCTCTGGGGAAGGCAGGATGGCTGTTCTCCAACTATTCACACGGGTGAGAATCAGGAACAAAAAGAAGACTTGGTCGTATTTAATACTGCAAGTCCCAGCTCATGTCCCACGTTAGAGGCTTAACTCAGAAGCTGACCACAGGGGCAGCTCGTTGGCTTTGAGACCCAGGGTTTGTTCCATGAGATCTTTCAGACCTTCTCTTTTCTATAATAAATAAAATCCTATGCATTTAACTGGGAGTGAAAGAGCCAGCTCTTTTCAGACATTAACAAATGAATGGCTGTGATTTTTGTCTGCCTCACTGATTTGCTGCACAAAGGAGAGTGCAGTCACTCCACATCTGAAACGTATTCAAATTGTGTTAGAGCAAAGTTGCCTTTGATATAAAATTTTAATTACTCTTAGGTATCTAGTTCTGGGATCCTCTTGTCTTTTTTCCCCCCTACATCCACTCTACCCTATTCCCTCTTTCCCATTTATTTTTCCTTCAGCATCTCCACTGACCAGCTTTGCTAGCCAAGATGTACTGATAATTTCATTAGAAAATGAGCCTCTGAAAAAAGGACCCCTAGGGCCTGTGGAGAGGACAGGGGCAGGGACTGATCCTGTGAGCTGTCTTGACTGAAGCCTTCATTCCTCTGGTCCTACAGGCAGAATTACGTGGAAAGTTTTTATTTTCATGTAAAACCTATTTAAGCATCTGCTTCAGGGATCTGGAATAAAACACATGGGGATAAATTATGAAGCAAAATAAAAAATATGGGGAGACAGATAGAACTACATTTTTTTGTTGTCAATCCTGAAATAACCCACTAATACTTAACCTTCATTTGGGATTCTGGTCAAAACTTTGATATTAAAGAATATCATCAAGTCCCTTTGCAATCACAGTGTTTACAAAGCCTTATCAAGCTTGGATCAAGTATGACCACAAGGTAGGACAAATTGTAATTTGTTGGTTGTTGATTGGGCTTCACTGGTGGTTCAGCTGGTAAAGAATCCACCTGCAGTGCAGGAAACCTGGGTTCAATCCCTGGGTTGGGAAGATCCCCTGGAGAAGAGAACCCACTCCAGAATTCTGGCTTGGAGAATTCCATGGACTGCATAGTCCATGGGGTTGCAAAGAGTCCAATACAACTGAGCCACTTTCACTTTCACTTTGGTTGTGTAGATGTTTGTAGGTGTTGTGACCTTTTTTACCAAGACTTTCTTGTCCCTCTTTGACTTCTTCATTAAGAAAAAGAAAGGGAGCAGTTACTAGTTTCTAGCTAACTTTTGATCTAAAATGGTAAATGGTACATTCCCATATTTGTATCTAGTTCTTAGCCTTTGATTTTAAATCTGATTCCTCAGATAGTGGGATAGCTCTGTTCAGCCACAAAGTCTGTTAGATTCTTGCACCACAGAGCATGTGTGAACTTTTCCCTTGGTTAGAAGCTGAGATTGATGATAAATTCTGCCTCTGCCACTTATTTCACAGATGACTTGTCATGAGCTAGGCATCAACTCAAATCAGCTTTACTCTAGGGTTCTGAGTTTGGAAGTTCCCGAATATCATGTAAATAAATAAACCCTGGCTTCAGGCCCAGATGAAAGGTTGACTCTCAGTACTGGTGTATACACCTTTCATAATGCTGAGAGAGTGACGTCATATTACTGTTGCTTGGGGGTGTTTGTTTCTACACTGGGAAGCATTGATTTGCCACTTTGAATGCCATAAGCGACAGCTTTTTGTTCTGTTCTGGAGGCTGATGAATAAGCATGGACTTTATAGTCAGAGAGTGGTGGTTTTGAAATCTGACCCCAGCACTCCTAGCTGTGTGCTCTTAGGCAAATTCCTTAATCTCGTGAGTTTAGGCTTTCTACAGTAAAATGGATTACACAAACAAAATGTAGATACCTAACACAATGCCTGGTGTAGAGCAGGCTCTCAAAATTGTTTCCTTTCCTTTTTGTAGAAACTTCTGGGAGGAAGCCTAAAAGATAGGGTTTCCTCTGAATTCTTTGGCTGAAGGTATTGTTTTAATTAGTACCATTTCTACGAAAAGAATCACACATTTCTAAGGGAGTCATGAGAAGCAATAGGGCACAGCCTTGGGGTTCTCAGTGCGGCCCCAGACCAGTGGATCCGGATTCATCTTAGCACTTGTCAGAAATGCAGCTTCCCAGACCCCACCCAAAGTCACTGATGCAGGAACTTGGCAATGAGGCCCCTCAGCCTATGTGTGCGCAAGCATTCCAGACCATTCTCATGTGAAGTTTGAGAACCACTGGTGTTGTGAAAAGAACACCAGACTAGCTTTTTTACATGTTCTGCTACTTAAACCAGCAGCCATTTCTCCACAGCAGGCCTCCACTGCCACATCTCTGGAATGAGAAGTGAAATTGAACCAAATAACCTCTGAGATCTCTTCCATTTCTGGCATCCTGTGGTTCTGGTCTCAATCCAGTTTATAGTCAGGCAGCATTTTCTTAGTGACCCTATTCTAAAAAACAAACAGAGAGAAAATAACTTGGCTCAGACAATAAAGAATCCGCCTGCAATGTGGGAGATCTGGGTTCGATCCCTGGGTTGGAAAGATCCCCTGGAGGAGGGAATGGCAACTCACTCCAGGATTCTGGCCTAGAGAATCCCCATGGACAGAGGAGCCTGGCTGGCTACAGTCTATGGGGTCACAAAGAGTCAGACATGACTAAGCATCTAAAAGCACAGCACATTATTTCCAAAGTAGCATGTTATTATTGTTACAAAATGAAAAAAAGCAAAATGAAGAAATTTAGAACCATCTAGAATCTCAGTATCCAGAGATTTCTTTTGTACTATGCTCTCCCAGAACTTTTTTTGGCAAATTATATCCATATGCATGTGTATATGTATTAATCTATGTGTACACATATGCACATGTATATGTATATAATCTATGTGTACACATATAAATGTCTCCTCACGGTCATTCAGCATCTGTCTGCTAGGTTTCTGTCCTGTGCCAGGCATAGCCGGGGGCCCTGTGGGTACACAGTGAAGAGTCAGGAAAAGCCCCCACGGGGCTCTCATTCTCACTGGGGGAGATGGTAAACAAGAAAATAAGTAAATGAGGTCATTACTGACAGAGTTAAGTGCTATGAAGGAAATAGAACGGAGTGATATGATAGAGTGACAAGGCAGTGGCCAGCTGAGAGTTGATGCCAGGAAGGAGCCAGCTATGGGAATTTGCGGGAAGAGCATTTTAGGCCAAGGGAAAAGCTTGTGCAGAGGCCCTGAAGGCAGCCCAAAGAAGAGGCATGAAAGGGAGGCTGTAGCAGAGGAGGCCAGACAGATAGGGGCCAAGCAAGGATGGCTGTATAGTTTTAAATTTACTCTAAATGTAATAGGATTTCATTTTAAGACTAGGAGTAACTTAAAAAACATGTATCACTGCAATTGCCGTGTAGAGGATGGATTATAGAGGAGAACGAAAGTAGGAGAGATAGGAGTGTGTGTCTATCTAGTGTTTTATAACGTGTGTGTTTCCCTTGACTTTGAATCATGAACATTTCCCAAGTTTATTGATATTTTGCCGCATTATCATTTTTAATGGCTGCATAGAAATCTGGTGTGATATTGTGTTTTGTTAATCACCTGTAGTGGTGAATAGCTAGATTGTGTCCAATTTTTTATTGTCATGAATAATACTGTGAGTACTATTAAACCTCTGTGTGCGTTCTTGTTATTTGCTTAGGGTAACTCCTAAAAGTGCAAATCTTTGGCCAATAGTAGACTCATCTGAAAAGACCCTGATTCTGGGAAAGATTGAAGGTGGGAGGAGAAGGGGACGACAGAGGATGAGATGGTTGGGTGGCATCACCGACTCAATGGACATAAGTTTGAATAACCTCTGGGAGTTGGTGATGGACAGGGAGGCCTGGCATGCTGCGGTCCATGGGGTCGAGAGGACATGGACATGACTGAGCAACTGAACTGAACTAAGGCTGCATTTGAAGAGTCTTTCTTCAATCTATTGGTTAGTTTCCCCTATAATTTTGTAACTGAGCTTCCCCAGTGGCTCACCGGGAAAGAATCCTCCTGCAGTGCAGGAGAGGTTGGTGATGCAGGTTTGATCCCTGGGTCGGAAAGATCCCCTGGAGCAGGGAATGGCAACCCACTCAAGTTTTCTTGCCTGAAGAATTCCACGGACAGAGGAGCCTGGCGGGCTACAGTCCATAGTGTTGCAAAGAGAAACCACTGAAATGACTTAGCACGCATGCACCCTCTAGTCACTTAACCCGTTAGCTGATGAACTTCAACAGGCTGGGACCAGAGAGAGGCAAATGAGGCAACATCCTAGGGCACATAATTTAAGTGTGGCCCCCCCAAAAAAACCTCAGTAATCAAAATAAATAATATTTCAGTGTAATCTTTTTTATCCTGACGGCTGAGCTTTTTGACGTCTCTTTACACTTCACCCCCAGGTCAAGTGCCTCACTCTTAGACCTGACCCTGGCACTTTTTATAGGAAAAAAACATAAGAAAAGAATGATTTGTCTCTAGATTCGAATTTGTTTTTACTTATCCTGTTACAAAGTGACATCACTAACTTAATTGTTAGCTACATAGTAACACTGCGTGAGTCCACTGTTTTCTCAAGTAAATGAGAAATACATGGGGTCTGAGACCCATGTCCTTCACTTAGGACGTCCGGGGGGCGGTTGTCTTAAGCTCCCTGCTCATGACTGGCTGTGATCAAATTTGCATTTCCTGGTCCTGAGTCGCTGTGCTAGTTGTAACCAGGAGGGTGGCCTGGGTCTGATGAAGGATTTGCCAGGAGCCTGGTGGGGGTCTAACTGGCCTAATCTTGTGGACCCAACAGTGTCCATTTATTCTCTCTGATCTGCTCAGACGCTTTTTATTCTCTCTACCTTCTCAGGAGAACTGGAGGACTCAAAGTTAGCATTGGAGTTCTGTGGGGTTTTGTTTTTATCTCAAATTAAAGAGCCATTGGCCAGAATCCAAAAGTGAAAATTCAAGTGACAAGTAAGTTTTGAGTTCCATCTTTTGGTTTCCTTTTCTGCATTGCCACCCCCAGCCAGTCCCTGGCCTCTACTCAGAAGTCAGGAGCTAAGTGAAGATAAGAGGGAACCTCTGTGTGCTGTAGGAGCCACTGTCCTCCCACCTCTCAAATGCAGGGCTGTGTGCTCATGACGTCACTGGCCTTGGATGCACAGACCTCCCCCACAGCTGGTGTCAGCCTCCACGGTTCCTGGGCTGGGCAGCCCATCACACCATAGAGTCTGCGCTCCAGAAAGTCTGCAGGTGCTGCCAAGCAAAGTGTCTTCTTCCTCTGTCATTTCCTCCTTTCCATTGAGCCTATTTGCAGCAAACAAGAGTGGACCATATAGAACAATAGGTACATGATTAGCAAGAAAGATTACCATCACCAAAAGCCACAAGTCCCAAGACAGTCAACCCAAAATGTTGCAAAGCTACATCCCTCCAGATCACCCAGTTATGATCAGAGGGTTCATGTCTAATCTGGCTGGCAGAGTCCCCTGCCCTTATGTCAGCATGGGTAAAGGAGAAGGACCAGGTGACTCTGAGATGGTAGCCCTCCCAGCATCCAGCATCTGATGGATCCAGCAGCCCCACTGGTCCAGAATGTCTCTGTGTGCTGGAGGAGATCCTGCAGTCAGGAGACTCAGGCCCTGTGGCCCAGTGATCTTATGAGAGATGCTGATGATGCTTCATGGAGCCACAGAAGTGATCCATGGAATGGAATGTAGGAATTGGAATGTGGCCGCCACAAACTCACCTGTTCCCTATTCCCTTTGAGATGATATCATGGCAGTCCAGGCCAAGAAGATTGCTGAGAATGCCAGGGCTTTCAGAACTGTCCCTTTATGGTTTTGAGAAAATCATGGAGCTAAATATAGCTCCTTCTGTTCTGAGATCCATGTATTCTTCCCCATGTTATCTGTCATCAGAGTAAGACTTCTGAAAAGTCTGTGCTAGAACATTTTATTTAGGTGAAAATTAGCTTGTTGTATGCCAAAATGCTTTTCAACTGAAGTGTCTTTGTTTTAGTGACCTCTTAAATTGCCCCTTTGATGGTGAGATTCAGACTGAGATTTTTAACCCAAGAGTTGCTCTAAAAATTCCTTTTTCTTTCTAAAAGATAAGTAACCCATCATCTCCATCTTCCAGCTAACATTAAATAATGTGAGTATTGTATGACTGTTGTCATGCCCTTTGAAAACTAGGCAGTAGATTCTTTCTTGAGTTGAAACCAAAGAAAGATCAGGCAGACATTCAGCTTTCTCCCTAATTCATTTTTTTTTTAAATTTATCAGACTAACTCATTTTGTTGGCTACTCAGTTAAGCTCATCAAGTGTTATCCCTAATCCATGTGACTGATCTCCAATCACAGCAGACCGTCTGTCTCCTAGGCTGCCAGGAAGTCAGAGCTGTCATTTGCGCCTGGGCTAGAAAGCCCGGTCATGACCCCGAGAGAACCCTTGGGCTCCAGCATGCCTCCCGTCCTCACATACATGTGCCTGTTATATCTATATTTTATTGAGCATCTGTTTTGTGGGCAAATAATGGTCTGGGTGCTATCTACTAATCTGAACCATATGTCCTATCTGTAGAACAAAAGATGGTCAGGTATCAGTATACTTCCTATTAGTAATTAATAGTAGAGTGTGTTTATTCTTATTTTTTTAATTGACATAATTACATTTTACAGGTCGTGGGCTCCCCTTGTGGCTGAGTAGTAAAGAATCCTCCCCTGGGTTGGGAAGAGTCCCTGGAGAAGGAAATGGCAACCCACTCCAGTATTCGTGCCTGGAGGATTCCGCAGACAGAGGAGCCTGGCGGGCTACAGTCCTTGGGGTCACAGAGTCAGACACGACTTAGCAACTGAGCACGCATGCACCTTTTACAAGGTATCAGGTCAGTTCAGTCGCTCAGTCGTAAAGCAGAATAATTTTAGTGACCTACACAAAATACAAACTCTTCCCTCACTCATGGCTTCTGCACTGATACCCTGAGGTGCTGAGGCGTGAAGAGGAGAAAAATGAGGAAACCGTCTCAGAACTGAAGGAGTGGAATTAAAACCATTACCAGAAGAATCACTCCTGTTTCTCTCCCACATGCCCGAGTAATGAACTGCCTAGCCTGGGCCTCCCTTGAGACAGTCATCTGGGTGGGCAGGAGGCAGCCCCAGTAGCAACCACACACCCACGTGAGACAGAATCCTGACAGGGCCGTGGAAATAAGGCCCTGTCCTGTGGAGATGGGCTCTGTGCGGCCTCCCGGAAACCCACTTACATTTACATCAGATCATCCCTTTGGTTTCCTCCCGACAGAACACTGTCTCCCACACCTGCGCATCTTGCTAGAACATAATTATGAGCTAGTAATTTAAATGAAACAAACTGCCTCCACCCTCAGTACCTAACTGATGCTGAATAACTGGGCAGGTTTCAGGTGCCCAGAAAAATCTATAGCACTGTTGATACCATGAAGACAGTTTTAAATCTAAAAGAACAGGCTCCATGGTAATCAGGACTTTGGCCTCGGAACACTTCAATTTCAAAATCTGAAGATTATGGGAAGAGACCTAGCCAGTCTGTGCACTTTCCCCATTTGTCTTTAGAGATGGTGGAAGCCATTCTTGGCATCAGGGGAGGAATGAACAGAGGTGAGGTTGATGGAGGCACCATCGCACACCCTCCCTGAGAGCTGCCAACACCAGGAGGAAGGCAGAGGCAGCTTCACACAGGAAGGTAGAAAGTTCCCTTCACTTCTTTAGGAGAGGTTCATTATCTCATGTCCTGTTCATCATCATTCAAAAGTGTTTCTTAAGGGCCAGGTTGCACCAGACGTTGTACTTGTGTTGGACTCAGTCTACCAAGGATCATAAACAGGATGCCCACGGAGAGAGTGTTCCCAGAGGGGACACACCACCTGTGTGTGAAGGGAAAACCGGGGCTCTTTACCAGGGCTCACACTTAAGCCTTACCTCCTGAGTCACCCTGGGGCTTCCTCATTCCCTGCAGAAAGCACACATCCAGGGCAGCCTCCTGACAGGGTGGACAGCTCTGGGCCTTCTGCTGAAGATGAAGATGAAGGCCAATGATACTGATTCAAGCACCTTATAAGCCAAAGCTCACCCAGGCAACCAGAGAAGGAAGAGGAGGATGCAACAGTGAATTTGCCCAGATCTTGGGCTTTAGCCATCTTTGACCAGGAATCAGCACCCCAAGGATGGCCGCATAAACCTCAGGCTTGCTGAACCTTACCTATCACTTCTCTCCTGGAAGTCCTCTTATGGCTGCAGACGCAGGTCTTGGGGGACCTAGCTCCAAAGACAGGTTTGAGCTGAAATTGTAAAGCTTCAGTCCCAGGCCCTTTCAGTGGAGTGAGGCCCATCCATCACATACAGAGCTATAAAGGCACAGATTCCTGGGCCTCCCAGACCTGTGGAGCACACATAATCCCTAGTTCAGTGGGCATGTTTCTTTAGACGTACATGCGTTAAGAGTGGAATTATTGCTTATCGGATGGATTCATTTTCATCTTCACTAAATAATGCAAAATTGTCTTTCCAAAGTAGTCGTGACCAGTTTACATTCCACCAGCAGTATATGTGAATTCGGTGGTTCCTCAGTTTCACTAGCACTTGGTATTGGCAGACTGGAATCTCTGCCCCTGGTTTTACTCCTTTGTGTTGGAATTACAGTACAGAAATGAAGGAGTTGGGGTAGGGAGGTTTGGTCTGGTTTGGAAATGAATGATACTTTTGTCACCTGGCCTAAGTGAGAAAGCACAAGTGCTCCGGTACCAACAAAGGGGTAAAATTGCTTATCTTCCAGGGGGGAGCAGAGTCAAAAAAGAGAGAAATTTATTCGAGCTCTCATTTTAAGCTGAAGAAGAGTCAGATGCTTGAGGCACAAAAGAAACAAGAATGGCAGGAAGGATTAACCAGCAAGATTTGAGAAGAGAAACAGACTTAAAACCATTGAAGTAAAATTAAAAATAAAGTTATTAAACAGCTTAACAGGTTTGGAAGGCAGGAAATAGGCTATATAATCGGTCTGTTCTATAAGAGATACACAGATCCACTAATATTTTTTAGCAACATTTTAATTTTAGCAATGGAACCTACATAGAAAATGCAAATCTTAGAAGAGAAGCAGGATGGTTAGGAAATGGGGTGGGATATAGAGGGGAGGGCATTCAGGTAATGGATGTCCAAATTAAAGATGAAACTTGATGGAACAGAGAATACCCAGGGGGTATAGGCCTTTTTTGGGGCTTCCCAGGTGGTGCTAGTGGTAAAGAACCCACCTAACAGCGCAGGAGACGTAAGAGATGTGGGTTCGGTTCCTGGGTCAGAAAGATCCCTTGGAGAAAGGAATGGCAACCCACTCCAGTATTCTTGTCTGGAGAATCCCATGTAGCCTGTGGGCTACAATCCATAGGATCATGAAGAGTTGGACACTACTGAAGCGACTTAGCACGCATGCATGCATAGGCTGCTTATACCCAGGACTATTCTTTTTTCACGTGGGCTGCTTTTGCTAATCAGCACGTTGGGTCAGTCTTTGTCAAAAAGAATTATGCACGGCTGTTGTCTGGGCTCACTCCAAGCACGTACCATTGTGACTCGCTGAGTCCATCTGAGTTGCATTGAACCAGCACTAGGACCAAGTATGAAACCACACTCAGGGTCATCGTTACCTGGAGTCTGTAAGGCAGCTCCCCAGGGGCTCGGCGTGAATGCTGGACAGGCCAGTCCTGCTTGGCACCAGGACAGTTCACCACAGCTCAGAGCTGCCAATGGGTGACGATCACTTGTGGATGAGCAGGAGTTTTCATCCTCTGACCGTGGTGAGCTTGTAGACGTAAGCAGGGCTGTCATGGCTAAAACATGGGCATCTTCTGACACTGGCCCAAAGAATTTGTTCATAGTACAAATATCATACAAAGCTGAGATAGAACTGCTGCTTCTGCATCCTGATGAAAATGATCATGTTTGACTTGAAGGAGTAAACTCTGCAGAATCGGAGGCTTTGGTGTGCCCCTCTTGACTTTACACTGCCCTCACCGATAACCTTAGCACCTTCTTCAGGCTTCTCTTGTGGATGTTGGAGGGCCTTGCTGGATATTAGCTGTATCATCCCCTTATTTAGTGGGCAGTTGTCTTTCTTCAGATGTCCTGCACTGCAGATGTCTGTCTCTTTTGTCTGTTTTCCATTTCTCACTCCTACCAGCCCCTAGAGATCTTGGGATTCTTTCTGTGACAGAGCTATCAGAAAATGTAGCTTACACAGGCCCATAGAAATTGCCTCTGCTGCAATATGCATTCAGGTCTTTATTCTCACATGCAACAAAAGCTACAGCTTTGCTACAGTTGGAGATGATTTATGAGGTATGAATTATGCATAGGCAGGTAGCTAGAATGGATAGAGTTATTTGTCCAGCTGAGAAAGTCAAATGTTATACTCAGATGCCTCTCCATCCCCACTGTGTACAGTCCCTTCGCACTGTGGTCTGGCTTTCTGGTTCACCTGCACCGCTCTTTTCTCTTCCCCATTTCACTCTGTCTATCCAGACCCAGTTTCACTCCCACTAACTACCGGATAGGTATCCGCTGGATAATGAACAAATGCTTTAGCCTGCTAGCACATAGCTAGGGGTATGTATCTTAGATTCAGTCAGGTGTGGGTTAAAATCGAAGTCAATTGAGCTATGAGTCCTTGGGCAAGTAGCTTGACGTTCCTGTACTTATTCCTGCATCTGTAAAACAGTGCCAATGATGATAATTCCCAGTTCACAGGCTGTTGATGGATCAAATGAGATAATTTGCTTATTGCACGTAGCAATGCCTCGGGCACCGTAGTGAACACGCAGTAGAACAGACAGGTAGTTGTTTATGATCTGGCTTCATTTCCAGCCACCTTTTGAGCTGCACACATCCATTCCATTAAACTATAAGCTTTTTTTTAGCAGGAGGTACCTTCATTCTGTAGCCCAGAGCCTCACAATATGCCCAACACACATTCCAGTGCTCTGTAAATATGGGACCAAGTCAAGTTAGCCCCTTGGAGCTGTGCCATACCACACCTCTGCTCTCCATGAGCAGCCCACCCCCTCCCCACCTGGGCCATGTCCAGTCACCTTTAGAGCTGCCAACCTGGGTGATTTGGGGCTCCCTCTGCACTCACTGCCCAACCCGAGTCCATTGACTCAGTGGCTTATCTCCCTCCTAAGTATATACAAGCGCCTCGAAGGCAGGACCTTATATACCTGACTTTATATCCACAGGTCCTTACACAGCTCCTGTCATGTAGAGAGAATAAGAATGTGTCTGCTGAACAAAGGCTGGAGGTAGGGCTGAGTGTAGATAAAAGGATGTGTGCAAAGCAACAAGAATGCAAGGGACTTGAGACAGTTGGAAACTGGTGATTTGTTACTATGGTGATTTCCGAGTAATTTTTGTTTAGGAGGATGGGAGGTTTGTTCTTATTTTTGTTGTCTTCTTAACTTCCTCATCTCTAGCAGTTCGGGAGGAGAACAGCTGTACCTAGCAACCCTAGGGTAGAGCAGGAGAGGGATAGAGTGGAGGTGTGGCGAGGGAAGAGGTGGGTCAAGACCAAAGCAGGTTATAAATGCCTGGGCTGGTTGAGCCAGGCCATAAGTTACTCTTCATTTTAGCCACAGAGCCAAGTGGAGAACATAGTCAAGTCTTCTGAAAACCACAGTAAGAAAGAGTGCTTTAAGCCAGAATGTAAAAAAATTAAAAAAACTGTAGGACATAGAGATGCCCAGCTCCCGTTACATTGGTAAAACTCTCATAATATTCATGATGCAGGCTCTGGCTGTGGCGGGGGACATCTGAGCATTCAAAGCCAAACCTGACCACATATCAAGGTCCCTCTATGAGTCCCCATGATTGATAAGATTCAGCCTAGGGCTGAGGAGAGTGGAGAGCTGTCTGGGGACTCAGTTCTGCCTGAATATGTGCAGAAGGGCTCTGGGCCCCTTCAGGAATGTGAGGCTTGGAATGAACCCTGAAGGCTGCTTGTCAAAGACTACTGGCTTGATTGATGAGGAAACCGGGCTGCACAGCGTTGGAGTGACATACTCCATACCACTTGGCTGCTCAGCAGCCTTGTTAAGGCTATGCCACTGCTTCCAGACCTTCTCTAAACCAGGTGCCTGGGACCAAGATGTCCTAGAAACTTGGAATCTAGCCCTAAACTAGATCACTTCAAGAAAAGAACACTGTAAGCCATAGTGTGAAAAAATAAAACCTGTAAGACATAACAGTGCCCAATTCCTATCATATCACTAAAATTTTCACATCATTAAATCTGTCTTCTAATGAGGAACAGAACATTCTTCTCAAAAGGCAGAATGGGATAGTCAGGTCCAGGTCTACTGACTGGGTGACTCTGGACAAGTTACTTAAGTTCTGTGAGCCCAAGGTCCCTGGTGGTTCAGTGGTAAAGAATCTGCCTACCAAGCAAGAGATGCAAGTTTGATCCCTGGGTCAGGAAGATCTGCTGGAGGAGGGCATGGCAACCCACCCCAGTATTCTTGCCTGGGAAATCCCATGGACAGAGGATCCTGGTGGGCTTAAGCCCATGGGGTCACTACAGAGTCAAGACATGACTTAGCAACTAAACAACAAAGGTTTCTTAAAAATATAATACCCTGCTCTGCAGATTGAATGAAATGCCATATGTGAAGTACAAGCAGAAGATAAGTTCTTTGTAAATGGTAGCTATTGTTACAATTCATTATGCTTGTTATTCTACTAACCTACCTTAATCCAAGTTTAACTGTCAGTGTCAAAGGAGGTTAGAAGCTCTTCTTGGTTCTAGAGTCTGAGGGAAAAGCAAACAGGTGGCCAGCAGAGCCCCAAACCCTTGACCTCTGTGTCAGATTTACTTCCTCCTTGTGTTGGGGTACAGGCTGCCTGTTATAACAAAAAGACCCCATTTCACTCCCCCCCCAGAAAACTAGTAGCTCACGGAGGATAGGTGTTCCTGCCTCTCGTGTTACTGTCAGAGATCAGAGCTTTGGGTGGTAAAGCTGAGTTCCAGAAGGCCATCCGGGCCCAGGTTCCTTCTGTCGTGCTGCTCTGCTCTTTCCTGGTGGGCTGCCATTCTCTGCCTGGTTAATGCCAGTTTACCAGCACCACATTCACTTTCCAGCCCACAGGAAGTGGGAAAGAGAAGGGAGGGCAGCCCACTCTCTCTTGAGGAATGCAAGAGTTGAGTGTATCACACCCACTCGCAACCAGTTGTCCAGAATTAAGTGACAGGGCCACACCGTAGCTGCAAGGGAGTCTGAAAATGTGGTCTCTAGCTGTCTAGCCACATACCTAGCTAAAATTCTGTTACTGTGGAAGAAGCAGGGTGGATTCGGTGAGACAGCTCTCCCTCACCAGCTTTCATCCACCCACTACTTTATTTTCAGTGATGTGGATTTGGACCTCTGACCCTTCAGCCCCAGGGCAACCGCATCTGATACCAGAATCCTACAAGCTCTCGGAAAAAGGCAAGATAAACAGCTGTGCTGTCTTTAAGGAGATAATCTCAGATTCAGTAACTCCACAAGACAACAACACTCTGGGGGAGAAAAAAAAAATTCTGCCTTATATATATGCCAAGTGAAAAGTCAATATTGAATTGCTTTTACCATAAAATGTATGGTGGTATGTAAACTAAGTCTTCCCTCTTTTGGATTCGCTAACATAAATCTGACTGGATTTCGCCTGCCAACTAGATCATCAACGAGTGAGTAGTCCAGCCCACATAACCCAAGTTCCTCCCACACAACATGGCCACAGTTTGACATCCCAAATCCAAGTTTAATAGCTCCTGGGGAAAGCATCACTGATTGCTTTCATTGGTTCCTTGTTCTCTTCCTCCTACTTATTATCTCCCTCCTCTAATTTCCTTGTGTCTGTGTTGGCATTCAGCTTTGTGTTCATGAGTGCGAGCTCTTGAGAAAGCGTCACTGAAGCAGGTACCACATAATCAAGCTCCTTGGGCTCACTAAGGGTGAGGAAATGAAACTCAAGGGGAAGGCAGAGACTGTTCTCGTTCCCTTTAGGCGAGGAGATGGCAGGAGGAGGCTGCCCAGAGGCAGCTGGCCTCTATGCTCTCTTTGTTCCTATCGCCACCCTCACAGTTGTTCCCTGTCCCAATGGAGGCCGTGGAATTAGGGGTCTGTTTTCTGATAGCCAGTTTATCAGCATTCACGCCAAAATAGCTGCCAAGAAGCTTTGAAATTCTAAACCGCTGCAAGGGATGCAGAAGTTACGGCTGCTGGTGTTGCTGATTCCTTGCAACTTGAGAAAGTGCCAACATAAAGATCCAGGGGAGGAGGGACCAGGCTTCATGTCCTTCTTCAAAGAAAAGGCCTCAGCCTCAGTTCCAGAAACACAGTGCAAATGGCCCCACCACCAGATTCTCAGGGAAGGAGATTTTGACGGGCTCTGACTTCATAAACCAGATACATAATCAGTGGAGAGGGAAGTTGCGGTCAACACAGACACGCGCTCAAGGGCAAAAAAGAAGAAAGTAAAATATGCTTACTCAGAGTCCATTCTGTTTCTTTAAAGGAATGGATCTTCCTGGCTGGAACTGGTGAATTAAAGGAAAATAAGAATTCACTGTTTTTTGAAAGGAGGAGGCCCCATTTGCAGAATCATCTGGCAAGGAACCTCTATAGACCCTGGAAAGATTGGCAGAGCTAGTTTTTGTCCAGCCGTGGAGAGCGAACCCCCTCGGCTTTCATTCTCCGGGTTGGCAGGGAGGGGATGTTGATGACGCCTGTTCAAGCAGCTGCTTTGTGCTAGTGTGTTTTCTTGTGGCTCTGCCAGGTGACAGCCTGACCCTCGGGCCCTCGGCCAGTTCAACCCAGAAAGCCAGTGTCTGCCACCATGCCCCAGATGTGACACTGACTTTCCTGTCTCTCTTTGCTGATTCACAAATAGAAGCCTACTTTTTTGTTTTTATTTTTGTTTTCCTGTGATTGTTTTTCGATAACAGGGCCAAGGAGAGTGGAAAGAGGCTTGACCCCAAAGATTTACATTAGGAAGAAACATCTCTGTTGGAACTTTTATGTTTCTGAAAACCTTCAGGTCAAATAAACCTCTGTTGGTTATTCCATGTGCTGCTTGGATTGCCCCAGATGCTAGGGCTTGTGGCTCAGAAGTCAAGGTCTCAGAAGGCTGAACATCCCAACAGGAAAGGGTGAAGGCAACAAGAGGACAAGTGAGAGCAAAATTCGGAACTTTTCTGTGTGGTGCCCCAAGCGAGTCCCTTTGCCTGTAACAAGCATCCCAAGAACAGCAGTACTTTGCTTCATCCTCCACCCTCTTGGATCCATGCCCATGTGGGGTCTTCAGGCCTGTGCTCACAGAGAGGTCCTACAGATCCTCCATAACCAGAGCCCCTTGGTTGGGTTTCAAGGGTGACTTAAGTATCATCATCCTGAGTTTACTGGGTTTCCCCAGCCACCTAGGAACTTGGGACCTAGAGATTCTCGAGAACCCATTCAGCCAGCCACCCCATTCCTGGTTCTGTTAGCCCAGATTCTGCCACTCGCCATCTCCATGGTCCTCTGAGTCGATTGTATATCACAGCTTTGCTCAGTCTGTGCCCCTAATTAGATTTCTCTGGGGTCTCTATGTCCATTCGCCACCCACACTCAATTCTGCTCCCTCACTGCCCACTTCCCAGCACAGGTGTGATGAAAACACACTCAGAAGTCTCTCTGTCTCTCTGTCCTTTGGTACCTTTTGTCTTGACAACTTCTGGAAGGAGCGGTTGCCTCTTAGTAGCCTTGGGAATCGATCACTGTCTCTCCCTCTCTTAATTTTTCAGTTCACAATGCATACATCATCATTTTACAGTTGTTATCCACTTATACACAAATTAAGTCATTAATTGATGAGAGTAAAAGGACCTTTCTTATTAACAAGTCAAGACGATTTATTCTCATTTTTTAAAATGGTGGATTCTCAGTATAGAAAATCTGAGAAACAAAGAAACCAAGAAGACGTTGCCCATGATGTTATCCCCTGCACACAACCAGCAAATGTCTTGGTATCTTTCCTTCCAAAGATTTCTCTAGGCGTTTGTTACCTACTTGCAATCTTGTGACCCTTCTTATTATAGCAGGAGCATTTTTTCCATGTTAGTAATCATTTTCTTTAAGCATAAGTTTTAACTTCTGTTTAACTTTACATTATGGCCTTACAATATACTTAGCTATTGTCTTCTTATTAAATAATTAGCACACTTTATAATTTTTTGAATTATAAGTAACACCTCATAGGATCTCTTCATGTGTCATTTTTTTAAAAAAGCATCTCTCTAGCACAGACTCAGAGGTTAAAGAGAAGACCCATTTTCAAGTTTGGGGTTTTTTTTAATAATGTTGCCTTGTTGATTTACAAAAAGTTACCTGCTAACTCCTGGTCGTCTGTCAGCGGTGTATGAGAATAGTCATCACTATTGGGCAAACATCTTCTTAAAATTTCATTGACTTAGAGGTGCAAGTAACTCACCAATCTAAATTGTGTTACCACTGAAGGCAAATATATTTTAAGGTTGTTTTTTACTTTCTTTGAATTGCCAGCTCACATGCTTCCCTATTTACCTAATCTTAGAGTTGTCTTATCTGTATAAATTCCTTATGTGTTAACCCTAGAGAATTGAAAGCATATGTCCACACAAAAGCTTGTTCATGAATGTTTACAGCAGCATTATTCATAATAGTCAAAAGTGGGAACAACCCACACGTCTATCAGCTGATGATCAATAAACAAGTGATATATCCATACAATAGAGTACTTTTCAGCCATAAAAAGGAATGAAGTACTAAGCCATCTATGAATGTTATGCCAAGTAGCCAGTCAGAAAAGCCACATACTGTGCAGAAGAGGCAAATCCATAGAGACATAAAGTAGATTGGTGTTGCCAAGGGCTAGGCTGAGAACGGGATGGGAAATAATTGCTTAATGGGTACACGTTTCTTTTTGGGGTGATGAAAATGTTGGAATTAGATAGTGGTGATGGTTCCTTTGCAAATATATTAAAAACCACTAAACTGTACACTTTAAGAGGGTGATTTTATGGCATATGAAATATATCTCAATAAAAATAAGACAAAATTTTAAAGTGCTAACCACAAGGAATTTTTCCATGGTCCAAGAAGTGATGGGGGAAGGTCTGAAGAACAATCAGTGCCCTGTTTCTTTCTGAACCCTTTGTTTGGCATAGACAGTTTAAATCTACCTTTATTTTTATCACCATTCACTCTTGTCCTAACCGTGACATCCAAAAGTGAAGTGAGTGTAAGAAGAAAGTGTTCTTCACTCCTTTTGGAGCTTTTCCACGGTTTGCTATTAAAACCTCATTTGTGCATTTGGGTTTGGGAATGGTTCCAGCAGTTAGTTGACTGCAGTGTTAAATCTCACCATTGGGGTCTAATGCTTCCATTTCTTTTTATTAAGTGCTTTTGGGTCCCTGGGCGTCAGGGAATGGAAGGTTGCACAGAGGGAAAGAGAATGTGTTGCCAGGGTATTAGCTGCCGCCTAGCAGCCTGAGGGTCATTTGAACAGGACAAGCCAGAAAGAGGAAGCCAGCAGATGTTCTAGGTGCCAGGAATGTGGCTTTTTCTTAAACTAATGTGACATTTTAAGAGTGATTTCTATTAGTTCAGTTCCCTTGCTCTGTGGTATGGAGCAAGGTCCTTCCTCCTCACCCTCCAAAGGCCGTTGTTGCAAAGCCGAGCGTCAGTGATCCAATGAGTCCAACTCCACCTCTTATTATTTCTGAATCAAAGTTTTAACTTGATTTTTCAGTAGGCTCTGGTTCTGCCACTGTTGCCTGTGGAAAGGGTCTGCCTTGTAGATGTTCCTGCTTTCACTTCTTCTCTCCACAAAGATGTAATATTATTTTATCACCTGTGTTTGGTGGGGGGAGCTCTCACTCTGAGGGCTCCCCAGAGTAGAAACCTATTATTGTTGTGCTTGGAGGAAGCATTACATGTGTATAGCTCAGTTTATGCAGTCAACATGTTCCAGAAAGTTTACATAATGTAAAGCACATCATGTTTTCAGTGCAGTAGGACAGCTCTGTTTTACACTAAGGAACCCAATGCTGACTCCTTTCTGGTATCTATAAATATCCTGCCATGTCTAGGAAGTATCAGGAAACTAAGGGTTGCTGTAATGTCATTGGCACAAACGTTCATTAAGATGCCAAACCACATCAAGGAAGCTGGTGACTCACCATACCTGGCGTGGTACCAGCACCCTTGCTGAGCCCGCTGTCTCAAGGGGTGGGCTGGGGATCTGGAGGAGCGGGGCCCAGTCCCTGAAATCAGGGCATGCATTAGTCATGCACATGAGGGTGGGTTCTGTGGAGTCAGGGACCTTCTCCACCGGTCTCTCCCTCCACTCCTCCCACCCTGGTGCCCACACCCTTGCGTGGACTGACCTAGATTCCATGGGGCAGGAGGCAAGGCTAGTGTAGAGGCTCCATGGGCTGGCCAAGAAGTCAGCCTGTCTGGCTTCAAATCCCATCCCCACCCCTGACTGAGCTGTAGACAAATTCCCGAACCTCTTTGATCCTCCATTGTACAGTGAGAGCAAAGAGCAATCCCCCATCTTAGGGTTGTCATGAAAATTTAGTGAGAAGACACGTTCCAGTACATAGCAGGGCACCTGGCTTGCAGGGCACCTTTGCTTAATAATGGTCATCGCTGCTGAGATTGGGAGCCTTCATCTCTGTGATGCCCCATCCCACCAGAATATAATAAGTATTTGTTTTCTGTTGCCCTGTAACAAATTATGACAAACTTCCTGATTTAAAACAATGCCCATTTATCAGCTAACAGTTCTGAGTCACAAGTCCAGACGCAATGTGGCTGCTCTCTCTGCTTGCAAGGCTGAAATCAGTGTATTGGCTAATAGCATTCTCATCTGGAAGCTTGAATGGGGAAGAATTCATTTCCAGGTTTTTTAGGCTTCTTGACCCAACTCAGTAGTTCCTTGTGGTTGTAGGACTGAGGTCCCCGTTTCTTTGCAATCTGCCAGGTGGGGGCTGTTCTCAGCTCCTAGAGGCCACCCATATTTCTGGCCACGTAACTCCTGTCTTCAAAGCCAGCAGGGGAAAATATCCCTTCCATGAAATGCCTTTCACACTTTGAATCTACTTCTCCAAAAAAAGGCCAGTTCCTTACAAGGGCTCACATGATAATGTCAGGTCTATCTAGGATAATCCCTCTTCAATTAAAACCAACTGTGCCAAATAAGAGAGCCTAAACACAGGAGCCATGATTCCATCATCCACAAGTCCCAGGGACTATCTGGGGCTTATCTACAGGAGGTGGGGATCTTGGGCACACCTTAGAGTTCTGCAACACCTTTTCAACAAGGCAGGTACTTCACGCCTGCCTTCCAGTTGGCAGCAAAAAGAGGATTTTCCCTCACTGGCATGGTCTTTTGTGTTCATTTTTCATAACTGGGCTGCAGCCACTGGCTGGACCCAGCACCAATGCTGTGTGTGGTTCAGACCTCAAGTATTTACGTCTCTAAAATGCCATCCCAGCTGTGACCTTTTCCCTGCTTTGGGAAGTGTTTGTGCTTCATAAAGGGTTGAGTGTGGTCCTGTCTCTCTCTAGCCTCCCCAGACATCCCTGGTCCCTCTGTCCTGGCTGTCCCCATCAGACAGCACTGCCTGCAGGGGGTCAGGACCCAGGATCCCACAGAGAGGAGAGCCATATTGTAAAAGATATGAAAACGCTGAGACACTGGAGTGACAGATACTGTGGCCCAATTACCACTGCTACCAGTGAGGCCCTCCTCTGTCTCCGAATGTCCTGCGTCCAGCTGTTCCATGGGGAAAGCTAAGGAAAGCCTTCCCCAGACTCTCAGGGATTAGTTTCCCCATCGAGGACACAGAAATATATACCTCAGATTGATTTTTGTGGGTATTTCCAGTCTTACAAGGATCAAGAGTTCCCTGCCATGAGTCTTCTGTCCTGAAGTCAATCCATTTCTCATGTGACTCTGCCACATCTTATCCATTTGCCTCGCTATTACTGTTGACTAGAAAAGGGTGTTTGGTTGTGAAGCTGCCAGTTTTTGCTTTTTCCCCAGAGAAGTCGATGCAGCTGTGCAGTCAATCTACAGTTGAGCTTTGAATACCTTTCCAGCTGTCCCCAGCTCAGTTACTTGTGTCTGGTTTCCAGGTTCTTAATTTAGTTCCCTTTCCCATTCTTTTACTTTCCTCGTGATACCCACCCAGGTAGAGCAGAGAGCAGCTAAAGGGATGGTGAATGAGAGCCCCAGGAATCATGCCACATCAGCACCCAGGCCAGTGTGTTCTCCCTGTCACTCTCCAGAGTCTGGGCTGTCAAGAGCCTTGCTGCCACTTACGTCTGAGAGCTCTTCTCTTCTCCACACCCACCTCGGTTGGTTTTTCAGGCAAAGTGCTTACATTGTTGAAATTGTTGTCGGTTTCACCTTCCTCCTCCTGCTATCCTATTTGTGTGTCTCAAGAGAAAATAATTTGCTTTTTGCAGAAGACCGCCAGTGGCTATTTTCCTTTTCTGGTACTTAGCTCTCTCACATGCCTGAAATCTCACAAGTCCTGCTGTGGTGTAACCTGGGCATACAGGTGTTGCTTCATTGATTGGCATATGAGGAAATGTGGGTGAATCTGGGTTTAATGTGCATCTAACCAACCGGACCGGGTTCTGTGGCATCAGTGGAGGGAATGTACATTCCACCAGACTCATGCTAGACCAAAGTAGCCTGTGCCCAGAGTAGCGGATAGATTCCATCCTTCATGTCAGCTTCCGTCAACCATTCAAGGGCTATGTGAAAAAGGATTCTGAGGCCACCTATGTGATGGATGGGTGATGTCCATCACTCTCATAGGAAGAGGGCGTGGAAGTCCTGGGATGATTCTTTCTTTAGTGATTTCCGCCCATTGTTTCATGCTTTTGTGGCACATATGAAAGCACCCACAAGACTAAGGAAATTTTAAGTAAATCAGGTTTTACTTACATAGTAGAAGCAGAGCCCCTATGTTTGCAGAAGGACTGGAGAATAGGGGTCTTCACAGCTCTAATCTATACCTTAACCACAGGTACAGGATCCTGCTGGTCAAAGTGCTATGCATCAGTTTTTCTAGGCATGGTAATGTGCGGAGGACAATGGTCATGATGTATGATTTACTGATCAGAGTACTCCCAGGGCCCCACTTTTGAATGGCATTATTCAGCATTTCCCAGTGCCGCACAGATCTTGAGCTAGTGTATTAGTGCTTTATATGTTCACGATGGATGCACAGCATGGGCCATAAAAGCCACACTACAGAACTGTACATAATAAGGATGTTTTTATTTTAACCTGCATGCTCAGAACTTTTCTTCATGGCAAGGAGCCTGAAGTCACACTCAGTACAACTCATAGCATCTTCTGACCCCTTTCATCAGGAAATAGTCTGACCACCTCAAGTGGGAAGAAGAAGACCACAAGTTCTTATACAAATATTTTTATTGAAATGTAGCTTTTAATGACTTGAGCCTGCATTTCCTGATTTATTTCCTTTTCTTCATGTTTGTCAACAAAGTGAAGAGGATAAGCAAGATCTAAGTAGAAACATTTCTTATGCAAAATTGCAAGCACGTGAAGGGGTAACAGAGCTGTCCCTTCTAGAAAAGAGAATTGTTTTCTACAATTCTGATTGAGTTTGGGGTTTCTGCATTTAACATGTAACACATAACTTATTGAGTACCTGCTGTGTTTCAGGCACTGTTCTCGGCAATGGGGATGCAATAACGAAACAAAAACCAAAGATTAATCGCTGCTTCCAAGGAGCTTACTATTTATTTCCTTCCATTGTTTCATAGAATTATATAAAAGCTGTTAAACATTTATTACAGTAGTAATACTTTTTTTAGTAGATTTTTTCTTTTTGGATATTTGTGAGTTACATTTTATTTGGGGCAAAATGAAGACTGCAGCCCCGGAGGCAGCACCTTAGATAGCTCTGAGAGACTGGTCCCAGTAGATTCTTGAAAGATTTTTTTTCTTAGTTTGGTTAGATGTAGGGTTCTGTTTTCAATAGATTTCTGATGTAGGGGGTTTTTTTGATAGAATTGAAAGAGTAGTTTGTAGTGAGAGTTCTCAGTGGTTTTAGATGATATACTCTGTCACAGGAATGAACTTCTCGAGAAAAAAACAGCACTTTGTGTCAGTTTTTTAAATTGCCTTTTTCGCCCCAGCATACCTGTTCTTCCAAGGAAGGCATTCTGGACTGCAGTGTTAATCACATGCGTATAAGGAAAACAGCTCTTATGCTGTTTCAAAGATATAGCTATAAATTCTGTCTTCTTCGTAATTCAGGATTTCTCAGGCTTCGTGCATTCACATTTGGAGCCAGGTAATTCTCTGTTGTTAGAGGCTGTCCCGTTCACCCTAGGAGGCTTTGCAGCAGGCTTAGTGTCTTGCCATTGGATACCAGCAGTCCTCCTTACCCTCAAGTTGTGCAGCCAGACATGTCCCTTGGTCATGGGCCACCAAGTCCCCCGCGGCTGAGAACCACTGGCATGAATGATGTGATTCTGGGATGCAGGTCACATATCCTCCGATTACAGCGAGTCAGTGGAATCTCTGAGAAAAGCACCTAGGACAAGCAGTGTGTTATTGGCCTTTGTAGAAGCTCAGGGCAACGTTCCACCATGAAAGGGTTAATATAAAGTGAGCAAGATATTTACCAGTCTTGTGAAGTAACACCAACAACAAATGATGAAAATCCTTCAGCCAATCATGCCTTGGAGATACTTTGCATTTCCTATTGGAAACTTGTTAAAAATCACATTCGTTTACCATAAGTTAGAGAGCATGTTGGACAGAGTACACTGTAAGTTAATCTGGAATGATTTACGCGTAAATGTGTTCCAGATTTGGTGAGCTCAGCTCGAGCAGCAGGCGGCTTGTTTCCAAACATTTCCATTCTCAGGAACTGACATTCAGTTCAATAAGTATTTACTGAAACATGTAATGTGAGAGGGCCTTAAACAGTCTGATATTGCTTCCATGACCCCAGCTGGCATGGAAGCAGTGCTCAGAAAAGTGCCCCCCCAGAGTGTCTGTGTCTGATGTGGCACCCCCATTTTGGTTTGCGAGATATAGAGAGATACTAGTTCCTTCCTTGCCCTTCACCGCCTCATGTCCCCTCTCGTCCTGTACCAGCTGTACTCTCCCCGGTGGATACATGTAATTACACGTGATGTCATGTGTTTCTTATTTGGTTCTTTGGTCCCAAATGGGCCACTTTTCAGAACTTGGCAGGGACATCCATTGCATTTTCTACCTCCCCGCCAACAGCTGGACAGGGTATTGCAGTCCAAAGTGGGGTCATTTAACCAACTCACCTTCCATTTTTTAATCTTCTTCATGTCTCACACATGCCGGTAGATTCTAAAACACAGGGCACGGTGCTGATAAAAGTTGCTGGAAGAAGGGTTGGCTTTGAAGCAGAAAGGATAAAAGAGAAACAGTGGTTAGAGAATTTCCGCTCATTCAGTTGCTCTTTATTGAGCACCCACTATGTGCCAGCCACTGGCAATATAGCAATGACAAAAACAGACAGGACACTGCTCTCCTGGAGCTCACAGTCTACTGGGCAGTGAGACACGTGGGAAGGCCATGTTTTCATATGGCACAATAGATGCTGTAAAGAGAGAAACCAAGATGCCGTATGAGCACTGAGGAAGAGCAGCACCCCAGCCTGGGGGATGGCGGGGAATTAGAGAAGGCTTTGCAGAGGAAGTGGTGTCTTAACTGAGACATGAAGATTATATTGTGTATCATAAAGGGAGAGGGAGGGACTTACTTCCCTGGTGGTCCAGTGGTTAAGACTTCACCTTCCAATGCAGGGAGTGTGGGTTCAATCCCCGGTCAGGAAGCTAAGATCCCACATATCTCCATGGCCAAAAACCAAAACATAAAACAGAAACACCACTGTAACAAATATAGACTTTTTTTAAATGGTCCATATTAAAAAAAAAAAAAAAAAACAGAGAGGAGAGGATAAAGGGGTTCAAAGCCATGTTCCAAGGACGAAAGGTGAGTGGGAAGAATAGAATCTTAAGCACTGAGAAGTTAGGCATGTTTAGATGGTAGAGTGAGAGACAGGAGGGCTGAGAAGTAAACGAAGAGGAGCCAGTGACAGACGAGCTTCAGGACTCTTACGAGAACACTTGGGTCTTAGCTGATGCCCTTTACTGAGACCAGCACCGACACAGTAGGTTTAATTGGAAGGAGGATGGGGTGACAGTGACTCAAGTTTTAATTCACCACTAATTCTAGAATATGGGAATGAGCTTTTAAGTGTTTCTGAAAGATGTCAAAAGCTAATGGAAATTTAAAAAATTAATTAGCCTGTTTAAATGATTTTGTGACTGTAGGCTATCATGACATCCTGCAAATACACTCAGCCCTCTCAGTTTCTGCCAACTGTATTTTTTTCATCTAGTGATTATTTCTTAATTTTGATACATATCATCTTATTGCTTAAAATTTAGCAAATGTGTGTCTGTGAATGAGTACCCATGAATGAAGAAGTACAGTAAGCTATTTAAGGGCTATATTCTGGCTTTTCCAACATGCCTGTATTCTCTTTAGATTTTCTTTGCTGTGATGGAGGGTTTTATTCTAATGTTTTATTCTAATACTGCACAGATTAATTTTTGAGAGCATACACTATTTTTTAAGATGACTAGAGAAAACCAAGTTATATTTTTGGACAGTCTTTAGGCAGATATCTGATATTACAGGATTGTAAGGGTGCAGACCTCATGTGAGGGAAAATATTGCATGGTGAACATAATGCTGTGTGTTGATCCCATTGCCAGAGCATATGAGGGATAAATGTGATGGTCAAGTTAAGGGCATTGAGATTGCTTCCAACCGCCAACCCTAGCCTCAGCTTTCCATGGCCCTCTAGGCGTGAAATACTGCATGAGTGTAAAAGATTCCCCTTTATAGTCAAGCGACCCAGCCACTAGGGGGCATCCAAGTTCACGTGCCTCTTTCTGTTTGTTTTCCACAGGAATTTAGATAATGGGCTGTGTGCAATGTAAGGACAAAGAAGCAACAAAACTGACGGAGGAGAGGGATGGCAGTCTGAACCAGAGCTCCGGGTACCGCTATGGTACAGACCCCACTCCTCAGCACTACCCCAGCTTCGGTGTGACCTCCATCCCGAACTACAACAACTTCCACGGGGCCGGGGGCCAAGGACTCACCGTCTTTGGGGGTGTGAACTCTTCGTCTCATACTGGGACCTTGCGAACAAGAGGAGGAACAGGTCAGGATGAAGCTACTCTTAAATCTTTTAGCCATTGAACATTTGTGCTCCTTTGGTGTTTAAGTTTTTAACCACTCTCCAGCTCCCTGCTACCAGATGAAAGGCTCTTAAAATCACTAAAGCTTGATGGACAAATCTAGATACCAGCAACAGCGGCATGGGGGTCCCCCAGCTGCTGCTCTGTGAGAATCCTGTGAGGGTTACGAGGCACAACTTTCTGCTGATCATTTGAGGCCAGTGGCTCTCAACCTTGGCTGGATGGCTTGGAATTATTAGGCAGCTTTTTCAAAATATAGATACCTGAGCCCCACCCCCACCCCCAATCCCAGATCTTTTGAATCAGAAGTTTCAGGACTGGATATGAGCATGGATGTTTTGAGTTCTCCAGCTATGAAAGCACTCCTTCCCCACAACCCCCAGTTCAGACTGTTTCCAGGGGAGTACCTGCCCTTTCAGCTTTCTAATTAACCTCCATCCTGCCGGTCACTTCCCAGCTGGTGGGCTCATTTGGCTATATTATTTTTTGGCAATTTGTCTCCACTGATTCTCTCTCTAATCCTCCCATTGTCTTCTATATGACAGAGTTTATCAGTGCTCAAGTATTTTCATCTCTTTTGTATTTTAAAATTGAATCTTATGTATCCTTAAGGGATCTTCTCTTTTCTTTTTTTTTTAACTTTTCCTTTTCTTTTCCCTAGGCTGTGTTTCACTGCTATGTGCATTTGCTGACTTAGCTAATACTTTGTAAAATATCTGGCGTGTGTTCTCAGACATATGTTTTCTGAAATATTTGTAAGATATCTCATGCATCCTTAATCTTCCAAAGCCTCTCCCAGTATGTGAACCATGGTAACTAGATATTTGACATAACTTGTTCCAAAACTGTCTTATTTATTATAAAAGTTTTTAAAATATATATATATAATACATCAATCCATATGTTCTCAGTTCAGCTGGGAGCAGAGGTCTTATAAAATAGCCCACTATTACTTTTTACGTGGGGAATTGGCACTACCAAGGCCTCTCTTCCCTCTGCACCCAACAGGGTAGTGTAGTTATATCCAGGGGACCTGACCCAGAGCTTTGGGCAACTAGCTACTTCTGTGCTGCCAACACTTCACACTCTGTTCAGTAGAAAAAAATATTTATTTTCATCCTTATGGTGAATGTAGCTTTCCCTTGAGAGCAGGCCTTTCATGGGTGACTGGAGGCTGAGCACACTTCCTTATCCTTCCAGCCTTCCTGGAAGGCACCTGGAATGGGGGGCTGAAGGAAAGAAATCATCAGGCAGTCTAGGGACGTCTGTCTCTGGAGGATGCAGCGGGGAAAACGGGCCAGAGATGCACCCAGCACACACACCCCGTGCCTGCTGGGAGAAGGCGTGCGCTCTGCTGTCTCTCCCTGGGCCTCATGTGGCTCCTCATGGGGGCAAAGCGTGTCTTGTCAGTGCTGCAGAGCGCTGCCCATCTGAACTGAATGTTGCTACTTGTTGCCCTTGGTTGTGGCCAAAATGTAATATTAATATCTGTCTATTCTCGAAGACTCATTCCAAGTGTGCAGAGAGAAATCCTTCAGCCCTGGGTTTTAGTCAGCTCAAATAATGCTTCCTTTCACAAAGACTGAGGCATAAATTCAGCTCGTGACTCTGGTTTCACGCATTAGTTACAACACTGCCTGATGTTATCAGTGCTGATTAGATGTAAATTTTGAGAATGAGGCTTTAGTGAAGATTTAATCTCTTGGAATTAATTTTCCCTGGTGTAATAATCTCTCCCATTTTGATTTTGTTTTTTGTCAGGAGTGACCCTGTTTGTGGCCCTTTATGACTATGAAGCACGGACGGAAGATGACCTGAGTTTTCACAAAGGAGAAAAATTTCAAATATTGAACAGCTCGTAAGTTCGGAGAGGGAGAAGAAAGCAGGCATGCCTTTCAGGCCGGGAAGTGATTCTAGTGTTAGCAGTCTGCACCTTTTTTCATATCTCTGAAATGCTAAGAGAGCACTTGCTCATCAATCCATTAATTCTTAGCAATTTAACTTGAGGAAAGAAGAGTCAATGAACCAGTGTGGTATTCTATGGTTCTGTGTGTCCAGGGAGCTTTTTGGGAGCATAGAAGCAGAGTCAATGGTTTTGGTTTAAAGGCTGTGGAAACACCAGGATCTCCCTCTACAAATCCACAGTTTCAGATGATTGGCATGGGGGGCTTGCCTGTCCACATTACCCTCTCTCTGCCCTGAGATTTTCTTCAGATTTCACGTGTCACCCTGGCCTCATGAAACGCTGGCAACACATTCCATTTTCAAAACCGCTAGATATTCTAATTGGTGAAGCCTGTGGAGGCATTTTGCCATAATGAAAATTTGCAATTGAAACCTTTGTAAGGGGGAAGGAGAACCGATTTGGCCCTCTTGAGAATGACTACAGTGCATGCCTTTTCAATGTGGCCAGTAGGAACAGCCCGTTATGCAGGCAATGGGGAAACGTCAAGGGCGAGAATCACTCATGTTTCAAATCCTCCATTTAATACTTCCTTTAGGGAGAGTAAAATATGAGTCCGATTTCCCTTCAGTTTTTAAATATTGTGTCTATTAGGCTCAGGCAAGGTGCACAGGTCAGGGCCCTCCAGAAAAATTCAGGCTCAGAAGAAAATGATGTCCCCTGTGTCTTAGTCAGGCCCCCTCCCCTACTCCTCAAGTTTCCCCCATGAGCGCCCCCTAGTGTCTGGGAAAAATAAGGACGGAGAGCCCCTTAGGAAGGTCCAGTTAATCTGCCCTCTGCCCTTTGAGCAAACTGGATTGTGTGATGGTGGAAGGGCCCGGACGCCTGGCACTTCTGCTTTCCCACAGCCCTGCTCACCCTGCACATCCCAGGAAAGAGGAGTAGTCCTTGGAGCAAGGAACTCCCCCAGGCCCTGAACATTGCCTCCTTGTAAAGCCCTCCCCTCCTCTCAAATGCCCCCAACTCAGGACAACCTTTCAAGGGCAGGAATGAAATTCCTCCCATATTAGGCCAGTGACTCTTCCAGACATCAGAAGGAACTGTCTCTGTAGTTATAGGATTGGGTTGTTTTTTTTTTAATTTATTATTGTCACCATTAACGGGGGTGGATGGGATTTTTTTTTAACTTTTTATTTAAATTACGTATGGTCAAGCGTACAGATCAAAAGTGTGCATGGTGGTGCTCGCATAATAACACCGCTCAACTGAAAAATAGTTCAGGTGGTACCTTGTATGTCATACGTATTTTACCACAGTTTTTTTTAAAGGTGTACCATTTGCAGAATTTTCACAAACCAAACATACCTATATAACGTGTACCGGGATCAAGAACATTACCTGCCCACCCCACCCCCCAGCCCTCCTCCTGTAGCCACAGGAATTTTTCTTTAACTAGTGAACAGCTGCTCTTTGTTGAGGGCTCTTAGGTGCCAGCCATGTGCTAAGTTGCAGATGTTCTCATTTGCCCTTCACAGCAACTGAGGTGTGGCTCGTAGTCATCTTTTGACATAGGAGGAGCCAGAGGCTCAGGATAGAGAGCAGCCCAGGTACGTGGAGCTAGCAAGTGGCAGAGCCGAGGGTGGAATGTAGGGATGGCATACGGAGTGCAGTGTCAGGCTTGGGGCTGGAAAGGCCCAAGTCAGAGGAAACTGAGCCATTGGAGTTACATACAGGTTTGAGGGGAAGTGGGAGAGGGGGCATTTGGCTTTGATGCCTTCTGATTTCTGATTCCTTGTTGTTAATTCGATGCTCAGATGAATGCTTCTTGTCAGAGGCTGCTAATTTCGAGCTCTGAAATACCACCCTCCTTCCCCTCCCTATTTTATTCAGTATTTCCTAAATGCTAAGGTTGGTTAGAACTTTTCATTTGTAACTTCTAAAAGGTAAGAATTGAGAAATATAGGAAATACCTTAAGTGACTCTCGTAGGCTTTCTCCACACTCACATGGGTCCACACACTAGGTTTGCAGGGCACTTGGGAAGCCAGTCGTTGCCAAAATCTTAATTTGTGACTTCCTCCTTTGTTAAGCTGGGTCAGATCTGGAATGGCTTCTGATTGGAATTTTGGAGAAGCACTCAAGGAAGATCCGATCTACCTCAATCTATATTTCGTGAATTGCATGCGTGGTCTTTAATGTTTACAGGAGGCATTTGAGGCTCTGACCTGTTCCCTTAGAAGACAATATTATAAAGGACTTTTTTTCCCCTTTAATGTTCTTCCTTCTTGCCAGTGGAATTTCTCATCCTACGTGCCATTTAAATGCCCTTTTTCAAGGTTATGGAGCGTTGAAAATAAAGTTCTTGTAACAAACACAATATCCCGAAGTCAAGGGTAATAACAGGGAAGGGAAAATGGTGAAGGAAAAACAAAGCAGCAGTGCAGAACCAGATGGCGCGCGACTCCCTCCCCTTCCCCAGCCTCTCCTGGGCCCCTGGCTCCCACCCCTTGAAAGACAAGGAGGGACCAGGCTGTGTTCTCCCTGGGGCAGCTGCCACACCCCCCGTGTGGGCCCTCCCACTCCTTTCCCTGTCTGGGGGCTGAAGCTGAAGGCCTCCGGGCAGGCTTTTGTGCTTTAAGGTGCAGCGTAAACCGTGTGATGTGCTTGTGTGGCTGTGCCCCCGGCCCGAGCTGGAGGCACTGCTTCCCACCACGGGGAGGAGAGGTCCCTCCCTAACCGGTGAAGGTGCTCAGTGCAGGGTGTTCGGACATTACTAAACTTGATCCATTTTTGAATACAGAATTCATCTGTTTTATTCCTATTTTTGCATTTCATGACTACTGCTGCACCACCAGAAGCAGCAACTCTAAAATATAATCAGTGTTTTACAGAGTGGAACAGTGCTCATGGCCTAGGGTGCTGTCAATAGTCGTGTCCAACTCTTTGCAACCCCATGGACTGGAGCCCACCAGGCTCCTCTGTCCATGGAATTTTCCAGGCAAGAATCCTGGAGTGGATTGCCATTTCCTCCTCCAGGGGATCTTCCCAACCCAGGGATCAAACCCACTTCTCCTGCATTGGCAGGTGGATTCTTTGTCAGTGAGCCACCTGGGAAGCCCCCATGGCTTACGGTAGTGACTCCTTTAAAGTTCTTTTCATTGTAATAAGAAGAAATCTGGTTTAGAGCCCATGTAAGCTTTTGACCAAATTGTTATGGATATGCTCTGTGAGAGTAAGATGGGTGGTGACCAAATTTAGAAAGAATCCAGCATTTATAATAATAATGCGCCAAAGCTCCATAGATCAAGGCTGACTTCTGTTTGCAAATGTCATTTCCTGGCTCCATCAGGGCTCCAAACTCCCAGCTCCTGGGACCACAAGCCCTCTGAGCAGCTCTGGGGAATGGGAAGAGGTTCTTTTAATATGTGTTTAAACTAGAGCAAGAGGGGAAGCTGTGATGGAAATTTCTATTCTAAACCAGAGCCAAGGCTTAAATCATGTATTTGAATCAGACCAAGATAACAGTTGAAGAAAAGTCTCACCAACTCTTAAATTAATGAAATAACTGGACTGTAAGAACTGTTTAAAGAAATGCAATTTTAATAATACTAATTACTCGTGGTAACTCAAAGAAAAAGTAACCTAGTAAAGATCCTGTTTTCCTAAATCAAGCTGAATAATTTGCATAGAGTATGTTATTTATTTGCAAGTGAATTGGGCTTCCAGTGTATTAAAAAGTGATTTATTCATCTGCTCAGAAGGGTCCTTTTGCTATCTTGAGTCTATACCAGCCTGTCTGGGCACAACATGTGAGTTACTACACTGTGTCCTTGTCACCTCCTTTGGTGGAGAAAGGGACCCTAGATGGCCTCGAAAAGAGAAAAGGATTTTATCTTTCTCAGCTTCTCATGAGTGACTGAAAACCTTTGTGAGATTAATAGAGGCATTCAAGAGAAAATTGTGAATTCCTAATACATGACTTTAGAATGATCTGATAGTTGGATTCTAATCAGTGCTAAACTATTTAGGTGCCAAAACCAAAATGAGATAGTTAATGCTCAATTTGAAATGGAAAGAACTTGATCACCTGGATAAGGCTGTGCTTGTCACAACTTGCAGCAAAGTATATTGGTTTCCTGTCCCAGATGACATTTCCATGCACCTGAAAATTGATAGTATCGACTTTTTTTTCTAAATTCAAATCAATTAGAACTAACTCAATGAAGGTTATTTTGCAGTAAAAAATAAGCCTCTGCTGCAAGTACTTAATATTTTCCTTACTATTTGGGAGATTTCCCAGATGTGTGTGTGGTGGGAAGCACAGAGAAAGAGAAGAAAGCCTGGCAGAGATATGTACTGTTATTTTCTATAATGAAATGTCTCCATCTAGTGGAAGTTCAGAGCAGTAAATGTCACCACGTTAAAATGATAATGGCTCCAAAGCAGTTTCCTTAAACACGTGCAGTGTGCAAAGAAAAAAATAAACTTCCACATATGTTCTTAGATGATGTCCTTACAACTGCACGTATTTCCCTTGACAGATGTAGAAATGAAACCAATACAAACTGTTACAGTGTTAACATTTGTAATGTCATAATTTGAACGTGAAAGGCAGAGGGACAAGCTCGGGGAGCTACACAGGGTAGATGCCACACAGCCAGTATCAGTCTAGTTCTTAAGTTGGGTGGTAGGTTCACAAGTGTTCATATGTACCTGTAGTCTGTGGTATGCATAAATTACTCCATGAACTAAATTTAAAATTATTAATAAAGGAATTTCTAGGTGCACCTATTTCCCTCTTTTGATTGATTTGTTTAAATTCAATAGAGTAATGAAAGACTGGAAAACTAATTAGAACATCAGTTTTTAAAGGCTTTGCGAGCACCCTGTTTCCTTGGGAACTCTTCTGTGCCGCTTGTGCCACCTGACACTTCCCGCAGCTACACCTGTGGCACCAATGGGCTTGTCACCGTCTGTCTGTCGTGTGAAATCCTGTCTGGAGTGGCTGCTCATCATCACCTTGCTCAGGGTCAGGCTTTAGAGCTTGGGTCACAGAGTGAGGCTTGCGTTTAACACGGAGGCTGGTCCTCCTCCACTAATTGCATCCATCTGGGGAGGACGCTGACCGGGGTCCAGAGCCAGCATTTCTCTTCCCTGTCGGAGGGCTTTGACACACAGGTCAGTGAAAAAGTGATTTAAAAAAAAAAAAAAGCCTGGACCAAAAAAGGCAAGAGAGAAGGTGCTGGGCATCTGGTGATCGAAAGGCTGGGAGGCCTCCGTCTGCTCAGGGGCAGTTGGGTCCTCCGTTGCCCTCCCACTCTTGACCACAGTCCGGTGGAGGGCTCTGTGCCACCGTTCATGTCAGAGCTACAGCCCCACATACACACTGACCTTTGTTGATGGGGGAGGAGGCGCACACTGCGCTCCAGCCTTGCTCCCTGTCATGTGCAGCTATGTGAGTCTGATCCTATGAACTCTGACCACTCCATCTATTCATTTGTTTCAAGCTGGGTCGTGTTTCAAGTCCCCCTTTCTGTCCATCTGCCCACAGCGCTGAGCGCCTGACAGATGAGGCCATGCTGTGGCTGAAACACTGGGCTGAAGTGGTGAGGCTAAGACTCTCATCCTCTTAGCAAGGTCTTTTCCTCCCCCTGCACCCACACTGCTGAACCCACCCTTCCTCCCCTGCCCCCCAGACTCAGGCCAGTGCTGTCAATACTCGATGAAATAACCTCAGAGGGAAAATGTATGAGCAAGTTATAACCCATTGTAAGCTTTATTCTTCTACCCATTTTCTTGAAAGCAAACAAGGCAGATATTCAGAGCATCTGCATCCTTTATTGGGCCTCCGAACAGGCCACCTTTCTCAAATGATATACAACTATGAAGGGCTTCCCAGGTGACACAGCGGTAAAGAATTCAGTTGCCAATTCAGGAGGCTCAAGAGACACAGGTTCGATCCCTGGGTCGGGAAGATGCTCTGAAGCAGAAAATGGCAACCCACTCCAGTACTCTTGCCTGGAGAGTACCATGGACAGAGGAGCCTAGCGGGCTACAGTCCACGGGGTCACAATCCCATGGACAGAGGAGCCTGGCGGGTTACAGTCCACGGGGTCACAATCCCATGGACAGAGGAGCCTGGCGGGCTACAGTCCACGGGGTCACAATCCCATGGACAGAGGAGCCTGGCGGGCTACAGTCCACGGGGTCACAAAGAGTCAGACAGCACTGAGCGACTAAACACACACACACATATGCAACTACAGTGTCTGTCTGCTCTCTGTCTCTCCCTTTTTTCTTTCTTTCAAATCATTTACTAGCTGACAAAATAACGTTAAAGCCAGGGGCCTGCATAGAGGTACCAGGACGCTGGGGATGAAATAGAGACTGTTAGCCAAATTAGCACCATCAGTGCATCCTTTATTTTCTCCCAGCTCAGCTTTATTGAGATATAATTGGAAATATGACATTGTATAAGTTTAAGGTGTACAATGTGATGGCTTGACACATGTATGTTGTGAAATGTTTACTACAAGAAGGTTGGTTAAAACATCCCTCACTTCACATAATTACAGTTTTGTTGTTGGTACAATGTTTTCCTTAAGTAGGCAGTGATTGAGTTCCCTTCCCCTCTAAGTTGGAGACGCTTACCAAGCCATAGGGACTTCCTGGGCGGTGCTAGTGGCAAAAAAAACCCTGCCTGCCAGTGCAGGAGACATAAGCCACAGAGGTTCGATCCCTGCATCAGGAAGATCCCCTGGAGTAGGAAATGGCAGCCCACTCCAGCATTCTTGCCTGGAGAGTCCCATGGACCAAGGAGCCTGGTGGGCTACAGTCCATAGGGTTGCAAAGAGTCAAACACAACTGAAATAACTTAGCACGCACCAAGCCAAATGCCCTCTTCCCCATCAGTGCCCCCTCATGAAGGGTCCTACATTCTGAATTCATAAATAAAGCGAGAGATGAGAGACAAAGCTGGATCCTCTCCCAGCTAATGTGGATGGCACGCATTGGACCCTCACAGAAAGCTGTGTGGGAGTTTGGAAAAATCAGGTATAGAATGACTAGGAGGTAGTCATGTGCTCCCACTACACCGAGCCTGTGACTGCAGAACACTGAACCGGTCGACATATTCACTTCCTTTTCTCTCTTTTTTTTTTCCCTCCAGGGAAGGAGATTGGTGGGAAGCACGCTCCTTGACAACTGGAGAGACGGGTTACATTCCCAGCAATTATGTGGCTCCAGTTGACTCCATCCAGGCAGAAGAGTACGTTTTGCTGTTTTCTCTTAACTACTTGCTTTTCCACGTTAGTTGCCCTGATAAATTCATTAGCCTTATGCAAGAGGAAGAAGCAGTCCCCGAGAGCCATCAAGAGGGGAGAGGACGTGGCAATGCTGTGACCCCCAGGCTCTATGCCGTGGTTTTTGCCACATCTGCGTAATGCTTGTACCTTTATTAACTTAATGTTTTTCTTAAAGCCTGTTCACCTTTTAAAAACATTTATTTCAAGAAGAAACTTTATAGTAGCACCTCAAATGAAAACCGAGTATTACTTTGCCATAGATAGAAATAACCATAAGAACGTGATGAAATTCTACCTAGAGCATGCATTACTGGCCACTCCAGGATCTAAGCCTGCAGTCTGCTGAAGAAAAGAGGGGAGGGGAAGGAAGAAGGGAGGGATGAAGACAGAAAGAAAGGGAGGTGTAAGTAATCGTTAAAGATCAGCATGTACGGGAGTTTTAAAGGGGTGCTGGAAAGGCACACCGTTCACAGCCCAGGTAGGAATAACGCAAGAGCAGTGAGTCCTGCCGCTCAGGAAGCCCCGTGGTCATGCACTTCACATGGTCCTTTGCTTTGACATGGAGTCTCAGGTGGCTTCTTTCTTAGCAAATCGTGACTAGCAGTTAGTGCAAGGATTTCACTGATAGTGGTTTCAGAAGATGGTCGATGGGCTGAGGGAATATCCTAGAAGGAATGACCATAGTTCCTCCCCCTGGCCTGTGGGGATTCATGGGCATTTCCAAAGTGGAGAGCTGTCAGGATGGCTCGTGTGGCGGCCCTCCCCTCTGAACTGAGGGCAAGGGAGGTGGAACAGGATCTCCCGAACGTGGGAGCCGGGCCTTCCCCCACCGCCCACCCCACTGCCCCAATACCTAGGGGACCTGCCTCTGCTGCTGGAGGCAGTTCTGACTTTCCAGCGAGGTTGCTGAGAAGAGTCAGCCCCGGAGTCCACACTTTGGCTCTGATATTTAACATGCCCGGCGCTTATGTCAGCACTGCAGGGACAGTTAGACTCCCCTGTGGGATGGCTTGCTTGTCTTTAATTCCCCTGTATCTCCTCTAGGAAGATCTGTTCTGTTTTCCACTGTCGAACACTCAGTGACTCTGAGCTCCTTTTTACTCTCAGTGAGTGTGTTTCATCATCAGTGAATAAAGGAATCTGCCCTGAATCATTATTTTAGGGCAGGTTTGCAAACATCTCTGTGTTCTTTCAGAATAAAAGATGCCACCAAAATATACCATTACTTTGACTGAACTGGGAACCTACCCAATATACGTTTAAGTTATATTTGTAATAGTTTTTTAAAGAAGCAAATAACATTTAAAAAATAATACCCATGGTTTTACATGTGCAGTTAATTACCATTATCTTAAAACACGATTGCCTTAGTACACTCTATTCTAATGGTTCCCCTTTCACCGCTGTTCATGTTTACACTGAGTTTTAATTGGGTTATTGATACAAATCTGGAAAATCATTTCCCACAAAATGATTCCTGTAGTTCCCTTTATCCCCCCTAGCACAAAGCTAGGATTGTTGCAGTCTTGTGCCTTTAAAAGTCACGAAGGAGCTGGCATGCAGTGTGTCTTTTCTTATCTTCAGGGAAGCTCACTCATTCACAAAAGAACTTGACAGTGAACACATAATAGCTGTGTTCATGTATAATGAATTGAAATTTCATTTTAGAAACTGGATCCTTTCACAGTCAAACATTCTAAAAATTGTCCCTGTGCACAGATTCCAATGGAGAGCCACCAAGTTCTCCCTGGGGCTCTAGAAGCACCTGCTGCTCACCCAGCACCTAGCGCGGAAACATTACCCAATTGTCAGGCTGGGCTTATGGCTGAAGAGTACGCGGGAGGTGAAAGATGAAGAAGGAAGGCCAGGAGGCGACTTGATGCGATGCTTCCTAAAGTGGCATGGGAGTGATATTACAGGGAGACTAGGAACACGTCTGTGACACCGAGACGTTTTTAAGGCTGTGCTGGTTGACTGTGAACAGTAAGTGGCCCTGCCACTGTGCCAGAGGTCACATGTGGCAGGTCGCAGCACCACCACTCAGCACATGCCTCTTACAGGCCCTTCCCACTGCTGAGCAGGAAGACAAGAGTCACAAGCATCCAGGGACAGCAGTCATCTCAAATTAGGGATAGTCTTGACCTCTTTCTTTCAGAGTTCCTATAGGTAGGAAGCTACTGAAAATACTGCTTATCCATTCCAATGGGCTTTTTTTAAATGCTTGATTAATGATCTTTATGTACACTAAGACTGTGTTTTGTTATTTGCCAAGGGTTGTAATAATGCTCAAAAATCCAGGATCTTGTAGAAGCTCATGGGCAGGGTGTCCTGCAGTTGCCATTTCAAAACAAGGTCTGGGATTTTTCCTTTTTGTTCATGCAAGTGATACTTGCAACACAAACCCACCGGTTTCCCATCATCTCTGGAAGGAAGAAAAATAACCTGCGATTCAAATCTGATTGTTTTTCAGGCGTGAAAGGGGTGGATTAGGGACGGAATCAGGAATAGATTGAAAGGGAACTAGAGGAAGCTAGGAAAAATACACAGGGGGAGGCCAAGGAGGGACTTGGACGTGAGGAGGATGCACGAGCACTGTTCCACTTTGACAAATGATCGTTAGACAATGTCTCCTTCCCTTGATCTCACTTACAGGTGGTACTTTGGAAAACTCGGCCGGAAAGATGCTGAGCGACAGCTTTTGTCCTTTGGAAACCCACGGGGTACCTTTCTTATCCGTGAGAGTGAAACCACCAAAGGTAAGATAACGAGTTGAAGACGTTGGCTTGTCATTCAAATCTGTGGATTAGTCAGAGGGGATGAAAGGCTTATCTCTAATGTACAAGGATTTTTAAATGGCACATATCCTCTCTGCCTCGTGAGCAGAGTCCTATTTTCAGTTTCCCCTCCAGGCTCTAGAACTGCAGACAGTTCCAAAAGGACTACAGAGGCTCGAAACCAAGACCTTCCTCCCGAAACAGGGGCTGGGCTGCTTCTCCCCTCCAGGCACGCAAGATCACAGAACGTTCAGAAGTCCTTTAGAATTAGGATTTTCTGAAACTCTTAGTTCCTCAGGCGCCCATCACACAGGTTGTTTTTCTTGGGTTTTTTTGGTGGGGTTTTTTTTTTGTTTTGTTTTTTTTGCATTTCTTTTGTTTTTTTCCACAACCGAGGACTTCTCTTCCTCCATTTGCTGGCCTTCTCATTATTTAACAACTCATTAGAGCCCATGAGAGGAGCTGGGCCAAGGAAACAGCAGTGGCCTTCTAGCTTGAACAAACAGACTACTGGTTATTGGCTCCTGTGAAAAGTGTTGTGAAGCAAGAATTGGAAGCTCAGTTCTAGAGAAACAGCCCTTAGATTTCTTTCAGTGCACGCCACCCCCGACTTGGTGATGCTCCGTGAATAACCCAGACTAGGACAGCAATCTCGGCCGTGAGCATCTGTGCTTGCCTCATCTTGCCCTGGGGGAGTTGGGTCTACGCCGAGTTCACCAGGACAAGTACACTGAATAGACTTATCGTAGGAAAAAAAATCCAGGGAGCTTTCATTCCCAACGGTAGAATCATTTTATTACTAATATCTTCTGACATTGGCAGGAAAAAATTATTTTCTTCCTATGTTGCTGAATGGATGTGTGTGTGTGGTGTGTGTGTCTCCTCTTGATAATTATCAATCAGAATACTCAAGTAAATGAGTCCCCCAAAAAGAAATTGGTATTCCAAATGATGGGAGCTGCTAATGCTTTGCACATTTCCCAGGTGCCTATTCACTTTCTATCCGAGACTGGGATGATATGAAAGGAGACCATGTCAAACATTATAAAATTCGCAAACTTGACAACGGTGGATACTATATTACCACCCGGGCCCAATTTGAAACCCTTCAGCAGCTTGTACAACATTACTCAGGTAAAGTGAATTCTAACTGGCTACTAACCATTTGGATGCTGGAGGGAGGGAGTGAGAAAAGAGTGGGAAAAGGGAAAGTGGTACAGCAAATATATTGCAAAGGCACTAGGAAAACGGTCTTCTTTGCTAGGCTCTCAAGATGAGGCTTGGCCGAACAGGTTCTGTTACTATTTTTACCTTCACAGTTATCGTTAGTTCCATATGTTTGTCAAAACACAGACCATTCTCGTTCCCCAGCTAGAAAGCAATAGGTTAAATTCTAAAAGCTGTTTGCTTTTTCGTCTTCGCCTTTAAATCCTTGGAAGTTATCTCTTCCTGCTCCCCTACAGTATATATGGTTTGGAAACTGTGAAAGGAAGAAGGTGTGGTCTGTAGGGGAACTCCATCCATGGGGCCTCCTAGAGCGGGTGGTGTGTTCCTACCACCACTTCCCTCTCAGCAGGAAGGGCTGCACACACATACACGAGATGACTTTCGCCATCCATTTCTCACGTTCCACTTCCCCACCAATGCTTCCGTTTACTAACTAGACTGAGATGTATATGACCCACAGCTCCTAGAGCTGTTACAGCTATTGTATTAAATTAAATTTTCAAACAGTAGACCAATCTCTGTCCTAACACCCAGACATCACCATCAGTCTGTTGTTCCTAGAAACATATAATTATTAGGTGTTTAGGTGTGTGATTTGTACATTTTATTAAAAAGAGTGATTGTACATGTAGTTGTTAAAATGATTGCTTTCTTTCCTAGATTAGCAAGTCAACCCCACTATGTCAATATATACACACCAATGGATGGACATATGCATGTCCAGATAGAGGTCTATATCCCAATTGTTTTTATGTGACCCATATGTACATTTTCTGTTATTCTTTAGGATAATGACAAGACTTCAAAATACTACATGGCTTGACTTCCACTATTGCTCTATGCTCATTCATTTAAAAATATGTGTGTATAATTTTTTAGCACCAAAAAAGGCAGTTTTTTGAAAATGGCACTAAGAAATATCTGTCTATTGATCCTGGGCACTAAAGAGCAAATGAAAAAGCATTAACAACACTTGGCAAGCTTGTTGATTAGGGGAGGGGGTCACTTTGGTTGGTGTGGATTCTAATGAAATACTTAGGAGAAATGAAGCAAAATATCTCCCTGAGATTAAATGATGTGCTCAAAATGCCCGCATGTTGTAAGGATCTCTCAAATGCCTAAATATATTTCATTACAGCCAGACATCAGCTGGATCCCCAGGGCTTGGATCATTTGAAAATATTGTGTTGGAAAGGGCACCTTAATAACATCATAAAGCTGGAAGGAAAGAAGGGATGTGAGGAGCAATAGACACTTTTTAATCTCAAAAAAAAAAAAATGCATCTCGAGACAGATTTGTTTTTATATTGGCTTCTCCCCTTGCCTCTTTCTCTCCCTCACACAATAAAATGCCTTTGAAATATTGACACATAAATAATTTCCTGCCTAAATGTCTGAGAACCTGATTCTGTCAAAAAGAAAGGAATAACAAGGAACCTGCAGCTGGTTCCTGGAGCAAAGGCGACAGCTTTACATTCTGTGTCCCTGGAGTAGAGGGGCCTCCCGTGGGGCGTGGCCAGCGGGGCTCCGTCCCATCTCAGGCCAGGCTCTCTGCAGCTTTTGTGACTCCCTTGAGTCCCTGTCCATTGTCAACTTTCTCACCTGACTGGTGTTTAGCTTGGCATTTAGACAATTTCCCCTTACCACTGCTACAGTCTAAGACTTTTTCTTTAAAGAGAGAGAGAAGAAAAGGGAAAAATCCTCCAAATAATCTATAAGTGATAACGACTTTTTTCCTTCCTCTTTTTCATAGGAAATAGAGTTCTCTCACATCCTTGAGTTTCTGCAAATTTTAGTTCCCATTCTTTCTCCTTTCAAGCCAGACTCCTAAATTATACATCGGAGACTGTTATAAAGATTTTTTTTAATGGAAGATTTCAAAGAAGCAAGAGTAGCTGACTGGTAGAATAGAGTCAGTTCAAATTGTCAGAGAAATCACTAGAGAAATAGGACCTCTTTTTTCCCTCGCCAGGTGTAATCTCCAGCCTTACTAGTTTATAACAGTCTAACGTTCTGTACGAGAAGCCTGTACTGAAGCTACAATTTTAAGTATATTCATAGCAAAGGGAGTCCCCACGCCCTTGATATGAGACGGCAGCAAAAGACAGTCGTGCTGACATTCTGTGGTCCAAAGGTACTTTTTGAAATCAATAGAGGTTATTTGCAGAGTTTCAGAAGACATGTTATTAGCACACTGGGCTGGAAACATTTTCCTTATTTCGTAAGCACAGACACCAAAGCAGCCTGAATCTGTATCTATGTACAGCCTATAGTAGACCTGGGTGTACGCAGTCGTCGAAATCCAAAACGTCTTCTGTTCTGCCTCCAGCGAGCACATTTCAGTGTGTGGTGTCTAATCTTCCGACACGTGTGTAGTTCTCTGCTGGCATAGCACTGTTTTGCCTAACACTGTGCGCTGGCTGGGTTTGTGCCCCGTGAGTGTTGTTGTTCACGTGTTTGCTCTTCTCTTCCTCTCCCGCCGCTGTCCTCGCTCCATCAGAGAGAGCTGCAGGCCTCTGCTGCCGCCTAGTAGTTCCCTGTCACAAAGGGATGCCACGGCTTACCGATCTGTCTGTCAAAACCAAAGATGTCTGGGAAATCCCTCGAGAATCCCTGCAGTTGATCAAGAGACTGGGAAATGGGCAGTTTGGGGAAGTATGGATGGGTATGCCGAGACTCAATTACTCTATTACTAGCTTTCTCGTTTGGGGAAGTCCCAAACACCAAAGATGGAAGGTGAAAATAAAGACTTTTTGGCCAGGAAGAGAATATGAATTATGAGTAATTTGATTTCAGAATTCTGGTTAAGATTGGCAGATGGCTCAAATGATACTGTTATATGAGCCTCAATTCATAAACCAGGAAATGGTACAAGGTATATTCTAGCCTGCACCAAAGGCCTTCATTTCCAACTGCAAATGTTGGTAGAATGAACAGTGTCGCCCTAAAGGGCCCGTCACCTCCCATCTTTTCTAGCGCATGCATGATTATGGATTATAAGGACTGTGTTTTCTTTATTAATTCCCTTTCCTGTAGAGAAAGCTGATGGTTTGTGTTTTAACTTAACTGTGATTGCATCGAGTTGTACCCCACAAACTTCTGGATTGTCTAAAGATGCTTGGGAAGTTGCACGTGGTTCCCTGTGTCTGGAGAAGAAGCTGGGTCAGGGGTGTTTCGCTGAAGTGTGGCTTGGTAAGGCAGAGGGCACATTTTGTTTTGGCTGCATCTCAAAGCCAGCTACAAGGCGATTTTGAACAAACAAACACACAGCTGGTGGGACCAAGATGCTTGACCTGGATGGCTAGATGGGCACAGGCCATTCAGGTTATTCCCTTCCATTCTGCTTCATGTGGTTAATTAAGGCACACAGAACAGAAAACCAGTACAGTAAGAGTGATGTTTCCTCTTCCTAAGACGTGGGAAGGTAAGATTCTACAGATGGGCTAATGTAGGAAAAGACCATGGGCTTTTTTCCTCAGTAGCCTGGATTTGAATCTTTTCCAGCTGATTAACCATGGGCATGGGGCTTATTTCATCTCTTTGAACCTCAGTTACCTCATCTGTAAAACTGAAATAATACCTACTTCATAGGATTACGTTGAGGGTGATATGGCATAGTATATCTCCATGGCAAATGGCAGGTACTCAGTGGACACTTGTTCTTCTCTCTTAATTTGGTTGTCTTTGATCAGGCCAACTTCTCTGGCCTTCCCCACTGCTTTAAAACACCCTGAAACATCTGTCAATAAGGTCATGTTGCTGCTTATGGAATCCTGCTTCTTACTTTCTTAGATTCAATTAAAAGCAACATTATTTAAAAGCAAAAGCATAAGTTGGTACCTGTTGATTTGTGTGGGTATAGGTACTTAGGTGTGATCTACATTAAAAGATTTAATGCAGTTAAAGCACTTAGAATGGAACTTGACAACTAGTAAGTACTACATATAGAGAGAGGTAGAGAGAGACACACACACACACCCTCAGTTATACACATGGATGAATGTATGCATATGCCATTATAGAAAGTATTATCATTATTAATATAATCGCTTTCCGAGTCAACTTATTGTATCTGTCTCTATCTGGAATCTAATTCTCATGTTGTATTTATATGGCCTTACACTCCCTTATCCACCCAATTTATAATTAGATTTGTGAGTCCTAAGGATTTCAATACAGTCATTCATGAAATCAGGAAAAATTAAACTCTGTACAAAAATTTATTTTCAAACATTATAGTTACCAATTTTAAATCATTACACATGCTGTTATGTTTTCCCCTGAATGTGAAACACCATGTTGAGGTAGTTCAGGATCAGGATGGAAGGTTATCTAGGTAACCAGGTGATATTAGAGAGGATGATCTCACTGTTAAAATTTCAGGGGTGCTAAAACACTCACACGACCACTTACTAATTATCAGATTTCCCATTTATGTTTAATGGTCAGTTTTCTATAAGATTTCAATGAACTCTTTTTGAAGCCACTTATCCTTTGATAATTTACATTTTTGTAGGTTGCATGTTGTGATTATATGAACCATGTTTTATAACAAGGGTAACAAGACTTGTTGCAATTTATAGAATTTTTTAGTTCTAGGATTAATTATATTAAGTATAAAGTTAATTTAAACCAGCCTTCTTTTCCAAATAGAAAACGATATAATCTAATTTAGTAGATTTTTCAGTTTACCTTATAGTTTTAATTCAAAGTCATAGGACTAATAATGGATACACATAGGATTTAGTGGGGTTTTTTTAAATTCTGGTGCTAAAAGAGACTGGAAAGATAATCCAGTTCCATTTCTGCATTTTACAGATGAGGTAAATGATGAGGATCATAAACCAGGCCCGCCTCTGAAACTCCTAGATTATTTTACATATGTGAAGTTGTAAATATTTCTTTTCCCTCTTAGCTGCTGTTTAATTTTTCCAGTCTAGTAGAAATCATTGTTCTTGTGGCTGACCATCAGTAAACTTGAGGAATTTTCTTTTCCTGGTTGAAGTATTGGCAAGTGGACCAAGAGCTTCTTGCCAATACTTCTCAGCACATTTAGCTCAACTTCTCAAGGACTCAGTCAAGTAGCTCATCCCTGGCTGACAACTGAAAGTCTAGAGGTAATTTCCAAACTTCCTTAGTGTGATGTTATATATTTTAAAATGGCACACCCCAGAAAATAGGACTTAATGTCATTTGTTCCATGTTTATCCTCCTGTCTAAGGGATGGCTATTGGATGGCCATTGAAGGCCAGTCCTGTTCTAACCCCTAGACACTCATCCTTATAAAGAAGTATCCAGAAAGTACTAGTGATCTAATGTACTACATGATAAGTAAATATAATTAACATCCTGTATATTATCTATGAAAATTGTTTAGGGGATAAATCCCAAGAGTTCTCATCACAAGAAAAAAATTTATTTGTATTTAATTTTGTATCTATCTAAGATGATGGATTTCACTAGACTTAACTGTAATAGTCACTCCATGATATATGTAAATTAAATCATTATGCTTTACATCTTAAACTGATACAGTGCCATATGTCAATCATATCTCAAAAACTACTAGAAGGGAAAAAAATGAAGTATCCAGAGCTTTTGATACAAATTTGTGATCACGTGGCTGAACCAGAAAGGGAAAGTGACATATATCAAAATACGAAAAATTTTTAAAGAATTGTAAACCATGATATAGCCTGTAAGTAAACACATTTTTTCCTGTTGAAAATACTTGACAGAGTCCTTGCATTTGATTGTCTTTGTTCAACAACAACAACAGCAAAACTCTATTAAGTTTTCTTTAAATGTAAAATCTAACTTTATACAAATAGCTATTCATTTAAAAAGTTTTTTTCCCATCCAAAGAGGATCCTTGGTTTGACTTAATATTGTGGGGTGTCTGCAGGTACCTGGAATGGAAACACAAAAGTAGCCATAAAGACTCTTAAACCAGGCACAATGTCCCCTGAATCATTCCTTGAGGAGGCGCAGATCATGAAGAAGTTGAAGCACGACAAACTGGTCCAGCTATATGCCGTGGTGTCCGAGGAGCCCATCTACATCGTCACCGAGTATATGAATAAAGGTTGGCCTGGGCCTCTCGGGCTCCCCCTCACAGGGACCTGCAGGCTTGTCTCAGGGAGGGGAATGGAGCTGCCTGCCTGCTTTTTCCCTCCTTCCTCCATGAGTCAAGCATTCTTTGTCAGGGAGCACAAACTATGTGCTCACTGGCAAAAAGGTTGTACGAACAGACAGTGACCTTGAGTTTGACCCCCAGATTCCTTTGCATGCTTTTGCACATGTCAGGATTTCCAGCTCCTCTTCATAATTGAATAATTCATTTTTAGTATCGGAGTGATTAGTGCATGCATGTGTAGTCGTGTCTGACTCTTTGCAACCCCATGGATTGTAGCCCACCAGGCTCCTCTGTCCATGGGCTTCTCCAGGCAAGAATACTGGAGTGGGTTGCCATTGATACAGAGGGCTATAAAAGTTTGCTGTTATTTGGAATGCCACAGCTTATGTTAAAAATTAAATTTTTTTCAAACAAAGATATGAGGCTATATAGTTTTCAGGTATTCATCTCTCCTGCCTCATTCCCACCACCTTTGTCTGTCTTGAGTCCCCTACTCAAGACACCACAACCTTGACCATGTTGGAAACCCTTATCAAGGGTGAGTTTTTTTTAATCACATCGGTTCAAAACTTATTTGTTTTGCAGTAAAATTTTGTTTGAAAATGCCTTTTTGTGTACAGAAACATAAAAGTAAGAAATTGTGTTATGAAAGGTTTTGTGGCATAGCTTAACCATCTTAATAATAAATTACTTTCTTACAAATTTTTTAAAAATTAAATGTTTTTGCAAGGCTGAACAATTAACATCAGGCACTGATCTCTGGGTTAAGTTTAGCCTCCATCTTTTCAACATCTTTTTTTTTTCTTCAGCTCTCTTCTTAAACATCTGATGTAGAAAGACATGCTTTTAAAGAGCACATTATATTCTCATTCTTTTTCTCTCTCTCTTTGTCTTTCTAATCAAAGCAATATTGTTGGGGATAAGACCACAGATCACTTTGTTTTGGAAAAATAGATGAACCAAACAAGAAACAGCCTTAAAAGGCAACGCATTGTACATCAGATGACACCAGTACAATTTTTCCCTTTCCACGTACTTTCTATTAAAATATATTTGGAATTATTCCCTGGCAGATTGTTTGTCCTTTGTATTTGGTTATTTGGTAAATAACTTTGTGATTAAAGCATGAAAAAAAATACCAGTGATCACATGAACCTCCAGCCTCTGCCCATGATTGCTTCAGCCCCAGTGTTCATTCTGAGCTCCTTAGGCGGAGTCATCACACTGGCTCTGAAGCTGCAGCCTTTGGTTTCAGGTATCTTTCAAGGCCTGATTGGCCATGATCTAATGTGGGGAGCCACCTACCCCAACCCTGTATTCCTCAGATACCCTTTTCTTGATTTAAAAATCTGTCAATAAGCTGAGCCACTGATTGTACACTTTACTATATGTTGGAATCACCTAATACAGGGGTCCCCAACCTTTGAGAGCTAATGCCTGATGATCTGAGGTGGAACTGACATGATAATAATAGAAATAAAGTACACAATAAATGGGATGTGCTTGAATCATCCCTAAAGCATCCACCACCCCCAAGTCCATGGAAACATTGTCTTTAAAGAAGCTTGTCCCTGGTGCCAAAAAGACTGGGAACCACTGATCTAATGGGCTTCTCAAAATATAAGTTTCTGGGCCAAAACTCGATTCTGTAGATGTGGGATGGGTTCTGAGAGTTTGTGTTTCCAACTGGTTCCCCAGGGGTTGCCGTTCTTGCTGGTCCGGGACCATGTACTGGGAACCACTCAGCTAGGCGCTGTTTCTCCACATCACTCTTGAGCAGAACTGATCAGGAATTCGGGAATGAGAGTGAAGTGGTGCAGCCTTTAATCTCATCTAAGGCTGCTTCTTATGACATGAAGTCCCATTTCTTCTAGCTTCATCCCATTTTTGTTGCCCTTAGAATTGGAGTCACCACTGTTTACTTTTAAAAAGTAAAACTGCAGCCTCCAGTGCATAGTTGTTTTTTTTCCTGCCCAGTTTTTATGTGTGAACCTTTTTTTCACTGATAGCCTCATTTCATCTGATTACCTCATTCCTTCTAATAAGAAAACCAAATACAGCCCTTCATTGGGAATTTTGACCTTTCAGAGGAAATCAAAATGACTTTATGTTTTGTTCATAGGAAGTTTACTCGATTTCTTGAAAGATGGGGAAGGAAGGGCTCTGAAATTACCAAACCTCGTGGACATGGCAGCACAGGTAGGCCCTCGATTCATGCCTTAGATTTACCAGTGAGTGAACACGTGGAGCCACGTGTAATGCGCACTTCCTCGGTCTACGCAGGTTGCCGCGGGAATGGCGTACATCGAGCGCATGAATTACATCCACAGAGACCTGCGGTCAGCAAACATTCTCGTGGGGAATGGACTAATTTGCAAGATCGCCGACTTCGGATTGGCCAGGTTGATCGAGGACAATGAGTACACAGCAAGACAAGGTGGGCACTTGAATGAGGAAGGCTCGCGATCCCATCCTGCATAGCCCTTCCTCCTCCTTCCCTCCCTTCTTCCAGAAGATATTCGGAATGTCATTCTCCAGCTGGGTTTTTCCTTCTTGATCTGGCAGGAATCTGACCGCACTGCAGATGGGAGACTGTAGTGGGTTCAGTTGGTGGATAAGATGTTGCTTTTTTCATGCGCGAGTGTCCACTGATGTCCTCCTGGCTTGTGCCACCCTCGTGCCTGCATCCAGGCTCGGGACCCTCTGCCTTTCGAGGAGAGGGTGTGGAAGGCCAGGAGAGCAGTCAGGAAGCCGCTCATCATTCCATCAGAGTCTCAGCCAAAACAGAAGGCACTCTCATTGGAGAATTTAATAAAGGAGTTATTTGCGACAGCGCAGGCAGGGTTTAAGAAAACCAGCAGGGCGTGATGCGGCCTCCCAGAGCTTGTAACAGTACCAGAACTAAGAACGAGCAGCTGTGCGTGGAGACCACCGCTGGCTGAGACAGGCCTCTGGGGAAGTCACGCCCAGGCTCACTCTTTAGCCCTCCTACCGGTCTCCTGGCAAGCCCAACTAGAGCCAGCAGTCAGAGGAGCCACTGACAGTCCAGATGGGCCCCGAGAAGGGAGAAGAGAGGTAGAGAGGGGATCTAGAGGGCCAACAGGAGAGAACAAGAGTCACTCGAAAAGCTCCACTTCCTTGAATCATCCCCCTCCATTCCACCCTTTCAAAAGATTTATAGAAATCAGCCTCCAGATAAAATACATCTCAAACCAACAGCCACTCCAGGGGGACAACTTTTCAGGTTCTTCTAGAGTACTAGATAGGGGAGAAGGAATTCCCAGGGTTACTTCCTTTCTTCCAGAACTTTACACAGTGGTCAAAGGGTAAATGTGTGGAATTAAGTGTGCAGTTTGCAACGGAACATAGGCTCCTCATGGCGAACATAACATGTCTGAAGGAAGCGGGGTCAGCTTCATTGTTATTCTTAACCAAAGCCAAGTCATTCTGAGCAAGGCTGAGCAATGACTGGAATAGGTTACAGGGCGGTGTTATCTCCTAGAGGTTATAATGGTTAGCTCTGCAGTTCTTCTTTCTCGCCTTCTTTTCTAATTCTTTCATGTCATGCCAGTTCTTCCCTCCTTTTATCCTTCTTGGCAGTCTCAAGTGATGAGGGGAAAAAAATGCTAAACTAAGACCCTGCCTCGTACAGATACTGTCCAAAGGCTAAATTACATGTCGGTCAGACAGCTCGGCTATTTGAATTTCCCCAACATGTGGCAGTTCTTGTCCTGGAGCCAAAGGCCGACACATTGAGCATGCCCATTCATCACACACATGCACATGTGCATATGCACACGCGCGCATGCACACACACACACACACACACACACACTGCAGGGCCAGATGGTATGCCGTATCACTAATCAAAGGCACGTGGGCAGCTTTGATTGGCACTGCAGTCCAGAGAGGACTGTGGGCACGATTTTGAGTCAAGGTGAGCTGAGCGGGTCTGAAGTGCCCCCGGATCTGAGACCTGGCCCTAAATGAGAGAGTTTACCCTGAGGCAAACCTGTCAGATCCCAGCTCACAGACCCAGAAGGAGAGGCGAGCGGGTGAAGGTTGAGAGACATGAATCTTTGGTTTAGGAAGGGGTGAGTCATATCAGCATCCTTCTGTGTGTGAGTGTTTTGGGGCTGGAGGAAGCAGTTCAGGATTTGTTTCTCCCATCCCCCCAGGCTCTGGACTGTCTGGAATTTGTCGTTAGCACCCTTGAGTCATCAATAAATGAGAACGTTGCAGAGCCTGAAGCCCAAGCATGCTGGCAGGGGTGCTGTTGACAGGGCTGGGTGTTTAGTTCATGGGGTGAGATGCCTAGGCTGTGGCCCTGGGTGATTAGCGTCTGGGGGAAGGCACGTCAGGAGCCCTCGCTGCAGTCCCCTCAAAGTGTGCTGCTGCTGTGGAACAGGGCTGTGTGGCTGACCTCAACCCCAGCCCTCCCGTCCTGCCTTCCTCCCGATTGTCTTTTCTGGTGGTGTCCTCTCCACCTCCATCACCTTCCCAGATGTTGTCGTGATGCCCTTCAGAGGGTCAGCTTCACGCCCTTAATTTCCAAACAGAATACTCCACCCTTCTCTCTTCCAATTCTTTTTTCTTCTCTCTCCCCTTTTATAAGTATCTTCTGTGTGCTAAGTCGCTTCAGTCATGTCTGACTCTTTGCAACCCTATAGACTAGAGAATTAAACTGGGGAGAAAAAAGCAAAGACTGGGCCCCTGGGATTTGCCAGGAGAATAAAAGAAATGTTGCAACAGAGGACAAAGAAGGAGCAGGGGTGTTTATAGGAAACCTACCCAGTGCCAGATCCAAGCGGGCAAATGTGAGGAGTGGAGTGGGAAAGATAGATACAGGCTCAGAGAGGCTGAGTGACAAAGTCACACAGCCAGTCAAAAGGCAGAGGCAGGATTTGGATTCAGGCATAGCTGGTCCTGTCAAATCCACCCTCTTATGCTATGCTGACTGCCTCTCATCAGGACAGTGATTGAAAGAAGAGAAAAATAAAAAATTGAAAGGATTGGTCATAAGCTCCTTTTCCCCTTTATTTTATAGAAGCGCTTTTAAGAGGCACCTTCTAAAGTGCATGTGAGGGGAGTTGGAAGACCTTCATCTGCCAGCTCCAGATCAGCCCAGCTGTTTACAGAGCACCTCTAGGGGTCTGCCCTGTGCCCAGGCCACTTTACGAGGCAGGAAGGGCCCAGTGTGTATCCACTGGCGTGCTCTGCAGATGGCATGCATGCTTCATGCTGAAGTTTCTGCGGGGAATTAGTCAGTTCTTCCAGACAGCTGCTCCGTGTGCCTGAAAATATTTACAAGTCCGGTTTTATGTTCCCCACAGCCTCAGCCAGGCCGCATCTTGTTTATGGAAGTGTGGGCAGTGTTGAGAAGTGTGTGCCGATCACAGGTATTTTCAGAATGTGGGTGACTGTTGTTTCTCAACACAGTGGTGAGGTTCCCATCTAAGGGCTTGCTGAAATGTCTCTCCCTCCTCCTATGTGGTGGATGAGCTGGCATTTCCCCAGGCACCTGCAGAACTGGATTTGGGACCTGAGTTAAACAGCCGCTCCTGAGTTCCTTTGTCCTCCCCTGCCTGCCCTACTGGATTGTAAGCAGCAGCCCATATCAGGGAGAAGGTCAAGACCAGGCCCAGAGCTGTGGAGGGTGGTCCTCTGCCAGTAGCATTCTGGAGGCAACTAGCAATCATTTGGTATTGCTCATTTTCTTACCTCTGCATGTCCCCCAGTGACAGCAGTTAGGTCTTCTTCTGTCCAATCTGCATCTCCAAGTAATGGCAACCGTCATTATTTGAGTGCCCTTCAAAGTGAAGGGGCTTCGATAGGAGCTCCTGAGCCAAAGAAGCCAAAGACTGAACCGGAGCAAGCTGCCAGCATGGAGTCAGATGAGATCTGAAACCCGTCCCTATCACCCACCAGCTCTGGGGCCTTGGGCACATTACCTAACTTTTCCACACCTTTGCTTGCTTATCTGTAAAGTGGAAACATACTTTCCCTGTTTGGTGCTTTCGTTTTTGCAAAGATTAAGTGAAACAGCACATGTAAATTGTTTAGCACAGTACCTGGCATGTAGCGACTGGTAAACAAAAAGGACTCTTGTTATTCTGTCCTGGACAAGACTAAGTTCTTGGGGAATAAACGAATTCCAGATTGGCCACAGACACGTGGAAAGGCTCAGCCACCATCCGGGAAAGGGAGAGAGGGATCAAAGCTAATTCCCTGTGGTCAAATATGAGTGGTCATGACGACGCAGTTGCCAGCAACAGGCGTGAGTGAGTCAGGAAGAAGGTTTTCTTTTCCAAGAACAAGGGTGAGTTTGGTTTGGTTTGGGATTTGTTGAGCTTGAGGTAGTTGTGGCGGTACATCCAAGTTTGATGTCCAAGCCCAGAGAGGTCAGTGGGGGTGCCCTCACCTCTGAGCACTCCTCTCCATATCACCACCCCTCAGCCACCCATGGCTTCTCACCCCCATGCTGCCTGCACCCTCCCTTGAGGTCTGATCACAGCCCCTCCTGCCACCAGTTCCCCAGAGGTCATGCAAGAATTCTTGAAAAAATTTTTCTTGAAAAAAAGTTTCTTCCTGAGCTTTTAGGAAGCTCAGTGCTGACTAATACTGATTTAAACCTAACAAGCTCAGATAGACCTGGCTTACGTATCAGAATGATTTGCTTTTGTGGATACATTTTTTTTTATTGAGTCATAATATATGTACAATAAAATGAATAAGTCTGAAGTGTACAACTCAGGGAATTTTTACATATGGGGGTGCCCTTGAAATTGCCCACAGATGAAGATACAAACATTGCCAGCCCCCTAGAAGACCCCCTCATCCCCTTCTAGACAGTCAGCACTCCCAAAAGTAGCCCCTGTTTTACCTCTGTCACCAGAGATTCCTTTTCCCTGTAACTGAACTTCGTATAAACAAATCATTCAGTATCCGTCTTTTGTGTCTAGTTTCTTTTGCGTCATTGTGAGATTCATCCATGTTGCTGCATGAAACAGTAGGTCTTTCCTTTTCTTTGCTGAGTAGTATTCCATTTACACATAAATCCACATATCCATTCTCCTGGTATTTCTACCTGGGAGACTTTATGAAATTAGCTGCCATGGCAGTGGTCATGTCCTCCTATCTTCTGGGTATAGTTCTAGGAGTGGAACTGTTGGTCTTAGGACAGACCTGTACTGCCCAGCAGGCTCTGTGGCCTTATCTTTAAAGATAGAATATACAGGCACTGTGCTGCATAGGTGCTTTATTTCTCTTTAGGCCGCTAAGGCAGCGTGGTGAGGCTGTGGAAGCTGTGGCTGGCTGTCAGGAAGCCCGAGTTTGAACTAGCTATCTCTTACAAGGTTGGTGTATCCCCAGGCAAATCAGTTAACCTTTCTGAGCCTCATTTTTTAGCATCCGTAAAATGGAGATAATAAAAATAATTACCTCACATAATTAGTGTGAGAATTAAATGGGCTCTCTATAAAAGCTGTTGGAGGGTTGTGAAATATAAACCATTCTTATAACCTGAACTTTTTGTGTGTGATGTACATTTGCCTTGAAAGAGGTCTTTATTTTCTTAACTAAAAATTCTTTTTAAGGAAAAAGCTAGTAAGGAATAGTAAAGAATAATTTTTCTTGTAAGAAAAATAATACATTTCGTTATTTTACAGCCAATTCCATTGGTCTGGGCAGGTGCCATTTGGTTTATCTGCATGCCCAAGGGCCCCTCTGCACACAGCTGGGAGTTGGTGGTCTGCTCACCAGCCTCTCCAGCAGAGTTTCGTTTTTTCTCAGATTTGCCTTCTCTGTTGAGAACTGTCCCTACCTCCATTATTTTTGATCTTGTCAAGTCTGAACATCTGATGGACATTCTCAGCAGTGTCACTGATGGTTGCGCATGCGTGTGTGCACGTGCACACCCACATTCGTGTGCAAATATGTGTTCCAAAGATGGCAGGGACTGGATTGGCTTAGAGTATGACCCATGAAATCAAGTTATCCTGATGTGAGTATTAGCAACACTGCTAATGAGTTGTGAGGCCTTGGATGAATTACTTAACCTCTCTGAGCCTTTATTTCCTCCTCTAAAAACAGGGATAATAGTTATCTGTATCAGAAAATTGTTGTATGGCTTCCCTGAGAACAGACAGAAAACACTTAGCACAAAGCAGATGCTGAGCTGACAGTTGTATAATTTTAGTTACTAGTAGTAGCAATAGTAACATCACTACTATTGATCCACTGGGGTGTTATAGTGTTCTTTCTCCCTTCCCCGCCCAGTCTCTTACACACACACACACACACACACACACACTCACTCACTCACACTCTTGGTTTTTCCCTACCCCCTCCATCAGGGTCTCCCGCAAAAAGGACACACACACACACACACACACACACACACACACACACTCTCTTGGTTTTTCCCTACCCCCTCCATCAGGGTCTCCCGCAAAAAGGACACACACACACACACACACACTCACTCTTGGTTTTTCCCTACCCCCTCCATCAGGGTCTCCCGCAAAAAGGACCTGCCTATTTAACCCTTTCTTCTCCTGATTTGAATCATCACAAAGATGGGAACTTAGAGTTGCTCTGTGTTTTAGGTTTATTTGGGGTTTGGGGGTTTTCTGGGGTTTTTCAAGGTCTAAGTTAATGACAGGATCATTGCTGAGAAAGCAAATGTCAAAGCCCCATTTAATCTTTGGGTCTTTGGAATGTATGGAAACGGGCATTTAGGACTTTGTATAAAACCTGCTGTAGGTTTAGGTTTATGTATTAAACAGAAGAAAAATACGTCTATTCAAATGAGGGTTTAGGTTGAATAGATTATTATCTGGAGAAAATTCCTATATAAATTAGACTGCAAAGAATTCATAATTGTTGCAGTTTTCATGTTAAAAAATTGTTGCTGCATAAATTAACACATTCTTTCATGGAGAACATATTTTAGAAAGATTTGTTACTTTAATAACTCTTTGTGTATTAGAAATCCCAGATGCCTGTACTAATTAAATATAATCAGATTTTGGATTCAAAAAGCACAGTAGCCATTTAACACAAACAAGCAGGCAGCTAGGTTGACAAACACAGTCAGGAAGAAGCAGATCCCTGTTTCTTTCAGATTTGGTATTTCACCATTCAGAACTGTGAATTCAATTCCTGTCCTTCCTTTGTACTGCCACGACTGGGGATTATCAGACTCGGAACGCCAGCTTTCCAGCTCAAGGGCTCCTGCAGAATTATTAATCAGCCTCTTCTGAGGCCCCTGTAATCCGGAGGCAGATCAAGGCTGATCTCGCCGCGAGATGCCCTCCCTGCTCCCGCCGGCACATGCGTTTCTTGTTCTCTGTCAACAACAGCATTGCCATTCCCACACAGTGTGCTATGACCTGAACAGCAAAAGTCAGGGGAGGAGGAGGGGGGAAAAACCCTTTTAATTATTGAATTTAATCTAATTCTTCCCATGCTAGAGAAGCAAATCATCCTTTGACAAAAAGCAAACCCTTTCCAGCTCAGCTATTGTTTTAAGCACAGAGCAGGAAGCTCATTTGTTTGAACTGACCGTGCCGCTGGGCCTCGATCAGGGTCGCGGGTCCCGGGGGTGTCTGCTGAGAGCCCAAGGCTCTCCCCGCAGAACTCCCTGCCCTCAGCCAGGCCCTCCCAGCCCTCCTTCCTGCTGTTGCTGAGAGAGCTGCGTGCCGGAGCCCAGCCTGGTTCCAATCAAGCCTCCCAGATTCCGAGTTTGGTGCACTTCCGTCACAGGCAGAGAGCGCCTTCATTTGTATTCCGACCCCGGCGGCTGGGCTACCACCAGCTTTTCCGAGAGGGGCGCTTTGTTTATTTGCGCACCCACCGCGGAGCCCCGGCGCCAGGTTCAGCGCTGCGGGGAGCGGTCAGGCTGCCCGACGGAGGCTGATGGGTGGGGCAGATCATGTTTTCCTCGGAAAAGGGACGCGGGGCAAGCCAGAGACTAAAAGGAAAGGAAAACTCACCCCTACCTCCCCCACTGTCTCTTTTAAAATTAAAACTGTTTGCTGGGAGGACATGGATTCATTCCTTCCATCCGCATAGCCTGGCTGCTCCCTGACTCTGCACCTGGGGGGCAGAAGGGAGGGGACAGATGGGCCTGCTGTAAGCTCCAGTCACCGAGAGCTCAGCCTGTCTGAATATCTTTCCTCTTCTCTGCACTGGGCGGTCATGTTTTGTATTCCCTATGGGTCGGTCTCTCTCTCTCTCTCTCTCCCTCTCCCCCTCCTTTGTGCTGTCTTGAGCAAAGCAATTTGGCAGTTGTTTCTGAATGGTCAGAGCAAGTCCTTGGTTTGTGCACCCACGTTCCTTAGTACTCATCAAGAAGGAAGCAGATGGTCACCCTCTGTGATTTTAAAGTGTGTAAATAGGAACTACAGACTGCCATCAAACATCAAGAATGTCACTTGGCTTCCTTGTCTTGCTTTGCTGAGAGAAGTCCTGCGTTTGCATCATCCTGATAATCAGGGACAGCCAGTGCACGTGAAAGCTGTCCAGTGTTTTGGAGGAGGGTGCACAGCAGCACGGGGCTGGTCTCCCCAAAGGCACAGGCAGGGGCTGGGAGAGTGGTGTGGAAAAGCACCCCAAAGTGGTTATTGTCTTCTATTCATCCTCTCTTCCTTCCGTTTCTTCCTGACTCCCAACCAGACCCTTGGTATGACCACCAGCTGTTTCTGAGCAGTATCTCCAACCGCAGTGTCCCTTACCACCTAGCAGGCTTTGTGACATGATGTCAGACTGACCCAGGCCCACTGCCCCTGCTAGGGGTGACCAGATTCTTGAGATGACGTCTGTGTTGAGCTCAATTTCAGATGTGTGTTTTGACTTCAGTCTGAATTCTCACCACCGTGAACGGCAGCATACGATTGCTTCCATTCCGCAGCTTTCTTGCCTTTTGTTCTGGAGAAAAGACCACAGATACGGTCTCCATCATACCCAGAGTGTGAGTCAGAGATTTGGTCCTACCTTTGCCTTCCTTGTAGTTCTTGGAAAGCTGGAAGGATCATTGGAGTTATTCAACATTCTAGTGTTCTAGAACAGCAAGCAGGGGCCCTCCTTTCTTCAGTTCCACCCAAGATAATCGCTTCCACAAGTCCCAACCACCTCCCCCCCACACACACGCACATACATACACACACATTCAGTACTTCAGGCAAGTCTTTTTGTTTGTTTGTTTTTTTGGCCATGCTGGTGGCATGCAGCATCTTAGTTCCCCAACCAGGTATTGAACCCGTGCCCCCTGCAGTGGAAGCACAGAGTCTTAACCCCTGGACCACCAGGGAAGTCCCAGGCAAAGTCTTGCTGATGAATCATAGATCTCCTCCCTGAGAGCACGGGGACCAAACAGCATGATTTCAGGAGATGCTGGTTAATTTCATCCTTTGTTGCCAGTGAGAGTTCTCCTGGGTTGGCATTGGTCAACCTTGGGAGAAAGGTGATGGGGGAAGGCTAGTGTCCTTCCCTCCACTTCTGGCTCCCCCATAGGTTTGTAAAAGAATGTCACTGGCTCCTTTCTGTTCTCCTCCATGTAAGGCACTCCCGCCCTCCCACAGTTCACTGGCCTTCCCATCCGTCCTCGACTACAAAACACCAGGACCGGTGGCTTGCCTCCAGCCTCACCCACCATCCTCCCAGGTGGCTGGGCTTGCTGCCCGCTGTCCTCTAGTTGTCCTGATTAGGCTTTTAATACACACTGATGGATTTTCTACTCCTTCTTGTCTGGTCCTTGGCCTGGGGCTCCACTTGGAACTTTGTTCATGCCTTTCAGCGTGACTATTCCTTCCTGGATTCAGCCACACCAGACTTTGGTTCAGTGCCTGGCTAAGCAGCCATCATGTTTACAGCATGTTCAGGCCCTGCCTGGGTTCTTGTCTTCCTCCCCCAAACTTGGTCCTCCTCCACCCACAACCTGGGGAGGATGGCACTCCTCCCTTCTCCCCACCTCCTTCCTTCTCTAACACCCCACTGACCGTTATGCATTTCAAATAGAATAGCATCTCAGCCCATTGTACCATTTACTTTTCCTTTTTTTTTTACACATGGTGCTAAAAATCTTACGAACCTAAACTAGAAATTACAACAGAATGTGTCACCAGGAATAACTGGGAAACACACAGTTGTATTACTCCAGACACGTTTGGGAAATTTTAAATTTTGCTTGGGCATGTTTTATTGGGTTTGAAATCATCCTTTTGTTGAATAACCACAAAGTTCCAGGTCAGATCAGCTCTGATTTTACCTCTTTCACAGGATATCCTGTCCAGGTCCCACCTTGTTACCACCCCCACCCTGCCCCACGCCCTACCAACCATGTAATCAGCTTCCTGTTACTGGCATAGATCATGCTTTCTTTTATTCTCCAGGGTAACTTTAAAGTTGAAGTACTTCACATTATTTAATATTGGATATAATAGCTTGCAGAGTTTACTGCTTTATAAATAAAGAGGGTTCTGGATGGATCTTTGGTTCAGAAAAACTGTGTCTGTTGTTGATACCAATGCCTTTCTTCCTTACAGATGCTTTTAGGGCACCATTTGTATTCTCTGGAGGGAGGGTTTGGCTGCTTTTATTTGCCACTGGCTTTGCCTTCTCCACCAAGGCCCAAGTTTTTAGCCAGAGGGGATATTCTCAAGGCTATAGAATTGGCCTGGTCACCATTAGGAAAAAAAAAAGGCTTGAGAGTCCAGCTCTCCAGTAAGAGCTAGTAATATGAGCTGGGCCTCCCCAGGCCTGTCCTGGTCCCTGCCTGGAGCTCCAAGAAGAATAGAGGGTCCCATCGCGGCATCCCGTGTGGCCGCCCTGTGTGGGTCCTCTTTCCCTTGCTCCTGAGCCCTCTTCTGCCTGAAACCAGAGCCACAATTAGCTCTGTTGGGTTTCCCCGTGAGCTCTGTCCCCAGCTGCCCGGAATGTCCTAGGGCAGGAGGTGGCTCCTGCTTGGTTTCCCAGGAGTGCCTCTGGCTATGCTGGGGACTCCTGGAGGCTGAGTGAGTTCTCAGTGATTGACTGCTGAGTGTATGGGCTTTTCTTCATCCTCTTTCCCTCTCATGAAGTTTGGAGAGCTTTGGCTGGCCTGATGCAACTCAGAGCCTTTGCATTAAGATCCAAGGAAGATACTAGCTAGCATTTATTTAAATATTGTGAGGTGCCAGATGCTGTGCTGAGCCCTTTGCATTATTTGTAATTCTCATCACAGCCTTGTGAGATCCCAGTTTACAGACAAGGAGACTGATACTTAGCAGGCTTTTAAATGGTCACCCAGCAAAACCAGTGTGCACACCCAGGTCTGCCTAACTCTGGGGCCCCTTTCCCTAATGACTGCCTTGAGCCTTCCAGAAATGACCACTCCAGCCCAGGCCACAACTGGGCCTCTTTGCGTTGTCACAAAAAATATTTGCTCCCTCTTTTCTGGCCGACTTTCACACCCTTAGTGCAGGGGGCAGACTGGAAAGTGAAGGTCCCTGCGGCCTTCAGTTGAGCATCTGAAATGCCGCCACCGAGGGCCTTAATGCACCAAGATGCATAAAGTACTGTAACTGAATCAAGTAAGAACTTTCTTTTTAAGATGCAAGAAAGCAGATTGCCTAGCCCGAAAGGACCTTCATTCACTTGATAGGGGCCTGGGAGGTTGGGATGAGCCATCCTGACCTAATGAAATTTAGCTGGTCATCCTGTTTCCACTTAAAAACCAAGAGCCTTCGGTCAGACTGTCCTGGAGTGCAGTGAGGAGGCTCTTATTCCTATAACTCTAAGGGTGAAAATAATTATTCGTTCCGCAGCTGTATTGTGTCACTATTTTTTGTTTGGTTTGATTAAATTTGTGTAAAGGAAGAGAATCTCTGTGGCCATCAGAGTGTTGGAGAAATTGCTAGGTTGACCCTTTAACCAATTAAAGCATTTATTGAGCAATTGCTGTTTAACCAGCCTTAGGCAAGGTACTGTGAAGGAAGAGCAGCATAAAACATGGACTCCAGCCTCAAATGATCTCCGTTCTATTTAAGGAGAAGCAGAATAACTAGGAGAGAGACATACTGGAAACAGGATGTGGCAGTGGTGGTTGAGTGTTTGGGCTCTAGAGCCAGACTCCCTTGAGCCAGACTTCAAATCCCAGCTCCACCATTTATGTGCGTCCTTTGGCCTATCATTTTACCTCTGTTCAGTTTTCTTGTCTGTAGAACAGGACTGTAATCGGTATCTGCCTCATATGGGTAAAGCACTTAGCGTGATGCTTGCCACTTACCAAGCACTCAATATATGCTTAGCTGTTGTGGGAGCGTCTAACGTCAGGCTTTAGTAAACTTGTTTATCACACTGGCTCCAGGAGCATGGGTGAGCTCAGTGAAGACTGGAGTAGTCACAGATGACTTGATGAAGCAGGTGGGGCTGGAGCTGAGCAAGCTTTAGCTAAGCAGGTAGAAGGAGAGACAACGTTTAGAATATGTTAATGTAGAAGAGGCAAGTTCATGATCATGCCAAGTGCAGGGTACAGGTTATAGGAAAGCAAACTAGACTGGATTTAACTATGGGTTTGGGGCAGAAAGAACCAAAGTTGAATAGATATGTGGGTCCTAGGAAACTGGATGGGAGATTTTGACTTAATGCAGTAGGGAACCCACTGTGTGGTTGTGGGGGAGGCTGGTGTGGACATTATGAAGCTGAGGCTTAAAATTGTTAATTGGAAAAACAGTGAGCTGAAGGCTGGGCACCATGGTTCGAGGTCTAAACAGAGGGACGAGGACCTAAATCGAGTTTTGGCAGAGAACTTAAACAGGAAAGGGCAAGTTTGAGAGGCTTGTCAGAGAGGGAAGCAAGAGGCTTTATTGATGGGTTAGATAGTGGGTTTAAGGAGAAGGAGAAGTCTCAGCCAGCTTTCAAGTTTTTTCATCTTGAAGCCTGGCAGAGTGGGGTCTGATTCCCAGAAAAGGGATACTAAAAAAAGAGCCTCTGTTTGCTTCCTAGAATATTAAAGTACGAATCAACTTTGTCAGCCATCTAGGAAAATTTTCCACCTACAGGAACTTCTTTTATAACAAACTGTCTTATTCATAGTAAAATGATTTAATGAAAAATCAATTTAGATTCATAGTTGCCACATTTGAGATAAAGTTGCAGCATCCTAGAGGCTTTGTCCCTTAGACATTTGCAAATCGGGAACCAAGGTTTCAGATAAGAGACAAAGTTTTTCCAGTGTTTCCCCTGCTGTTCACACAGAAATGCTGGGCAGGGTTAATCCTGAGAGAGGCGTGTTTCCCCAAGGAATGAGCAGAGAGAAGAGTCTATAGCACTGAGACCTCTGAGACACTTAGAGAGAGGGAAACTGAGGAGGAACCTACAGCAGAGACCAGAGAAGTGCCCAGAAAGAAAGGAAGAGCATCAGGGAAGAAGAAACTCAGAAAAGATTGCTCATTTCTCATAGGAATGTTTGAGCTTTACCAAGTGTTGAAATATGCCAGGTTCTACTCCTCTGTTCCTGAGGTGATTCGTATTACTCAAATGTGAAAAGTGTACTAAAACAGCACAAATGTGACTGGAGCCACGAGGTAAGCAAGCATGACAGAAGTGATGGTAGACACGTCGTCAGCCTGATTGTTGATGGCTAATAGCCACGGGCCTTGAAATGTCATGATGCTTTTCAAGAGTTTTGAAAAGTCAAAGCGCTTTTCACGTTCTGGCTCATCATAGATCATTCTCTAGGTAATGATGTGTGACTTACGTGTTTTAAAGACAAGGAAAGGGTGGGGGAGTGCTCACGGCCTCCAGTGGGTCCCCACCACACTAGAAGGAATCCAGAGTCCTTAGTGTAACCTGCAGCGCCCCATGGCATCTGTCCTTATGGCCCATCTTATTCTTCTTTATGGCCCTTGTCTCTGTCTGACATATAAAGGTCACTGGTTTATTTTATGTCCTTCCCAAGTGAACCCGCAAGCCCCCTGAGAGTAGGAGATTGCATTCACTGTGGTCTCCCCAGCACTACAGACCGTGCCAGGTACATGGGAGACTCCAGAAGAGAGAGAACAAAACTAGTCCAGCGAGCATGGGGTCTTTGGTTGTCTTGCAGATAAACTTTGATAACTGAATAAATCCAGAGCTCTCTCCTTTCTCTTACTTAAAGCATGGATGGTTATTAACCATATTCTGAAGACTAGTGAGGTTGAATGATTGCTATCCAGTCACCTGCTTCCATCCCAGTCTATTGAAAAACTGATTTTTTACTTTCTTTTGCTGTGATCGCTCCAAGGCCTCTGGCTACCTTGCCTCTCTGTGGGTCTAACCTCCCAGCTGTAGCCCTAGGCCCATCAGAGAGCCAAATCCAGGATTCCTGCCACCTCAAACAGCTTTACTCTGACCCAAGGTTTCTGAACACATGTCATTTGGGACTAGAGATCTGGGTTTTCCAGGTGTTTTTGTTCCCTTAGCATGTGACAGATGCTTTTCTACTGTAGTTGGCAGTTGTTAAACCCTTCAAAGGGCATCCAGGTGGTGGTAGACCGTGACACTGGTCACTGAGGACAAGGCAAGGACTCGCCAGAGAGGGGGGAACTGATTAGAAGCCCCATAAGGAACCACGGTTGTTCCACCAGGAAGGGACGGCTGAGCAGGTTGATCAGTGTCCAGTTACTCATTCATTCAGCACCTCCTTAACCAGTGCCTTCTGTAGGGCTGGCGCTGGGCTCAGTACTGCACACATGGTGGCCATCCACAGAGACATGTACCAGCCCCCAAGAACAGTCTCTGTCCATGGAGAGAAATGCACTTTCTGACAACTCACATGTACACTGCACTTGAGTAGTAACAACCACAATGAACCAGATACCCTGGCAGCACAGAGCTAGGGAACCTGCCCCAGTCTTTGTGCTCAGGCCAGGGCTCCCCAGCCAGAAACACTCAGGCCAAGAACAAAGGAGGAGTGGGAGTTAGCCATGGGCAGGAGTTGGGTGGGACCTGCAGCAAAGAAAACAGCCTGACCCAAGGCCCTGCAGCAGGAAGGACAGTCAGAGGGGACCTGGGAGAGCAGAGGAGGGGAGGCCCACGGTTACAGGAGGCTGGAGAGTGGGGAGGAGGGGCCAGATTGTTGGGGGAGACAACTGGAAGGGATTGCAGGAGGAGGCCAGTGGCAGGGAGCCAGTGGGGACTGGAGTGCAGGTAGTGAAGATGAAGAGGGAGATTTACCGGTGTGAGGTCAACTCAGTATGGATGGTGATAAGGCAGCAGAGGCCAGAGATGACTCTGTGAAGATCTGTGAAGCTCCTTCTCTAAGTAGGCTCCATGCTGGGCTCTCTAGATGGCACTAGTGGTAAAGAACCCACCTGCCGCTGCAGGAGACACAGGTTCAATCCCTGGATTGGGAAGATCCCCTGGAGAAGGGAATGGCTACCCAGTCCGCTGTGCTTGCCAGGAGAATCCATCATGGACAGAGGAGCCTGGTAGGCTACAGTCCGTGGGGTCTCAAAGAGTCGGACACAACTGAGCAACTAAGCACACAGCACAAACATTGAACAAGTACCCTGAGAGTTTATTACTGACACAGATCGTCATACCTGCATCAGCTGCTTAATTTCCTCCAGCGAGGTGCAGAGGAGAGGACATTATCTTGGTGTCTAATCCTGGCCCCAAAGGGGAATGCCAGGAACAGTGAATCATCTAGTTACATGGCAGCACCACGCTCGTTGTGGCATAGGTCTCCTGACAGTCCCCTTTTTTCTACAAATCCATCCAATCAGAACTTTGGTCTTGGCTTTATGCCTTCCATGATACCTATGAAAAAAATCTGAGAGGGCAGAACTCTATTTTGAAGGAAAAGGCAGCGTTTACACCCAGGAGGTCCTTCCTTCCAGACTTAAGAGCTTTCCTAACTTTACCCAAGGAGCAACCCCATCCAACCCCAGCAGGGTTGTATCCACGGCAACCTTAGGGACCCCATTCTCATAGATGGGGTTTGCAGTGTGCAACCTCAGGGCCATTTTCAAAGACCCCTGCCAAAGCCTGGCATGAACTCTCCCTGCTGTGGACCTGCGTCTGTACCCTGAGGAGGCAAGAGACCAAAACGAGGAGAAATTGAAGTAACAAGATGAGTAGAAGAGTGAGCATTGATTCATTCTTTTCCACTGAAACCTCACTTGATCACTAACAGTTTATCTCTGCTTTAATTTAACCTTCTGTCTTCCTTGAAACTGTGAATTATCTTTAGAGAAGTCCAGAGCAGCTGCTATTTTGAGACCAAAACAAAGACAAAGGCATTCTTCATTTTTTCCCCTCCAACACATATTATTTGTAAATACGTTGCTTATCTTAGAAAGAAAACTAATGCAAAATAAATGTATGTAAGTAAGCTCCTACTAGTAAGTCAGAGCACATACCTACAAAAGGTTTCTTATCAGAGATCCATTACAGGCTTTGTTTCGGCTTCTCTTTTGAAGGTTTATATAATTGTTGTAGATGATATAATGAGAAAACAATAAAGCAGACTACCGCAACTGGCTGATATATTGGCATTTGCTTTTTTAAAAAATCTGAAATTATGAAATCTTCTCTCAGAAAATCCAAAATGACTTTATCCCAATTTTAACTAGTTTACTTTCAGCAACACTTACATCTTGAGCAACATGGAATGATTCCAAGAAGGGAAGAAAGGCTTCTTTTGCTCGTCATTTTATTTACAGGATTTGTGTCTGCACAGTGGAGAAAAATGTTCCATTTGCTTCAGAGACGGACATAGATTTCCAAGCCATTTGGCTCGAGAGCTGGTTTAAATAGGAATGAATTTAATATACCTTTAATTCTCTGAAATAAGAGAACTCCAGCTGAGGTTTGGTCCAGGGCAAAGTCAGCTCTCGACACTGAAGAGAATCTATCACATTAATCCCAGAGGCTCGGAGTCCAAAGCTGCGTGAACAGAATGCTGGAGGATAGGAAGTGTGAGAAGAATGCTTTGAAAGAAACTTTAAAAACAGAATGACTGTTCAGAGAATACCAGACCTTGTGTGGAATCATGCAGCACTTAAGCAAAGATATAAGTAATTATGCTTGAGAAACATAGCTAATTAAAAATAACTCGATGCATAAAAGGGAAGAAAAACTAGAGAATCATTTCTCTGCTCCAGTGTTAATATGAGATGCCACAGAATGAAATAGTAGGATTTTTTTTTTTAATTTCATTTCACACGGGCATAGAAGAGATGGAGAGGAAAATTATATTGCCCGAAAATGCCAGGGTAGATTTGCTGAAGATGTTATCATGTACTGTATTTAAAACAAAAAATCTAATTGCTGTAATTTATCATACCTCTGGTTATTAAAACCATGCTAATTCAAAGATTTTAATCATTTGCCAGTTTTGCACATAATGGCTTTTCCTAGAAGATACTATGAAAATTTCTGAGTTTGTCAGCCTTTGTGTGATTTTTTTTAGGCATTCCTAAGTAAAATTAACATGCTTTAAACATATAATTGTGTTTACATCAGTAATAAAAATTCCTTGTGTTTCCCTTTTAGTCTGTTCAATGAAATATCCGAAACTGCTTTATAAATGCTGAGCCTAATGTGTGAGAGCACAGGCTGCTGAATCAACTTTAATTCCCCGTATACACATCTAGCTTTGTAAGGAGCAGAGTGGACCCCACCCTTCCTTTTTGATTGGAGAAAGGATTCTTTTAACAGGAGACATTTGCAAGAAAAGATTTGGCACAAAATTTGCTTCTTGGTCTTGAGAAATCAGACTCATAAGATAGTCATTGAGATAAAACCACTCTGTAAAAATTTTAGATAGCACCCTGTCTGGCTCACAGGAGAAAGACAGGGAGGTAAGCAAGGGATGGTATAGTGCAGAAGAAAAACATTCCCCAGAATTAAAGGTGGCCACTATTAGGGGCAAGGGTGGAAGGAAAAAGGAGAGTGTAGTGGGGAAGTTGCTGTTTTGCTAAGTCGTGTGTGATTCTTTTGTGACCCCATGGACTATAGCCCCTCCAGGCTCCTCTGTCCAGTGGGATTTTCCCAGGCAAGAATACTGGAGTGGGTTGCCATTTCCTCCTCCAGGGGATCTTCCTGACCCAGGGATCGAACCTGCGCCTCTTGCATCTCCTGCATTGGTAGGCGGGTTCTTTACCACTAGCACCACCTGGGAAGTCCCACATAATGCATGGGCTACAGCAAATTGTCTCCACCCTTGGGAGATGCATGGTGGTTTGATCTGGTTTTTATATACCTCAGTAAGAGGAGACTATGGTCTTTTATACTAAAGGATTCTTGAGGGTAACATTATGATTTACAACATTATTTGAAAGTGAAAGAAAAAAATATAAAAGTTTCCTAAATCATAAGTTAGCCCTACCTCCAGACCAAACCTATGACATTCAATCAGTTTGTAGAATCAAGTTCGAAAGCCAGGACGTGAAGGAGCTTTGAAGCCCAGATGGGACTTGCTTAGGGTTGCAGAGGCAGGAACAGACGCCAGAGCTGCTCAGTCCTAGCCCGGGTCCAGTTTCCCCTCCTCCATGTCCTCCTCTCTGAACCTGATCCCATGAACACATTCCCACCTGCTATTCTTTCCCCAGCCCCACGCCCAGAGCCATGATCTCTGCCTGAGGAGTAACCAGGTGTTCTTCCTGCAGGCGCCAAGTTCCCCATCAAGTGGACGGCCCCCGAAGCAGCCCTGTACGGGAGGTTCACAATCAAGTCTGACGTGTGGTCTTTTGGAATCTTACTCACAGAGCTGGTCACCAAAGGAAGAGTTCCGTACCCAGGTAAGAGCCAGACACAGCAGAAATGGGCCTGAGTGGATGTTCTCCCAGCACTATTTGGGGAGTCCTCTTCCTGGTTGCCTTCTCAGCCCCATTTTCAGCTTTCTGCCAAGCGTGGGAATTTGAAGAACATGGACAGGTATTTAGCCAGGGGAAAGCAGAAGTGGGAGCCCCCATGGCTTGTAGACAAGCAACCATCGTGAATTGTGTGCCAGGACTAATGCAGTTAGCAGCTGGTGAACGCTCCAGTCCACCTCAGTCCGTGGGTTCTCTCCTCTCCCCTCTCAGGAGGAGTGTGTGTCCCTGGCTCCCAGGATAGAAATGTCACTGGCAGAACCGTACAGATGGACTTTGTAGACCCTTCTGGGAAGGAGAAGGAGAAAAGCCCCCACTGCTTTTTGATTACACCATAGCACTGACCCTTGGCGTGAACCTGGCAGGAAGATGCCAGTACCTGCCCTCTCTGCAGGCCCTGCTCCAGGTGGCTGGAGAGAGCAGAGGCACGAGGAAACGCCACGCAGAAGCCACTCACTACACATGTCTTGGGTTTCTTGGGACTTGGGGGGTTGTTTTAGGGGGAGAGAGGGTTGACTGCTCTGCACAGCTTATAGGAGGATCTCAGTTCCTGGACTAGGGATTGAACCTGACACCCCCACCCCCCGAAGTGAGAGCCTGGAATCCTAACCACTAGGCCACCAGGGAACACCTTCACTGCACGTTTCTGAATGATTAAAATATGCTCCACAAAAGCAAGTATGTGTACGTGCTAAATGGCTTTAGTCGGGTCCAACTTTTTGCGACCCCATGGACTGTAACCTGCCAGGCTCCCCTGTCCATGGGATTCTCCAGGCAAGAATACTGGAGTGGGTTTGCTGTGCACTGCTCCAGGGGATCTTCCTGACCCAAGGATCAAACCCCTGTCTCTTACGTCTCCTGCGTTGGCAGGCAGGTTCTGTACCACTAGCGCCTCCTGAAAGTGAAAGTGTTAGTCATTCAGTCCTGTCCGACTTTTTGCAACCCTCTGGACTGTACTGTCCATGGAATCTCCAAGAGTGGATTGCCATTTCCTTCTCCAGGGGATCTTCCCAACCCAGGGATTGAATCTGGGTCTCCTGCATTGTAGGCAGATTCTTTACCATCTGAGCCACTGGGGAAGCCCAAAAGCAAGTATAGTGTAAAGAAATTGGAGATTCTTAAGCCCTGGAGTTTTTCTGGATTATCAGAGTCATGCTCTCCAAAGAAACCACGGGTTAGGTGATTCAGGCTTAAATTCATTAATTTAGACAGACACTGATGTAAAGGACACTTGTGTCGTTTCACCTCCGCGCTTTAATGGTTATAGCACGGGGCGATCTGCTTTCTGAAATGTTAAGGACATATTTTTCTGTTACTGTTGAGTGAAGAAAGAACATAGCTCCCCATCATGCCCTGCCTAAGAGAGGAGCTTTTAAAAATTAAAAAATAATAATAAACACAGTGATAGAAACGATAGCAGAGATTACTGAGGAATTGAGAGCTCTTGCAAATGCTGGGTCTGTAATCATATCTTTGCAGTCAGAGGAGCCGGTGAGGGCAGATTAATTTGTAATCCCTTTGTTCCTTTTTTGTGATTGTTTCTGGTCATCTTCGGAGAATGCAGAGAAGTAAAGAAGATCTCTTTCTGGGTTGGTCGTAAGCCTCAAGACTCCTCTAAGAGAGCCGGCTTGGCACAGAGGCAAAATTTGACAAATTCCCTATCTCTGAAATGCCAGCACTGGGTGGTTAGAGGTGTGGGCGGAAGTCAGTTTTATTGATGCTGCTGCAGCGACTGCTGCTCCCTGTGTGTGCAAGTGGGCAGCCGCTCTGGGAGTAGCCAACCAGAAGAAAGGGCTGCCCTGGAGGGGCCTGGAACCCAGCACAGGCATTTCTGAATCGCTTCTCAAGGGGGAGAATTTTGTCAGTGCTCTGGATTTTGAAGATGTGAAGGCGCCTCTTTTCTCATTGTCTGAATTTTGAATGAATTTCTTCCTGAGCCCCCCAGGTTTAGCCACCCGATGTGTTGTGGTGGGGGAAGGTTAATGTCTTGCATTTCTGTGAAACCTTTACTTCCAGGAAGACAAAGCGGCTTTTTGTTTCTCAGGGTCACACACAGGCGCCGAGACAAAGGGGTGGGGGCGGGGGCCTGGGAGGAGGAAGGCAGGTGTGCGTTTCTGAGGGAGAGTCTTTTGTCAAGTTTGGTTTAGGCATAAAGAAAGCAGTCTCCTTTTACAACTGAGGCAGGGTTTTCATTCATTCAGCTTAGCATCGGTCAATGTGATTGTGCCTGGCGTGATTGTGCACTACCTGGGGAGCAAGTACTGTGAATAAGACCTTCATACTCTCAGCAAACATTGAGAGAACAGGCCTGAAGGAGGATGCTGTTTTAGTTCCTGGGGGATGGAACAGTGAGTGGAGAAATAAATTCAGTCCCTGCACTCACAGAGCTTACAGTCAGATGGATGAAATAGAAAGCAGCCCTTTTTTTATTGCTTCTGTATAATTAGAGGAAATCATCTTTGGGGGATTCAATACTTGAACTCACTCACTGTGGGCCCCCAGTCTTAATCCTGATAATGAGGCAAGGACCCCGGATTCAGGTGTCTGCACACAGCAGGTCCAGAGAAGGGCTTTTCACTCCGAATCCTGTGAGGATGGCCAAGGAGTTTGACAAGAGAATTCAGTCCACTTTGTCATGCCTAGTTATACACTCGGAGCAACTGCTGATGTGCTGGGGGCTTTGATAGCTGCCCGGATTCTGTGATGGTGGCCAAGCAAAGGGGCCGTGTCTGGGAAGCTTCATGGAGAAGAAGGTACGTAGGCTTTCCCCTTCACATTAAGGAAGAATGATCCCAGACAAGGAGGGATGTGTGGGAAGGCGCCACGGCCTGGGTGGAGGCCCCTAGGATATGAGCCTGTGGAGAAGGCTGTGAGGTGGGGTTGCCTGGCCAGACCCCATGAAGAGGGCCTGGTGCAGCCACAGGAAGGCCTGGCCCGTCTGTAGCCGGGCTCTGGAGCTGTGTCAGCGGGGAGTGACAGGAGCCCCAGAAAGCTGTTCCCAAACCTACTGCTCACCATAGATGCTGCTTGTTTTTGTTCTCAGTGTAACTGTAATCATATTTAATTGTGCCTCGAATCTCACAGTACACTCTTCTTGAGGGAGAGGCTTTTACAGAAGGATTCCAATTACAGGATGATTACCTTAACGAAGGAGAACAATTCCTAAGGAACAGACAGTTTCTTTCAGCCTCATCCTGTGACACCGGACAAGGAAGGCCCTTCCTGTCCTCATTCTCACTGTCTCTTGGAGCGGCCAGGTTGGCAGTGTGTGCCAAGGGGCTGCGTCTCCACTGACCAGAGTCCTTGTGGCTGGGGGTGGCATCCAGGACAGACGCCCAGACCTGTCCACCGTGGTTCCCATCCTAAGTTCTCAGCAGTTATTTCTCAGTTGGCTAGAGTGTATTTTGAAGTAATTCTTGTTTCAAGAGCAGTAGGCAACGATACATTTTTATTTCATACCTGAGAACGGCCTTCTGTCATCATTACACACAGGAAAGGTACTTTGGCTGGTGATGAGGATGAGGGTCAAGGGAGCGATGAAAGTGACTTCTAAATGGATGTTATGAAAGCTTTCCAGGCAGTTTTGCCCAGTGTGAAAGAAGGTCCAGAAAAAGAATCAGAGAAGGAACTTGGAATAGTGTTTGGAAGGTGTAACTGAATGAAGGGCTCAAAGAAGGAGGCAAAAATAAAACATGGGATTGGTTGGTTAGTTAGCAGGTTTTACAAAATGGATGATTCGAAAGGAAGGAAAGAAGGAGACTCTCAGATTGAGTGAGAGCCTGGAAGCCAAATTAAAAATACTGAACTGTGATTCTGAGATTAACAGGGAGGTAGTGGAGAGGAGTCCCATCACCCTACCAGACAAAGAAGGTTGCTTCCAAGATGTGTAACAAAGATGCTCTGAAGAACAGCTCTGTTTTCCAGATTACCACAGCCTGACCTTAGCACCTCCTCAGCCTAGCTGTACAGCTTGCTTTACTATAAGCCAAGGCTCAGAACCATTCTTTGCATCAAGATTATACCTGATTTTGTGCCGATGAATTGTTACATATGAGAATTGAAAGTACTTAAAACTGTTTTCTAGGATTGATGCATAAAATCTGAGCAATGCATTTTAACCTATTTTTTTTTCACCTCCAAATCCTTCTTTTCTTCTTTGTTTCCACTGCCCCACGGCAGGCTGTCATCCTCTGCTGCAGGAACCCCCTTCATGGAACTTCCTATTTCCTGTCCCCCCCCCACCCCCACCATCTATCATTGTCACCATCAGAGTTATCCTAGAAACAGATCCGCTTATCCTGCCTCTACTAGTTAAAAAGTCCATGGCTTCCCCTTGATAAACTCCAGAAGCCTTCATCTGGTGTAGTCCTTCTTAACTCTTTCCTTCAATCATTCAACATATATTTATTGAGTACCTGCTGTATGCCAGGTACTGTTTAGGTCCCCAGGAGTGTCGCAGTGAACCAATAGACAAAAGCTGTCCTCCCAAACTTTTCACTCCTCAGAGGAGACAGACAATCAGCAAAGACAAATAAGCAAAATACATTCCTCATTGGCTGGTGGTAATGGGTAGGGAGGAGAGTAAAATGGGGAAGGGCAGAGAGGGTGGCAGAGGAGGACATCACCAGGAAGGTGACATCTGAGGAAGAAGGCTCAGGTTAACTGGGCAAGGAGCCCCCCTTCAGAGGGAACCAGAGCACAGAGGCTCTGAAGAAGCAGTGTGGGCGGAGCAGGCGGGCCCAGAGGCCCCAGACAGATCAGCGGGGCCTTCTGAGGCCACGGTTAGGGCATTTGCGCTCAGCGAGATGAGGGCCGACTGAGGGGCTTCGACCAGGTGACATCATCAGACGCGATGTCTCTTGTGCTGCTCCTGACCCTCATCACCAAGAGATTTCTCTCAAACATGCAAGTCTGTCTTCTCAGCTCCACTCTCTGCCTCAGAATCCATCCAACCCTAACCCAAAGTCCCCTCCTTTGTGTCGCCTTCTCCGTGTCTCTTCCTGGGTCGCTCCTCTGCTCACTCCCATGCCACTAGGTACCTCTCTGGTGAAGCCCTTGTCTGTGTGTCTCTGTTTCCCAGTAGCTCTGAACCCTGAGAAGGGGGCTCCTTTAGTAGACTCTCAGTAAGTCTTAAGCACATACACGGAAGAATGGGTGGAGGGATAAAGGGCTGGATGGATGGATGGGTGGGCAGAGGGGAAAAAATGATTAGCCCAAGAGGCTTTTAAAATAAGACTTTGCCCATAGCCTGCAAAACCTTTCAACTCTATTTCATCATCTCCAAACATAAATAAGGCGTGTTTTTCCCAGCCGCAGAGTAGCCTCTGTCCTCAAAGTTGTTCTGGGAAATTGACCCCGTGGTCAGTTCAAACACCACGTCCCAGCATCATTCTAAGCAGAATGTCCTGGCTGTTCTGGGCCCTGGCTCTCCACTGAACACCTGCTTTGGGAATTTGGCAGGATCTGGCAAAGCAGGAACATTCTCTTAAGCATATCACATTTATTTATGCATTTGCAGTGCTTTCAACTCTTCTAACAACTGACAGCTGCCTGACTTTCGTGACTGCATCTAGTCATTTGATAATGACTTGAAGAGGGAGATAAATTAGTGAATGTATAGCACTTTCCTTGAAGAATTGCAAGTCTCCACCTTCATCGTCCCTCTGCCCCACTCAGATGCCTTCCAACAGAGCCTGAGCTGTAGACCTAAATTCCTTTGTGTTCAGCAGCCCATCATCGTCACCCTTATCCCCACTGGGCCCAGCCTGATACTGGGGGCAGGTTTCTCCTGGGGGAGGAAGAGGTCGGGACTCTCCATCCCGGAAAAAGGGAATTGGGATGAAACTTCAAATCTCAGCCTAGGGTGCTTAGTCTTCTGCCTTCCGTGCTCCCATCCACGGTCCTCAGGCTTTTCTGTTTTGGCTCCTGTTGTTCCCGCCAGAGGAGTCCTGCCTGGAACGCCCAGGAGTCTTGTTACCTCCCCCGACAAGGTTTCTCTTGGCCCACGTGGCTGGTGGAGGAGAGAGCAGACAGGGAGGGGCTCTCTGCTCCCCAGTCCTACCCCCTGCTGCTCCTGTGTACCCCTGTGGATTTCTGTGGCCTGCCCTCACCCTCACCCTCTCTGTCACTTTTTCACTGTTACTGGGACAAAGGAGCTGTTCATGATACTGGATTATCAACTTTAACTTTTGTGTGTTATGGCACCTGAGTAGCTGTCATTTCTGTGTTTATTAATAGAGTGGGCTTCATAAAAACAGGTGTCCTAAGCTTATCTGGTTAAGATGCAGAAAGAGAAACAAGAGTCATCGTTGTGCCACCTCAAGGTCACTTCTTTATTTTCAGCTCTCCTCTTTGAGCAACATCTATCTGCCCGGAGTCTGTACTTTGATCTCATAACCAAAACCGAACTTGATGTGTCCCAGTTGTAGCCCAGTAAGATAACTAGAGCACATGGGCATCTGATAGCACGCGCTCGTGCTGAGCAAGCACCATTAATGGCACCCTCCTTCCTTCCGCCCTCCCTGCACTCCCAGCACCGCTCAGCAGACAAGTAAACAGAAGGGCTTTTTACAGGGTTTGTGTAGAGAAGCCAGGGGGAGCCTCTGACAAAAAGCCTGATGCACAATAGCTTCTAATTTCCTTTCAACAGAAAGCTCGGTTTGCAGAAGTAAGCTGCGTGTCTGAGAACCTGAGCATCATTCCCATTGTCAAAGGGCCTAATTATTCACATGGCACAAAAATCTTGCAACCCCTAGTCCAATCCAGATACAAACCTGGATGGTAAACAGCAAGAATCCCCACTTGTATAGCCACAGCCCCTGGAAGATCCGTATTAGGAAACTGAAATGGTGAGCTGTCAAGCCCAATACCCTCCGTTCATAGAAGACACTTCAGTGAGCTGAAAGCACAGTGAATATGGAGATATTCCACTGACAAAGAGAAACTGAGGCAGGGGAAGTCAATCACCTGCTGAGACACAGAGTTGAAAGAGTAAAGTGGCTCCGCAATGAAAATGGTTTTCTTAACTGTGAAAGTCGCTCAGTCATGCAGTCCATGGAATCCTCCAGGCCAGAATACTGGAGTGGGTAGACTGTTAGTTCTTCCCTGGAGATCAAAAAAAAAAAAGCAAGGAGACACCACTGAGTTAATATCTAGCTTAAGGAAGAGGCACAGGAAAGTGTAAAATAAAAGGAGGGAGGAGAAAAAGGAGCGAAGGGATGGAAAATACGCACACGTGAAAGCAGAGACTGTTGGCAGCCATACATAGTAAGGGTTGGAAAGTGAGAGCTGGAAACTTGACCTTAATTCAGGAACCTAGAGGCAGCCAGCAGCATGATTTGGAAGGATAATACGGTCATAATGGCAGGAAGTGAATTCAGTCCACTTGGCCAGAGAATCTCAGCTGCAGGGTTTGGGGCAGACCCACTGGAAATGAGGCTACCAGTGACCATGTTTGAGAGCCTGAGATGCAGGGTGACAGGAGGCCCCCATGGAAGGTGCAGGAAGAGGTATCTGAAAGTAAACCCCGGCACAGCAGACTACACAGGTGTTCTGTGAACTGAGTCCCACTGGGCTATGTGCCCTGTGAGAGTGACCTGTGGAAATGGTCCATTTTCCTGACTGACCACAAGGAGAGCAGAAAGGTAAGGAACCACTGAGGTGGGGGCAGAGGAGGACAGGCTGGAGTGAAAACAGCCAGTGTGTCTGCTTGCTGGTCACCAAGCCCTGTGCCCCTTCTCTGACGTGGAGGTTGGGATCCAGGCAACGTGCCTTCGGGAGCTTTGTTACCATGACATGGTTGGATGCCACAGGCTGACATAGAGCACCCTACTGTTGAAAAACACTCTCTATTGTAGCTTCCACTAAGAACTGTTGTTGACAAAGTTACAAAACATACAACCATGTTTTAAAGTTTCTGCCTCTTCAGTTTCTCCCCTAAGAAGGAAAATAATAAGCAGAACATTCCCAGGCAGCCTCCTCCCCAACCCCCACCCGCTTCCTCAATTGGAACTAAGATACAAAGATTCTTCCCTTTGCCCACATCCCTCAGGACTCCGCTGGCCTCCCTAAACTCAATGTTGTGTGTGTTCCCTTCCCAGTCCCTGGCCCTCACCTTCCCTGGTGGCTCAGATGGTAAAGAATCTGCCTGTAATCCAGGATACCTGGGTTTGATCCCTGTATCAGGAAGATCCCCTGGAGAAGAGAATGGCTACCCACTCCAGTGTTCTTGCCTGGAGAATTCCATGGACAGAGGAGCCTGGTGGGCTACAGACCATGGGGTCGCAAAGAGTCAGACATGACTAAAGCAACTAACACTTTCACTTTTCTTTTTTTTTTTTTCCACTTTTCTTTTCACTTTCAAAAAGAGCTCATGAAATAGTAGTATGAAGAGGAAAATCCATTTTTACTAAAAAGCAATTCTTACACGTGATTTTTCAAAGTTCTTATAGCCAAGAATACTCTTTTTTGAAAAAAATATGAACACAGCCCACTTACTTGGGCTATTGTTTGTGAAGTGAAAAGTGACCCAAGCCTTGCTGAGCAAGCATCTCTTGGTTGTGCAGTTCCCACTGCCAGGAACCATCATGAAGGAGCTGGGTCCACTTCTGGCCTATGGATGCTCGGAAAAGATCCAGTCCCATTCAGACTGTCATTGTCAGCCAAGTGCATTGTCTTATATCCCACTTTTCTGGCAAAACTGATGTTGGTATGTTTCTTGTTAGCCTGGTGCGTCGAATTGGTTTTGTGTGCTCTTCATGCTGGGAGAACCTGGGGAGTGGCATGAGAGCGGGGAGAGGAGAAACAAGAAGAGGATGTGGGCAGAAAGGAGGTGGAGGGCATGGGGAGGAGCTGCCGGCGAGGCCAGCTGGTGATACCACGAGGGCCAAGGCCCAGCTCCATCCCTGGTCCCAGCTGCCCTGGGGAGCAGGCTGCCTCCCTAAAATGCTACATGTTGAGGGTCGAGCTGTGTCCCTGACTCAGGCAGAGCACTGGAAAAACAGGCTTGACTCAAGTGGCCAATTAAACTTTCCATTGGTGAAGACTGGATCAAGACTTAAAAAAAAAAAAATACATGAAATCTTTCCATTTGAGTAGTTTGTTTTTTAATGACAAGAATCCTGTAATGACATAAGGGCTGCAGAGCAATAGGAGAATGATTAGCTAAGCTCTGTGGTGTGGTTTTGGATGATCCCAGTGCCAGAATGAAGCATTAGGAGGAGGCATTTGGGTTTGGCGGGGGGTGTAACCACCTCCAACAGGGCCTGTCGGACCTTCTGAGGCTCAGACCGCCCACCTGTCTCTCCTCCAGTTCTCACAGACTCCTGGCAGGGTCAGGGTCAAGGGGGACTTCTGCAGGTTCAGGCATGTGTCTTCTGAGATGTTAAGAAACCAAGGACTGCACTGAAATACAAAGCACACACTTTGGAGGAAGCCAGTCCTGGTACGGGCTCATGCTCTCTTCCTAACCTTTCTGGGCTCCTAGAATGTGGTGGTTGCTGTCCACTCGTGCCAGAGCTTCACAGCCAAAACCCTTGGGACTGGACAGCCTTCACAGTCAGATTTGGTTTTCTTTTTCAAAGTCCATATAGTGCTTAGACCATAATTTGTATAACACCTTAGGAGGGTCTTGGGCTGCACTCTGTGTTCGGATACATCCTTAATTCTTCTAATATGTATAAATGAAGAAAAACAGTCTAGCGCCTCATACCAGGTCAGGTTTTATGGCCAAATAAGGTGAATTCAGATCAGTTTGCTGCCAGGGAGGTTCCCAGAACTTGTGCTTTGCAGAGCTTGTTGTATTGGGGGTTGTGGATGAGGAAATGCTGGCCCTTGTCCCTTGCCCTGTTTGTCCAGAGCCCTGCGGGACACTCCAGTGGCAACCTCAGCATCTCCCCTTGCTTCCAACCGCCCCCCCGCCCCACCCTGACTTATCAAAATGAGTTTTCAGTGGTTGGAAGAGGACGTAAGGTAATTAACTACAGAGCTGACCAGTCATCCAACTGAAGAGAGCCCCTGTGAAGTCAGGCATGGTGTGGAAGAAGGGAACCCAGATTCAACTATTGAGCCTTTCTCACTAAAATAAGGGTCACCACCAAAATATGAGCAGAGTTATGTTAGAAAACTAAATTGAAGGCCTACTTCAACACAGCAGGAATAATACACAGATTTTATCACCTCAGTGAATTACAGTGGCAGAGAATAAGAAAGCATCCTGAAAGGGTTTGGATAAGCATGTGACTGACAGGGCTGTGGTTGACAGTCACGGGAGCTGGAATCAGCCCAGCTCCAAAAACAACAACAAAGAGAACTGGCAACAGATCGCAGAATCTGAGCGATTCTGGGGGACAGGGGGACAGGGTCGTGACCTGGCCCTGCTGCTCTGGCTGGGTGGTTCTGCTCAGCGGGTTGCCGTCTCCTCCAGAAGTCGCAAAATGTACACACTGTGTCCTGCTGATCGGAGCCCTGAGAGCCAGGGGAAGAATTCCAGGTTTCTGAATGGCTGAAACTCGGGTTTTTGCTTTTATAAATTAACTGGGTCAGAGGTTGGAGAGGATTCCAGATTATAGGCTCAGGGCCAAGGAGTAGCCAAAACATACAAGGGCTTGGCAGGCGATGGCAGAACACGATACGGCAGGAAAGGGAAGCAAACCAGAGAAGAGAGCCTGGCAGTGATTGAGAAAGGGGTCAGGGCATTCAGCTCCCCCGTCCACCCCTCATGTGGTATTTCCTGTTCTGTTGAGAAGGCCAGCGTGCAGGAAGGCTGCACTCTCCAGAGGGCTGGCAGTCTCCCAGAACGTCTCCTGTTAGCTCCAGGCATCCCGAAGTCTCTGTATCAGGCAGCTCCCCCAGAGGGTCACAGAGGTCTCAGTGATTGATGGCCTGTCTGAGGTCATCAGTAAACAGTGCCCTGTCTCCCTGTCAGAGTCATCTTAACCCAGGGCACCTGGGGGTCACTGGGCTGGACAGAGCCCAGAGTGATGGCGTGATGGCGGATCTCGAATGGCCAAACACTGAGAGTTTGTCCAGGCGCGAGGACAGCCAATTTATGAAGTACATCAACAGAGCTTATAGGTCCTGTGAACAAAGGACAGTTTAGTTTTCATTCCCTGGATTTGTTTTTATCTGCTTCATTCATACTTTTGTCAGCATAATTGATGTATAATTTACATACAATAGAATTCTACAGTTTTAAGAATTCAGTGAGTTTTGACAAACATAAACAGTCACACCTCCATACTCAGGGTATAGAACATGGATTGGCAGCCTACAGCTCCTAGGCCAGATCTGGCTCCCACTCTGTCTTTGTTTTCTGCATTTTCAGAGTTGTAGAAAAATAAATAAAATGAAGGATATGCGGCAGAGATAGTATGCAACCTAAAATCTTTACTGCCTGGCCTTTACAGGGAGGGTTTGCTGATACAGAACGTTTCCCTCACCCTTGTGTTCCCTGCGGCCTCTTTGCAGGATTGCCCTCCCCGTCACCCCTGGCAACCACTGATCTGCTTTCTATCACTATAGTTTTTGCCTTTTCTAGAATTTCATATAAATGAAATCATGCAGTACGTCGCCTTTTGTGTCTGGCTTCTTTCACTTCTAATGCTTTTGAGATTCACCCTCCAGGGCTTCACGTGTGTCAGTAGGGGAGTCCTTTTTTATTTCTGAGTGGTGAGATAGCCCATTGAAGACAGGATTCGCCTCTGGGTGAGGTGGGAGCACTCAACATGTTTTAACCACCTGTAGGCTCCAAGGAGAAGAAAGAGAAGACGCGGGGGCGCCCGCTCTCATGGCCCTTGTCTTTGCAGGCATGAACAACCGGGAGGTGCTGGAGCAGGTGGAGCGCGGTTACAGGATGCCCTGTCCACAGGACTGCCCCATCTCCCTCCACGAGCTCATGATACACTGCTGGAAAAAGGACCCCGAAGAGCGGCCCACTTTCGAGTACCTGCAGGGCTTCCTGGAAGACTACTTCACCGCAACAGAGCCTCAGTATCAACCCGGGGAAAACCTGTAAGACCTGGGTCTGCAGAGAGAGGCCTGGTCCCAGAGGCTTCCCCGCCCCCTCCCCATTAGCTTTCAATTCCATAGCCAGCTGCTCCAAGCAGAGCAGCCAGAACCGTCCAGGATCAGATTGCATGTGACTCTGAAGCTGACGAACTTCCATGGCCCTCATTCATGACACTTGTCCCCAAATCCGAACCTCCTCTGTGAAGCATTCGAGACAGAACCTTGTTATTTCTCAGACTTTGGAAATGCATTGTATCGATGTTATGTAAAAGGCCAAACCTCTGTTCAGTGTAAATAGTTACTCCAGTGCCAACGATCCTAGTGCTTTCCTTTTTTTAAAATGCAAATCCTATGTGATTTTAACTCTGTCTTCACCTGATTCAACTAAAAAAAAAAGTATTATTTTCCAAAAGTGGCCTCTTTGTCTAAAACAATAAAATTTTTTTTCATGTTTTAACAAAAACCAATCAGGACAGGTGTTTGTTTTTTTTCTTTTTTTATAAATATGAATATATATAATCTATATATCCCTGTGCATACACCATGTGGGTGCTAACATGGAGACCGTGGCCAACGTTGGCCACAAAGCTTCAGGACCCAGAATGAGGATTTGACTGGAAAATCAACATAAAAGCACTGGTGTAATTCTGAAAACCAGTGGCCTCGCTTTTTGGCTTTTGCAAAACGTGTTTGTTTGTTTGTTTTTTTTTTGGATTGTACTTTTTTGGTTCATGACTGTGCCTGTAGATGGCTGTTACTTTGACTCTTTTCATCAGGGCCCAAGCTGAATTCACAATTTCTTTTTCCAGTATTTGCTTCAACTTACTATGATTTGTTCTTGAAACTTAAAAGTGAGCCTCTTTAAAGCAAGCAAGTGGCCAGTACCACCAGGGAAACTAGAGGATGGATACCACACAAACTTCTTGTATAAAAACATGAATGCTGAAATGTTTCCAACTTTTTTAATTTAATAAACCTTGTAACCACATTTAAATGGTCTAAAATCCATAGCATTGTAGTCATGGCAACATGCTAAATTTTCTCATACAACTAAACCTTACGGGAAGGTGAGGGAGGGGTTGTACATTTCCCATTGTAAAATAAGTGTTTGAATGTTCTGTACTGCTAATGAAATGACTTTCTCTATGTCCAGGAGTCCTCCAGTGAAATAACTATGCACTACTTTACATTTCATGAGGATGCACAAAAAAAAAAAAAAAAAAGTATTACATTTTTAGTTGCTGTTTGTACCAACCTTGAATTACAAATGTTTAACAACAACAAATCAAAAACCCTATTTCTATTTGAGTTTTTAATACTGAGTAGCAACTCTGAAGTCTTAATTCCTTTTTTGTTATTTCTTTGTGAGTTTACATTTTTAAATTGTTTAACTTTCTTAATTTAGTAATTAAAAAGAGAGCATTTTACATTTGAATTTTTTTTTTTTTTTGTTCATTTGTTTAAATCATGGAAGGTACTCTAGGAGTGACATGTGTGTTCCACACCCAGTGGTAAGGACTCACCTGGAAATTTAACCATTGTGCAATGACTTCCAAATGACAGAAACATTCAAAACAGCTAGAATGAGGGTTTTTTTCACCCAGAAAGTCTAGACCATTGTCTAGTTAATTCAGAGGATCATTAAAGCAGGAGTAGACATACAGTCACATTTTAATTTATCAGACATTTTCTCTTAACTGGAATTTTCTGTGTCCCCGTTGTAGAAGAATCTTTCTCCTCCTGGAGTCAGTACATGCTTCCCAGTGCCCCTCCACCTCTGTAGTGAAGTTGCTAAGCAGGGAAACAGCTTGGTGTGGCAGATGGGGCAGGGGGTGGATGGGCCAGCCTGGCTCTGCCCTCCTTCAGCTGCTTTCATTCGACAGTCACCTGAAGTCGCTCCCTTTCAGGTCCTGTCTATAGAAATGAGGGAGTTGGATGAGATTTGCTATAGATTCCTACATCTGAGATCCTGGGATTCTAAGATCACTGAGGTCATGTGGAATTATACAAAGAGGACAGTTTTCTTGGTGATATAGCCTTTATATGTTTAGAAAGTTTCCAGCATTTTTTAAGTGAAGCAGCGATTTTTCTGACTAACCCAAGTTTTTATGGCATTGGTTTGGTATTAATACAATTGCTAAATTGACAAAATTTAATAAAATTTCAAATATCTTTTTACATACAATTATTATCACAGTACTGGGCAGTTTTTTTTAATACTGTTCTAGACGTGTTTAAAGATGTAACTGTGTTTTTCATCTTTACATCCCAATAGGTTGGATAATTTTCAGGTACTCTCTAGGGAGGTTTTGTGTATGTTTCTGACTCAGTCATTCAAAAAAGATCTGAAAAAGTCACAACAGCCTGTTTTAGACAGATTTTTAAAGGAAAACAGTCTCTTCAAAGTATAGCCTTTAATTCATCCATTGAGTTAACTGTGAGTTCTCTTATGTGAAGCAAAACTCGAGACTTTGGCTAACTCGAGGACACACTTAAGAAATGCATCTTGCTGGAACTGTTCTGAAACAGAGTAGGGTTGCAGAATAAAGGTAAAAGTAGCCATGAATATGAAGAAATCAGAGACATTTCAGGTGTTTTCTTCCAAGCAGCTTATGAGTTGTCAAGAGATCTCCCTGATGCAGACTAGTCCAGGCAAATGAGACCTCACTTCCAGGGAGTCCCCACACCTCCCAAAAGGTTTAGAAGTTTGGGGAGAGGAAACTGAACCCACTGACCCAAAAAGTTCTCTTGGATCTTGAAAGGTGCCTTAGTGGCAAGTGATGGTGAAATGTCTGTTTTGTCTTTTATAATCTGGCAGTGAGTAAGGATTTGCTCTGTTCCCTCAGGAAAGCTGGCATCTGGCATTGCTGGGCTGCACAGGGAGGCTTCCTAATAATCTAGCTGATTCTACTTCCTTAAAATCAAATTGTAAACCTGCCGGAGAAGACGACTTGACAAAGCTCAGATGCTGTAAATGAGACAGAGTGATTTCTGTTCAGCCATGCTCATGCCTCGCTCTCTCCTCTGAGTCTGCTTTGTTACACGTGTACTGATGGGCCAGAAGGACCTGAGAGAGGACCGGTAGAGGCCGGGTCTCCCCTGTGGTAGAGCATTAAGGTGTAGACTGAAGCCACGATGCATTTGGCTCTGCCTCGTTCATGGCAAAGAAAGGTGTATGAGGATCGAGGCACTTCCACAAGAAGAGTGAAGGGTGTTCACAATCCCTCCAATACAGCCACACAACTGAAGATTCCCCGACAAGCACAAGAGGGTATTTACCTGCCTTGAGAAAGACGGGAATCCTCCTGTGGCTAAATCTTGGCACCAGAGGATTTTTCTAGTAGCACTGGAGCTGCAAAATCTTACCTGAAATTTCCCTATGGGACTTTGAGAATGTATACCATATTAAATGGCATGGTTCTTTCATGAGTGCTGGAAGAAGGTAAGGTTTTCTGCAGGATTCAGAGGAGGACGGACTGAAGCCCACAGCATGAGGTATGTCATCTGCTGTTTTGTCACAGCTCTGGACAAGAGACCTCACTTGACAAAATAGGAATTTCCTAACAAGTTGCATTGGTATAAAATGGCGTTCGGTCACTTCGGTTCTGAAAGGTATTTTAATAGGTTTAGATAAGTTTCGTTGGCTTTCTTATCACTATATATTATATGATTGGAATTCAATTCGGTGATTAAAATATTTGCTGGAAAGGAAGGAGAGAATAAGCAGGGAGGGAGGGAGGGAGGAAGTAATTGAGGGGAAGGAAGGGGGAGTGAGGAGAAAGGAGGTTCAAACAAATTCTCACTCTAAAAATTATATTGTAGGGTATGAATTTACTAAGGCAGGTACCAATAGTATGTTTATTTCATTCCTCAAAAATAGATTGCAACTCCAGAGAAGAAAACAATGAAAAATTATCTTTGCGATATCAAATGAAGCTTCACAGTTTATATATATACCTAGATTCTCAGAAATTTTTCACAATAAATTCCTAAAGCATACCTCTTTTTTTCCAAACATGCAAAATATTCAGAATCCCATGGGTGGTGATGAAGATATACCTTATTTTTTAAATTAATTCTGGGGACTAGAAATAAAAATAAGTGGCTTTCCAGTGTGACAGGGATGATTCTATGGAGACTGTGATCAGTAAAAAATGACTGCTCCCCCAGCAGCCAGAATACTATGCTCCTTTCCAGAATACTTCTCTTTAATAATACGTTTAATAATGTGACTCGTCTCTTAATGCATTTTCCCTACCAGATTATGAGCTCCTTGAGAACAGAAACTGCCTAGCTTGTTCATCACTCTACTCCTGCACCAAGGGCAGTGATGGTAGATGCTGGCTGGTAGATGCTGATGGTAGATGTTGGCTGAGTGGGTGGATGGCTAGATGGATGATGCCATCCTGTGGGGTGAAAGGTACACCAATGAATAACATAGTTACCTTAGGGCCTGCTAGGCACCCTGGGATTTGCTGTGAGCTGCCCGAGGCACTAGCATTGCCATCGTGAATGTGTGCTCGTGACTTGAAGACCCAGTCTGTAGCTTGGAGTGAACACCATTAGTGTTTCCTGAATCTTCCCCCGGAACTCATCCACACATCAATGGGAATGAACCTGTACCCCTTGGGACCTGGGGCCTTCAAAATCTCATTCTAACGTTTGTGCATATTATGAAAAAATTGATATTTTCCTAAGATACCCATTTTTTGTCTTCATATAGAATTCTTTTCCCATCCTTCAGATTGTGCATTGTTAACAAGTCTATGGCTTGTAGTATGCCTGGCAAAACTCTGCCATGACCCAGGGAGTCCATATACCCTGCTTGAGAATCACAGGATGAAGATCTTGTCCATAAGATACTACTGCTAACATGGAAATATTGTAGTTGGGAGAGGTAATCTTAACCAAACTAATATAGATTCTCTATATTTGATTCCCATTTTTCACCCAGCAAAGAACAGCCCCCTGACTGAGAATGGGACAGAAGATGGGAGGGTTTGATCATAGGAAGAGGAAAATCACCCAGAACTGCCTAGAAGTGAATGTCTGATCAGGTCAGCCTGCTGGTCCAAGATGGCAGCAAATTGGGGAAGACAAGCTAGAGACATTGGACAAAGAGGAAGAAACCAGAACTGGGGTGAAAGGAGCCCTTTGCTGAGGCTATTCAAGGCCATGGGATGGCCACCAAAGAGATGACTTTGGTTATGTGTAAGGACTTCATTTCTTCTGCAAACATTTTTTGAGTACTTATTATGGGTTAGACCCTGTGCTTAGCACTAGAAAGCTAAGGAGACAATTAATATTCCCAGTCTAGTTGCTCAGTCGTGTCCGACTCTTTGCAACCCCATGAACTGTAGCCTACCAGGCTCTTCCATCCATAGGATTTCCCAGGCAAGAATATTGGAGTGGGTTGCCATTACCTTCTCCAGTGAGATGGAGGTCCATAAAAGATAGTTGCAATAAGCTCTCTGTTAGGAGGAAACAAAAGGGGCAGCAAAGGAGTGCCAAATGGCCCAGAATTGGGAATTCAAGGGAGGCTTCCTGGAGGAGTGGGTGCCTAAAAGACAAGCAGAGATGGATTATGTAATGCATAATGGTAGGCTCAGCATTTTTTGCCTTGAGTTGTATTTTCTTCTAATCCCCAATCTCAATCAGGGGCCAGCTCTAAATACAGAATGTGCTTTGAATATAGAAGGTATTCAACAAATGCATCTAAATGAAGAGAAACCAAAACCAAGCAAAAAAAATCTAATTCTCCTTCCTCCCGCTCCCCAAACACAGACATTAAAAGGTATGTAGGTAACATCGTTTATTCTGATTATTGTGCTGCTAACTACCCGGATGGGAGATAATACCGTAAAAGGACAGAATAAGGTTTCCGGCAGGTTTTTGACTCCAGTGTCCTAGTTGGAATGTGGTTTGAACTATATAGAGTATGAGAATAAGAGAATTGCAGGACTTGTACACTTCCCTCCTAAGAATAATTAGTAGGGGGTTTTCTCCCACTGGTGACCCTGTTGTCATTCATTCTTCCCCTCCCATTTAAGAGGCTTTTTTGTTTGAATCATCAGGTAATATGTAAATTCATGAAAGCAGGTATATATTAGCAGATGCAAGGCATTCTGGTTGGTTGTTTTGTTTATTTTTTTCCTTTAGTTAATTATCAAGTGCTTGCTCTGTAATAATCAATGAGCAGCTAATTGGAAGTAAGAGGGAATGAAATGGGTATTATTCAGATAGTGTTTTTAACAGAAGGCATACAAGTAATACTGTGGGGAAATATTACTAAATAGCAAGAGATTTTATCATGTGCGTGTGTGTATGTGTGTGTGTGTTTACAAAAGGATCCATTTAAAGCCACTCAGAAACTAAAGCCAGATATGTGAATCCTTTCATTCTCAGACTCCTCCCAAGGGGTAAGTGCTGGAAGATGACAAGAGAGAAGCGGAGCCCCTAGAGATCGCCCTGGAACCAAACCACCCTAAATGGAGCCGGGAGGTCTGTCAATTCCCAGAGAGCAACGAGGAAATGGTAAGTAAATGGCGGCAGTTGCCTAGAGAATTAGGGAATGAATAACAATGCTATATGGTAAATTAACCATGTTACATTGTGCACAGCAAAGTGATGGAAAAACCCTGTTAAAAATTGAATAATAATTTGCCCACATCATTTACGTAAAATGCATAATTTTCCTACTTCAGTGGACTTTAGTTTGATTTAAAATATGAACAACTCCAGTCCTGTTCACCAAAGCATAGTTTTTGAGATAATTGGGAAGGGGGAAAGGAATCAGACCATAATCAGCACAATCCTATGTGAACCACTTCACCTCCCGCCTCACCTGTGCGTTTCAGAAAATATTTGTTTATACGTTCCTGAAGGTCTCTAAGTGAAAGTGCAGGCATTCATCACTGTCACCACTATCACCAAACCATGACCTCACCATGTTCGAGAGGGGGGAAGCAATGCTTCATTCTATTCAATATTTTTCTGCTCTAATTCAAATAAGTACTTATTTCTGGATACTAGGGAAAATGGAAACGTAGCAAAGCTGTACTTAAAACAGCAAGCCAGGAACAAAAGCAACATGTGCAGCCAAAGGAGACCTTGGAAGATGCGTAGATAAAACAAAAAGCTGTGCTTGGCTGGGACTCTGTTTTGGAATCAGATGCAAAATGGAGAACGTTGTTCCAGTTGTAAAGATTTTGCAGTCCATAATATCTGGAATAGAAAGGCATCATGTCATCTCCCTTGACATTCAGAAGCTGTGCTATTGCTATGAGTTACGATACTTGTTCCTGAACCAGAGTGGTCAGAGGTGGGGTGGAACTCCTGTGGTGGACCAGAATTTAAGCTCCACTTAAACAGTGCTTTCCCATGACAATCACTGTCCATTTCCTTCCCCCACCTGCCCCCGCTCCCCACCCCCACCAGAACCATAGAAGTTTTATTTAGATATGCACTCATTCTCTTCATCCCCATCTCTCTACAAAGGGCCATTATTTACTTATTATATTCAGCCGTTAAATGTCAACTTTTTAGGACAAATGTATAGCTGACTCTCTCTGCTTCTCATGAAGACTCGTTTTGTTGGCCAAATCCTATTAAAGCCTCGCTGACCCCAAGAAGTTGAATCTGAACCCTGCAAATCTCAATACTTTTTATCTCTTGGGTGCTCATTTTGGTTGAGCAAAGGAGCCTCCCTCAATTCTAAGACTCCTCCCCACTTCCTCCTTTTCTCCTAGTAACTCTTGCCACTGGCCAAAGATTTATTAGAGCCTAGTTTTGTCCCTATGCCTCTTGCCACTAGCTATAAATTGCCTTTTTGCAAATTAGAAAAAGCTACCCTACCTCAAGACACTTTGCTGCCATCTGCCAGAAAACTATTGTAATAAATATGCCAAGAGCTCATGACTAGAATGTGAATGGTGCCCCCTAGAATCGTGCAGTATACAGCTGGCACAACTGTATGTGACAACCCTGTACTTGGAAATCGCCTGAGCTATCCTGGAAGCTGGTTGTATAAATAAGAACACAGTAGGTCAGTCTTGCATTTTTATGACAGTTGGCAATTTCAAAATCTAAATCACTTGGCCATGATCAAAAATTACTGAGAGGCAATTTCTGGAAGAGACTGAGAGCCCCTAGGTAGCAGTACTCATAAGAATAAAGGGTTCTTATTCAGCCCAAGATTTGGCCTACTGGCTGGGTATATACAGCCCAAACCACCTTGGCTTGATTTTCAGGAAGCATCACTGGTAAGTCTCAGTGTTGAGGGTAAAGGAGGAAAGTGAACTTGGCTTATGTTTAAGTCAACCTTTCCCTCTCCCTGGCATTGGCTGCTTCATTCTTGTTGATCGCCCATCTGTTCCCCTCCCTCCTTCACATTCAGTACAACCTGCATGTTCTAGTGATCTTTTGCCATGAAACAAACTACCCCAAAACTTAGTGGCAGAAATAGAAGCAGTCATTTATTTTGCTCACAAGTCTGCAATTTGGACAACATTCGTCAGGGACATCTCTGCTCCACCTGGCATCAACTAGGGCATCCCCGTGTGGCTGGAGGACCTGCCTTCCCAATGGTGTACACACAGCCCCTGAGTTGATGCTGGCTCCTGCCCAGGAGTTTGGCTGGAGCTCTTGCCAAGGGCTTTGGTTCCTCTCCACTTGGGCTCCCAGGTGGCTGTGGGGGCTTGTTCACACCATGGAGCTCATGCTAAACCACCAGTTGAACCACCCCAACTGACTCCTCATGAAGCAGAGACAAGCTGCCCCTACCAAAAGTAAAGTGAAAGTGAAAGTGTTAGTCACTCAGTTGTGTCTGACTCTTAGTGACCCCATGGAGTGTAGCCCGCCAGACTTCCCTGTGCGTGGAATTCTCCTGGCAGAGACACTGAAGAAGATTGCCATTTCCTTTTCCAGGGGATCTTGCCCCCACCAAACCTTGCCCAAATTTCCAATTTCTGAAAAAAATAAATGGCTGGTTTTAAGCCACTGAAGTTTGGAGTGGTTTGTTTTGCAGTGATAGATCACCAAAATGCACAGGTGGAATATGATGTGGATCCATTCCTACATCTTCCTATGATGCCTGTAGGTGCATGGAGTAAAGGAAGCTAAAAAAAAAAAAAAAAACTACATTTCCCAGACTCTCTTACCATGAGGGTCATGAGTGTCCGTCAGGCCATCCTAGTTAGACATAGCAGCACAGAGTTTGGAAGGCAAAAGTGAGACAGAAGCCAAGTTCCTACAGGTTTTGTGTGTTTTCTGTTGGAAAGCAAGGCCATGGGGCCACCGACGTCCAATCTCCAGCTTCACGGGCGTCAGGAGTCAGTTGAGGTGGCAGTGGGTCCTGCATGTCCCAGCATGCAGGCAGATGTTCCCAGTTGTCTGACCAAATGCTGTGGTATTGCAGCCACCGTGTTCTTGGGGTCAACAGTGCCAGCGGCAGCCCCTGAGTCCCACCTTCCTGAAAGTGAAAAATGTGGCAGTGGTGAGGTCAGCTCTGCCACATTCTGGGGATCATTCCTAGAAATCCGGCATAGAGCCTTCTTTTCCAGCCATTCAGCAAGTTTGTAATTCCACCTTTTTGCTTAAAAACCCTAGTCGGGTTCCTATTTCCTATATTAATCCTTCAACTTATGAATCCTGCACACTGATCCCTTCTCAGCCACCACTGTTCTTCCTTGCTTTCTCTCATGTACTCACTCCTTTGACAAATATTTGTGGCATACCTTCTCCACCTAGACAGCATATTAAAAAGTCAAGACATCACTTTGCCAACTAAGTTCCATATAGTCAAAGCTATGGTTTTTCCAGTAGTCACATACAGATGTGAGAGTTGAACCATAAAGGAGGCTGAGCGCTGAAGAATTGATGCTTTTGTACTGTGGTGCTAGAGAAGATTCTTGAGAGTCCCTTTGACAGCAGGGAGATCAAACCAGTCAATCCTAAAAGATCAAGCCAGTCAGGCCTAAAGGAAATCAACCCTGAATATTCACTGAAAGTTCTGATACTGAAGCTGAAGCTCCAATACTTTGGCCACCTGATGCAAATAGCTGACTCACTGGAAAAGACCCTGAAGCTAGGAAAGACTGAAGGCAATAGAAGGGGAAGACAGAGGATGAGATGGTTGGATGGCATCATCAAGTCAAAGTACATGAGTCTGAGCAAATTCCGGCAGATGGTGAAGGACAGGGAAGCCTGACATGCTGCAGTCCACGGGGTCCCAAAGAGTCAGATACAACTGAGTGACTGAACAACAACAACTCCACTGCCAGGCACTGTGCTAGATCCTGGAGAAGAATCTGTGAACTAAACAAACGTTGGCACCACCCTCATGGAAGGAACCAAGACACAGACCCAGAAACAGCAAACTACAACCCTCAGGCCAAGTCAGCCCCTACCCATCTTTGTGGAGAAGTTTTCTTAGCACACCACCACACCCATTCACTTCTGTCTTGGCTCTGGCCAGTGTTTCGCTACAATGGCAAAGTTGAACAGTTGCAACAGAGACTCTATGACCCACAGAGCTGAAAATATTTACCACCTAGCCTTTCATAGAAAAAGTTAGCCAACTCCTGCATTAAACAAATAAACCTCCAAGTCAGGCTCCTGTTGTACCCACATCCAATCAATCACTCTGTCAGTTCTGCAGGCACACACGCCAAGCTCAACTCTGAGCACTCCATGAGAACCATCTTACTTAATTCTCACAACAGCCTTTGGAACATACTGTTAAAATCGGAAAGCGTGGGGAGAGGCTGGGGTTGGGGTGTCTGAGTAGTTGGTAAAGCTTTAATGGAGATGAAAATCCCAGGAGGAGGAGCTAAGAGTAGGCAGAAGCTGGTGGACTCGGTGTAGACTCGGGTGGGTGAGGCCCCCACGGACACCTGTGAGAGGCTAGTTTTCGGTGTAGTGTGGTGGGGAAGCATGATTTCAAGTCTGGCCTGATTTCAGGGTCAAATCACAACTCTTCCACTATTAACTGTGTGGCTTTAGTTACTTCACATCTCTAAGCCTCTTAGCTTCCGTCTCCTCACAAGTCAAGTGGGCTCTTGTCAAACTCAAGTAAGGGAATATGCATGCAGCCTCGAGCATAGGGCTGGGTCTGTGGAAGATGTCGGATCCATGTGGGCCCCTCCCCTTCATCTTTGGTCTGTCCTGTATGTGATGGAAAACTACCCTAAAATCTCAGCTGACATTGTGTTATTCTCCTCATTAGAAAACATGATGGCTTCCACCGGCCCCTGCTAGTGCAAGGAGACACTAGTTTGGAAAGGCTGCCCAGCACACGCCTCCTTAAACTCCTCCCCGCCCCTCGCATTGCATTTTCTATTGAAAGTCAAGTTTTCACCATGTAACCCTCCTGATTACCAAAACAGCTGATGATACTGGGGACAGACGCCTGATAGGGGAACCAGTCCATTGACTGGCCACTAGCTAATGGAAACGTGTCCAAGAATCAAGAGGCTCTGGTAATGGATGCTGGGCCTACAGGTTAGGTTGAGTCAGGATCAGAGATGGCCCCATGGAGAGCAGAGCAAAGCAGTGGCTAGAGACCACCGACCACCAAGGAGTGAGTGGCTGGGAACAGCTGCCGCTCAGCTCCTCCATCAGCAGATCTAACACTACTTCCAGAGAAATACACCATTTCTCTGAGATTCCTCAAGCCCCTGCAGACACCATTTGTCCCTTGAGCTATTTCCAGGGAGTATAGGCCCCTGCAGTCCTGCTCCACTGTTTGCTTCATCTCTCCTGCTCCCTCCACCATCACCCCTGCCCTGGATCATGTCTGCGCTGCGCTGCCCACGACTGCTCAAGCACACTCTTCACTGTTCCAGCCTTTCCCTCTTGCCTGGAATGTTCTTTTGCCCTCTCTTCTCTTCTTAACCACCCATCCATCCTTGGAGGCCTCACTCAAACATCTCCTTCCTCTCTGATCCCTCAGTCATAAATGGTGGCTCCTCCCAAGAGCTCCCCACGTTGGGCTCTGGTCTCCCCAGGGTCTCCTGCACCCTCCCCGAGTGCTCCTCCTCGTCTCTGTGCTCACTGCCAGTAGGAAGTTGGCCCGTGCTAAACACTCAGATACAACAGTGAATTTACTCCAAGGGTTAGAAAACCTCAAATACGATCTGAGTTTCTTCCATAAAGACTATTATGCCAATATAAGGCATTGTTCATTAAAATGGAAATGCATTTAGAGAATGCTTCAGATTAAAGGGATAAAGATCAAAGGGTGCATTTTTGGCCAGGAGTTCTGAGTCTTACAGACCCAAATAAATTGTAGACATTTTATTTCCTGAACTGATTGGAACCATAACACTGGATTTGGTGCTGGAATATAAAACTTGCTGAAACTTTTAGCCTGGTGGAAAGTTTGTCGCCTCTTTATGGTAAATGGATGTTCTCATCTGACATTAAAGTGCCTGTGTCTCCTGCTGAAACAAGCTAGTCAATCTGGAAGGCCTGACTTGGAAGAAGCCTCCATCGTTGATGGGGAACCTGCAGAGCCCTGCCCTTAGTTAGAGTTTTAGGCACACCCGGCTCCCAGCAGATCAGGAAAGGGTGTGTCTGTTGCATGTGGACACATGTCCACTCGGGTTCAAGATCCTGCAGATCTGTGTTGAGAATAGAAAGCAGCTGTTCATGCAGACAGCACTCGAGACGCTGGCTGAGTTTTACAAATATTCAAGAATCTGTTCACCAGCATCCTGACCGTTGCTGTGGCCTGGCCACTCCTCTGGGTCCCTCTGCCCAGGGCTCATCCCTGGGCTTGCCCTCCCTGCCACACTCCCAGCCCAGCTGCCCAGGTTCCCTCTGGACCAGGGGTTGGGTTGGAGGGTTCTGGCTCATGGGGTGAGCCAAGCCTCTGCCCCTGAGTCCAGGGAGGGACGGACACACTGCTGGGAGGAGGGCCACCAAAAGGGCTCGTGATGGGAGCCCTCGGGACTCAGCAGGGGGCGCCCTGCTCCAGATAGGGCAGCAGGGTGGTCTCAGGCATGGGCCTTCAGCTTTTGCAGAAGCCAGTCGGGCCAGGCAGACTTGGCCCAACTCAACCCCTGAGAAAGCAGGCCCCTGCCTCAACAGGGACAGTGACCTGCGGCCAGTCTTGTGGGGGCTGCTGAGAGGTTGGGCTGGGATTTGGGGAGCAGGACAACCTGACTCCCATCCCACCAGGTGAGATGCAGCTCACATCTCATCTCCTACCTGATCTGGGGCTGCAGAACAGGGCCTCTGCCTGGACCTCAACCCCAGCGCTTCAAAGAGATGCTGTTCTATTGGATTTGATGAACCTGACCTCTAGCAGAGCATCCCGGAAGGTCACTGACTTACATGGCACAAGGGACAAGTTTTCAAAGCAAACCCCTGATTTTATAGATGAAACCAAAAGAATACATTGACACTCCCATGTGCTTTATCCCCCACACCCTGACCTTGCTCTTTTCTTAATTAGAGTATCTCAGAGCCCAGGGCCTGCAGGGTCCTGGCCCTGGGCTGGCCATGGTGACAGATGCCCCCTCACTCCTTATGCCCTCTTTTGATAACCCTCAAGTACCCCCTCCACCCTTCAGAGACTCAAGTATGCTCCCCCAGAGGTGGGATGGAGAACACTGTGTATAGGAAACGCTAGCAACTGACAGGAACCTTCTCCAGAAGCTGAAAGACTCCAGAGCTTTGTGCCCCACCTGACCTCCTAAAAACTGAGAAACCCTTGGGTAAAGTTGTCCTCCACATCCGGCTCACAGGGGACACCCTACAGGTTGTCTTTGTCCCTGCCTAGTTCAGTGAGCAGCTCTTACCCTGGCTGGCCGCTTCCTTGCAAGGTAGTTGCTGACTCGGACAGCTAAGAGAACAGGGTCTGAAATTTCCATTAAATGCAAATCCCTAGACTCTTCTGATCTTGGGGCAAGATGCAAAAATGTCCATTTTCTTTTAATACATAATGATTTTCATTTTGATGGCACAAGTAATATATGTGATACAGGTAACAGCTACTCTTGGGGTAAAACCAATAAACATTCTGGAGAAAGAGATGGCAAACCACTCCAGTATTCTTGCCTGGAAAATCTCATGGATAGAGGAGCCTGGTGGGCTACAGTCCATGGTGTTACAAAGAGTCGGACACGACTGAGCAACTGAGCACAATAAGTATTCACACAAAGCAATCCATGCCCCACTCCAACCGGCCCACCCCTTTCCAACGCCATAGCTTCCACAGGTTATCGCTTACCATCTTTGTTTGTGTCTTTGCAATCATCTTGGAGCACATTTACACGGGCAGGGCTTTTTCTTTACATGAGTGAAACACATGCACCGTGACTCTTCACTGAGGAATCTGTCTTGGAGAACTCTCCACGTCTACACATTGAGATTTGCTTTCTTCTTTTTAACAAATGGTATTCAGCAGGATTCCATAGAATGAAACAGCATCATTCATTTAACCCTTCTCCCACTGATGGATAGTTATTTCCAGATTTTCACTGTTACAAACAACCTACATCCTTGCACCGTTTTTGGTGGACATCAGCGAGGATTTCTCTTGGAGGACTATCTAGAATTGGAATTGCTCAGGTATTCATTTTAATACATTCTTGAGTTTAATATATACTGCTGAATTGTCCCATCAAACCATTTAATCAGTGTATATACAAGTAAGTTATCATTCCTGGAATCTTCATTTTTTTAACAAGTGCCCAGATGATCTGGATGCAGGTGGCTAAGGACCATACTTTGAGGACATAGTGGTTATACCAACTGACCATGGCTGCAATAACACTACACTTAACAGAAGTTATTCCCAAACCCAGTGGCTTAAAATAACAAGTGTGGGGGCTTTTTTTCTCAGTGTGATCTATAGTTAGACCACAGCCCAGTGAGGTTTAGCTGGACTGCAGGCTCAGAGTTCCAAGTTACCCACTGGAGGACTTGGATCCAGGCTTTGGGTCAAGCTCTGTGTGCAGGCATCCCTAAGATCTCCCTATCCTCATCTTTTTCAGTCAGATTGGATTATGGCCTCATTTTAACTTATTCACCTCTCAAAGGTCTTATCTCCAAATACACATTCTGAAGCCCTGGGGGTAATATGAATCTTGTTGTTCAGTCGCTAGGTCCTGTCTGACTCTGCAGCTTCATGGACTGTAGCACACCAGGATTTCCTCTCCTCCACTGTCTCCCAAAGTTTGCTAAAATTCATGTCCATTGAGTTGGTGATGCTATCTAACCATCTTATCCTCTGCCTCCTGCTTCTCCATTTGCTTTCAATCTTTCCCAGCATCAGGGTCTTTGCCAATGAGGTGGCTTTTTGCATCATGTGGCCAAAATATTGCAGCTTCAGCTTCAGCGATAATCCTTCCAATGAATATTCAGGATTTCTTTCCCCTAGGATTGACTGGTTTGATCTCCTTGCAGTCAAAGCGACTCTCAAGAGTCTTCTCCAGCACCACAATTGGGAAACATCACACACAATTCCTCTGCCCTCAGCTTTATGGTACAACTCTCACATTTGCACATGACTACTGGAAAAACCATAACTTTGACTATATGGATCTTTGTCAGCAAAGTGATGTCTCTGCTTTTTAATATGCTAAGTTTGTCAGAGCTTTCCTTCCAAGGAGCAAGCGTCTTTGGATTTCATGGCTGCAGTCACCATCCACAGTAATTTTGGAGCCTAAGAAAATAAAATCTGCCACTGCTTCCACTAGGGACACAATTCAGCCTATAACAATAGATTATGGACAAAATAACTTAAAAATTTTTTTGAACTGCTTTATTGAGATATACTTTGAGTCACTCATTTATATGTCTCGTGCATCTGATTCATACAATTTAATGGCTTTTTGTAGATTCACAGAGCTGTGTGATCATCACCACTACCAATTTTGGAACATTTTCATTACCCCAAACAAAACCCCAAGCCCCTTAACCATCACTCACTCATTTCCTTCCCATCCCCTCAGCACTAGGCAACCACTATCTATTTTCTATCTTTATAGATTTGCCCATTCTGTACATTTCATTTAAATAGTATCATATAATATGCAGTCATTTGTGACTGGCCTTTTTCATTTAGATTAATATTTTCAAAGCGTATGCATGTTGGACCTTTTTAAAAGAAAAATTATAAGAAAATAATACATTGGACCTTTTTAAACATAAGAACTTGTGTTCATCAAAAACACCATTAAGCAAGTGAATAAGCAAGTCATAGCCTTGGAGGAGATATCTGCAATACATAATTCTTTACAAGTACTCAAACCAGAATGTATAAGAACTATAGGTCTGTAAGAAAAATACAAATTGTTCATTTATAACTGCGCAAAAGTCTTAAACAAACCCTTCACAAAATGAGGATATCCAGATGACGAATAAGCATTGGAAAAGGTACTTTACAACATTACTCATCAAGGAAATGCAAATTAAAGTCACGGTGGGATAGCACGGAATGGTTAACAGCAAAAGGACTGACAGTATCAATGCTGGGTGAGGATGTGGAGCAACTGAAAGGCCATTTATTGCTGGTGGGAATGTAAATTTGTTCCACCACTTTGGAAATTGACAGTGAAGTTGTGTGTGCCTGCTACCCTGTGTCCCAGCAATTTCACTCCAGGTCTACATCCATGAGAAATTAGTGCATATGCCTACTTGTATATGAATATTCATAGCAACTTTGTAACAGCCAAAAACTGGAAACAATTGAAATGATCATCAACAAGAAGAATGGATCAATAAAACCAGATAAATTCATGCAAATGAATATACTACATAGCAATAAAAAAGAACAAACTATTAATACATGCCAAAACATGAGTGAAATCTCAAACTTACTATGTCGAGTGAAAGAAACCATGCATAAAAGAGTGCATTTTATATGCGTCCATTTGTATGAAGTTTAAAAGCAGACAGAACTAATCAATGGTGATAGAAGTTAACCTAGAACTATGTTGGGGTCAGGAGGGTGTTAACTGGGAGAAGGCACAAGGAATGAGGCCCACTTCCTTCTGGAGTGAAGGAAATATTCGAAATCTTGATAAGGTTGGTGGTTCCACTGGTGTATACATAAAATCCACTGGCTCAGATGGTAAAAGCATCTGCCTACAATGTGGGACACTGAGGTTCGATCCCTGGGTTGGGAAGATCCCCTGGAGAAGGAAATGGCAACCCACTCCAATGCTCTTGCCTGGAAAATCCCATGGACGGAGAAGCCTGTTAGGCTATAGTCCATGGGGTCACAAAGAGTCAGACACGATTGAGTGACTTCACTTTCACTTTCACATGCTTAAGACTAGCCCACATAATTAAGTGTAAGTTGTTCCTTGATAAAAAATAAATAATTGAGAGACTTCACTGGTGGTTGGGTGGTTAAGACTCCAGCACTCCTGTGGCAGGGGCACAGGTTTGATCCCTGGTAACTAGGAGCCACATGCTGAAGGGCGCGGCCAAAAAGAACGAAAGAATTGAGAAAGACTGCTCGTATTGAAAGAGACTTTATGAGGACTTAAATTTAAGTCTACTCTGTCTTTTCCGGGCAAGTAAAAGTGAAGTGGAGTCCCTCAGTCGTGTCCAACTCTTTGCGACCCCGTGGACTGTAGCCCACTAGGCTCCTCCATCCATGGGATTCTCCACACAAGAATACTGGAGTGGGTTGCCATTTCCTTCTCCAGGGTATCTTCCTGACCCAGGGATTGAACCCAGGTCTCCCGCATTGCAGGCAGACGCTTTAACCTCTGAGCCACCAGGGCAAGAGGACTATTTAAACTCTCTAAGCCTCAGTTTCTCATCTGTGAAAGTGTTAGTTGCTTGGTTGTGTTCAATTCTTTGAGACCCCATGGAGCACAGCCCACCAGACTCCTCTGTCCGTGGAATTCTCCAGGCAAGAATACTGGAGTGGGCTGCCATTCCCTCCTCCAGAAGATCTTCCCAACCCAGGGATCAAACCCAGGTCTCCTGCATTTTAGGCAGATTCTTTACCACCTGAGTTACCAGGGAAATAGAGATAATACCTCATGTCTATTAATTTGATAATGAGCTAATGTATATAAAATATATTCTCTAACTTTCTCCCTCAGTTTTCCCATCGGTAAAATGAGGATAAAAGTAGTAACTGCCTCAATAACCCTGAGCTATTTCACGTAAAGCATTAAGTACAGTGTATAAAGAGGAAGTTTTCAATACGTGCTCATAGTAGCAGCTGTTACGGTTATTATTGATGTTATAAATATGGACCAGATTAACTTCAAGGCCCATTCAGCTGCTGGAGGCCTCTAGAAACAAATGGAAGCCAGGAAGTTTGGGCATATGGACTCTGACTCCTGTGACAGGGCTGAGATGAAACCCCAGGTCCTTTGATGCCCCACCCCGAGGTCTTTCCGCCACCCAACGCTGCCTGAATAAAAGGGAGCAGTGGGGGAAGTGTGAATTCTGTGCTGATTGTCATGTGTCTGGCCCTCCGTGTCTGCCAACAGAGTGTCTGTGGTCTTGTGAAGTATATGGTCGGGAGAGGAGAGGCACCTCCGCCTCCTTCTCTTCCCCTGTGGGTACCTGGACGACTGTTGCTCCTAAATTATCCCTGATGTGCCAGGTGAAGCCTATTATCCCCACATCACAGTTGAGGGAACCAGCAAACAAAGTGGCTAAGTGACTTGCCTGGGGTCACACAGCTAAGAAGTGGGGGAAGCCAGGACTGAATGCAGCCTGCCTGCCCAGGGCCAGCGTGCACTCGCCTAGCCGCTGCACTGTGCTGCCTTATCATTGTGGGCTCAGCTTCTGTGAGAGCTTTTCTGGGTCATAAATCATTCCTTGAATCACCTCGCCTGTGCTCTTCTCTACCTCACCTTCACTGAGGTTTAAGGAGCTACGGCTGCCTTTGTGAGCCAGGCTCCCCCTGGGCAGAGGTCACCGCTGCCAGAGGCATTCGGCTTCCTCTATAGCCCCTATCCTGCTCCAAACCTGCACAGCTGCCTCTAATGACCTGGCACTTGGGGATGCCCCAGGGCTAACCTAGCCATGCCACTTGACGTTTTTTGAAGACGGCACTCCCTTCCTCCACCCACCTCTCTTTTGGAGAGCAGTGATTTATAACACGTGGGCAGCTGAGCAGTTGCTATAAGCAAGACTGTCAGGGCTAATGTGGTTTGGGGCTTAGGTGTGTGAAAAGCTCTCAACTCTGTAGACTCCAGCGTCCCTTGTGTTCCCGAATGTCAACATGTGCAACCCTGTTAAATCAAAGACAAGGCTGAAAAGGTGGATCCTGCTGCAGTGCTGGGGGACGGATACAGATTTCATGTAAAAAGCCCCACAAATGTTTGGTTCAGCGAGTGTTTTTGGAGATCCTTTGTCCCTAACCAGAATCCTCAAGTAGAACCAGCTAACCGTGTGTCAGAGAATAAAACTGTTGCCACCCACCCCATCTTTCTAATTCTTTGGTTTCTCTGGAGTTCACCTAAACATCCACAAAGGTGTCTGTCTGGGGTTAGAGGGACTGCCCTCAGGGTAATAGACTTCCTACATCAAGCAAACCTCACAATATGGAAAGCTTTTCCAAGTTTGGGCTCAGATATCCTTTACCAGTGTCCCCGCCCCCCAGACCCTCATTTTGCGTTCTCTTCAACTCTGAAGGCCTCCAGCTGATATAATTTGCAGGCTAATAAAGGAGCGAGCGGGTGTTAAAGCACACCAGCCTCGCTGCCTGTCACCACAGGAAACTGTGCTCTTTCCAGACCCAAATTTATGTCCATCCTACATAAACTTTATACGGTGCCACACTGCTGTTAAAAGTGATTTACTCACAAGACATTGGCTCGCAGGAGGCCAACCTTCGGGAGATTTGTGCTAACCCTGCTGGAGTCACATAAAGTCGCCAGCTGAGGGTCACAGTTCTCCTGAGGACCACAGATGGCAGGGGTCTGGGGTGATGCTCCTCCAAGGCTGAGGTGGTGGAGGTTGGCTTTAAAGTCTGACAGCCATAAAACAGAGGAGGTGGCCCAAGTAAATCTCTGGTGGGTTTGGCAGATGGCAGAAAATCCATGTGCAATATCCTTCATTACCAATACACACTCAGAAAGAGTCTGTACATGTTGAAAGGAAAGAAATGAAGGGAGATATGTATATAGACGTATTTAACACACATCTGTTTAAATATAACAAGCAATGCATTTTTGAAATATTTGCAGTGGGGAACTAAATCTGTCCGTGTTGTTTGGTGACTAATAGAGAAGAGGGGAACCCAGAGCTGTAGGAGTCACCTAAAGTGGCAGAGGCTGAACTTTGGCAGGTAAGTGCCCCCTTCCTGCACCAGGACAAATTCTCCTGGGCACTGAGGTCAACCATGGGACTCCAGGTCAAGCCTTTCTGGGCCAACCACCAACTCCCAGAAGTGAGAAAAAAACGGCCCTGGTGTTCACCCTCAAGGAGCCTTCACTCTGCTCAGTAAGGAAACCTAGCTGCCACGCTTTGGCCTCCACAGTGGTCCATGGAAAACTATCTGGGGACTCTGATATTCCACACTTCTGAGACACAGGATGGAAGGGAATGCACGATCCACCTTCCTGGTTCTAAAGAGCTCAAACAAAAGGAATGATCCTATCTCCCTTCTATTTAAGGTTGAGTCTGTCCTCGGGGTCTTAATTTACCCAGGGAAATTAAAACTAGCTGCAATAACAAAAACCCCAGAAGTCTCAGAAGCTTAACACAATTTAGTCCCATTCTAATCCAATGTGGCTATCTCTCCTCTGAGCTGTGACTCAGGCTCTTTCCATCTTACGGAACCACCATCCCCGAGAGTGTCTCTGAAGTCTCTGCTGGCCCCTTGGCCTTCACCTAGCCATCAATGAAGGACAATGAGCTGACAGTCCAATGGGGCACGGTAGGGGCTAGGTCTGGAGTAGCCTTTATTACTTCTCACATTCCATCAACTAGAACACGTTGCATACTGTGGGGAAGGCCATCTCTGCATGTGCTTGAAAGAAGAAATAAAATATGTGGGAATCTAGCTGTTCTCTGCTTCATCCAGAAATGGAGGTGAATCTGAAGAGTTCAAGGCCTGACCGCATCCCTGTTCTACCCAGAAGCAGCATGTAATAATCCCACTCAATCCTGATATACATTTATGTCACCTACATAGTGTGATTTCTGGACCATTAGAAAGCTCTCCTGGGAATTCCCTGGCAGTCCAGTAATTAGGACTCCGTGCTCTCACTGCCGTGGGCCCAAGTTCAATCCCTGGTCAGGGAACTAAGATCCCACAAGCAATATGGCCAAAATTTAAAAAAGAAAGAAAGAAAGCTCTCCTGCTCCAAAATACCTTCTCTAGATTGCCTATTCTGGAACTTTGCTGGTGGAGAATCATACCGCTGGGCTCAACATCGTCTTGATCTTTTCTTTCCTTTTTAGATTGTGTGCCAGTTATCAATTTATCACTTCCTCAGCTACATGTTCATCCTTCATTGCCTGTGCTTCAAAAATGGACGGGTACCCTGTAGCTGTCCCCATAGTAAGTTTTGTCAATAGAGGATGCTGGGCAGACACTGCAGGAGGAAGGGGACTTCTGCCCTGGCTCCCTTATGCTTGTTCAGCAGATTCCTGCAGCTTACCAGGCTCCCAGAGCACCAGCAGCTTCACCAGTGCCCAGCTCCTGCAGTGCACGGTGGCCAGTAGCTTCCTTGGCACTTCCCTAACATCCAGTGCTTTTATAGCAGGGTACCTCTAGTGAGATATCGGCCTGTGATCAGCTTTTCCTGCATCCTAGGAAGCCAATTTCCAGTAAGTGCCGCTGGTGCAGCATCCCAGAGTCTTCTCTGCCCTCCAGGGAGCCACATCTGTGCCCTCCTCCAAAGGATCTGAATCTCAGCCCTGGGGGCCTCTCCATCAAGAACTCTATCTCATTCCTATGGGTTGTTGTTCCTCATCTGCCATCCCTAAATTCTTTAGAGTTCCCTTTACTTCTTAGTACTTTAATCTCCTGTTATAGTTAATCATATTTATATTATACTTTCTCTATCCAAATTACTGTATAGATTCTCCCTTTTGACTGGATCCAGAGTGATAGGAGTTGCAGATGTCCTTGGGTCAAATTCACAAGAAGTCAATGACATTTTAGTGTAAAATAGCTTATTTTGTTTTTCTAGCATCTAGAGAGTGGTCAGTGTCTTGGAGCTGAGAGAAAGGACAATAAGAAGAAAGACCCAGAGCGGATATTGGAAAAATCCTAGTGACAGACTTTGCCTGTTTCAGTTTTGCCATGGGCTGGCTATAGCTGTTAAGTGTTAATCTTCATTTCAGTGCAAAACATCTTTGGTTCCCAGGGTCAGCCTAACCGCACCAGAAAGAAAATGAAAGCACTAGTTTTTCTGGTGAGGCAGCAGCTATTGCACTTTGATAAGCTCCGTGCATTTCCCCCCTCTGTTGTTTTATTTCTTAATCACACGTAAAAGTGTGTCACCATATAAAGCGAAAAGAGAACAGCTCTGGACATTTTGTTTCATTGAACAGAGCCAGGCTACTCCCTAGATGTACATTAACTTTTTCAGACAGGACATTATCACCTTCAGGCTGCAAGGAAAATGTGAATCAAAACCATGAAGATTGTCAGACAATGAAATGGCTCAGTTAAGGAGAGGCTGGCATTTCTCTGGGGATTGTTAAAGCTAGGATGGCAGTTCGTGTCTTTAGGATGGTACAAGTGTGGTTTTGATTAAAAGTGGGAGTAGAAACAACAACCAAGCTCCTGTCCAACTTAAGAAAATCTTGTTTATTAAAAGTAATATACCTACACAATTTAAAAAACACATGATAGGACGTATTTAGAAAATCAACTGTCTTCTCTCTTACCTTCTCCCACCATCCACTGATTCCTGCTCCTCAGTTCTCTTCATGTTGTGGGTTATATCTATTTCATTTCCCTTCTTTATCACTCTAATGGGTTCTTAAAAGGGAGCAAATAGAAACACATGGGTACGGCCTGCCATCTTGAAAAATAAGCCTTCCTTTCAACTTTGACCAGTTTTTTCTTAGGGAAAAACTTAAGAAACAGAATCTCGTGCTCTGAAAATTCTCTGCTTACCAATCAAAATGCATATATATGTGTATCATTTAAGCCTGTAATGGAAACATACTTCTTCCATCTAGTCTCATCTTTTTGACCACCTAGATATTTCTCTGTTCTATTGGCCACTTGAGTTCAGAATCCAAAGCTTTTTGACCTCATCTATCTGGTGCTCTTCGGACAAGCATTACCTTGAACATCTACACTTGAATTAAAAATTTCCACGTGAAGTCAGCTGTAATATTATTATCAGGATAAAAACAGCAATGTTGCAAATAGTGGATATAGAACTATGGCCTGTAAAGGGAGACACGGGAGCTAGAATGAAAATGGCTGACGTGTCGGACCCTCCCACCATGTCCTTCCCCCTCTCCCGAGGGTGGGTGTCCCCCTCAAATCACTCTCTTCTCCGCTGGGGCCTCCTGCTGTATACCCACCATCTCTGCCCTTTCTGACAAAAAGGTAGAGGGCTGGGCAGTGCATAAGAAAAGAGAAATTAGGCTAAATTGATCTTTATCCAACCTACTGCTAGTGAATCCATCTATACCTCACATTTCCCAATTCAACTTCTCAACTGTCACGAGCACCACAGAAGGGCCTGCCCGACAGGCTCAGATAAGCTAAAACCATGTTTTAATCAGTCAGGAGCACTGTGTGTAAGCTCCTTTATGCTCATGGCCATTAGTCCATCATCTTTGTTTACTGACAGTTGTTTTAAAGACAGCTAAGTGAAGCTTCCCATGTGTTGTGGTGGTAAAGAATCCGCCTGCCAATCCAGGAGACAAAAGAGACACGGGTTCGATCCCTGGATCAGGAAGACCCGCTAGAGAAGAAAATGGCAACTCACTCCAGTATTCTTGCCTGGAGAATCCCATGGACAGAGGAGCCTGGCAGGCTACAGTCCATGCGATCACAAAGAGTCAGACACGGAGGAGCACACACACAAATATCCAAGTAGATAACACTGGTGGAATGCACCTTTATCTAGGTTGGTGTGAGTGCCAGGGAAAGAGCTGAGATATCTGTTTTGCAAAAAGAAAAAAAAAAGAAAAAAAAGCCATCAAAGCTCCTTAGCACATAATACATTTCAGCAATCAGAGCCAGCATCCAAAAGAACGGCGAGTGAAAAATGCTTCTAATCGTCATATTTTAAATGCCTAATTTCCTGCCAATCTTATATCTGTTTCCAGAGAAGCGAAAGTTGCCCACTCTGCCAGCGCCTTTGTCAGCTGCCAGCTGTTACTTCCCCAGGAAGGGGGTCAGAAGGCTGCTAGTAGCTAATAGCCAGCCAGAAGCTGCAAGGAAGAACTGTCCCTCATGGGGTTTAGCTGCTGGCTGATTGTCAGCTGAGAGCTACAAGTTCTGGTTTGATAAAAACCAGCTATAGATTTCAAACCTTCTTTTTTTTTTTTTTCTTTTTCCATTTGTGCTCTGAAATTGTCGCGCACTCCAAATGGAACTCAGAAAGCACGCGGGCCTTTGTTCTGCCTTGTTAGGCGCCAGCAGTAGACTCCTCTGCAGTCACTTTGCAGGGTGGCTGGTTGGGGTGAGGCGCAGTGGAGGGGTGGGGGTGGGCTGGAGAAGCTGCACCATGCCTGCTGGCCCATGTGTGACCCTGGGCGAGGGTGGGCCCGGCACAGAGGGCTTCCTGAACGCTCTGAGAGGCAGGCTCAGACTCTGGTGAGTTTTTTTTTTGTGTGACAGTAGGGTAGGATGCACTTGTCAGAGTCAGAATTTATTGACTGAAGCCCCCTGAAATGAAATGAGCCACAAGATCCCTGCACCAGGCATGCAATCCAAATCTTAAACCGTCCCAGGGCTCCCACTCTTCCCAGAGGCCAACAGTCAAGGATTCTCGGAGACACGGTGAAACTCAGAGTTCTGTGGATTTCAGGGGGTCGGGCAAGAGGAAGGGGGGCAGCAAGAATTCTGCACAACGGTGTGCTTTAAATTCAGATGCTTAGGGGCTGTCATGTGCAATGCATCAATGATGAAAAATAAACACCCAGCAGAAGCTGGCTTGGAGTTAAGGCGAGTGCACAATAAATTTCAACTGGTTAAATTAATCGCTTGCTGCTTGTTGTGAATATTAATCCCAGGGAGGGAGCTGGCTTCAACCCAATCAAAAGACAGGTGAAAACTGCAAACAGAAAAACATTTGGGATCTCTAGGAGGAAGGCTTACCTGTGAGCCAGGCATCGATGCTGAATCCCAAAGAGAAGCAGAGTCTGTGAAACAGCCCCACCTACTTCACAGGCACAGCTGTGCTGCAACAACCAGCCCACCCTGCCCTCGGCCCTCACCTGTCCCCTCCGGGGCTCTTCCGGGACTTGTATGAGAAATGCCTGGCCTGAGGCTGTGGAAGATGAAAGAGCCAAGACTCCTAATTTGCTTTTTTTTTTTAATTGTACTAAGATATACATAACATAAAATGTGTCATTTTAACCATTTCCAGTTTGGTGGCATTAAGTACATTCACAATGTTCTACAATCGTCACCACTGCCAATTTCCAGAATTTTTTCATCATCCCAAACAGAAACTCGGTACGCATTAAATGATATTTCCTCATTCTCCCCACTCCCCAACCCCTGGTAACCGCTATTCTACTGTCTGTCTGTATGAAATTGAGTGTCTAGGCATCTCATATCAGTGGAATAATGTAATATTTGTTCTTTTGTGTCTGGCTTATTTCACTTAGTATGTTTCCAAGGTTCATTTGGGTTGTAACGTGTATCAGTACTTCATTCCTGCTTAAGGCTGAATAATACTCTGTCTTATGCTATGGCACGTTTTGTGTATCCATCCATCGAGGACATGTGGGCTCTTTTCATCTTTTGATTGCTGTGAATAGCACTGCAATGAACATTCGTGAATAAATATATGTTCAAGTCCCTGCTTTCAGTTCTTCGGAGTATATACTCAGAAGTGGAATATCTGGATCACTTGGTAATTCTTTATTTAATTTTTTGAGGAATCACCAAACTATTCCCTAATTTTTTTTTTAATATTCCCCTAATTTCTCATGTAGCAGAAAGAAAAAAATCCTTACAGATAAAATGATGGTCTCCTTTTGTCATTTAAGGAATAGGATTGATCTCTGTAGTAGAACTGTGTTGTTGGAGAAGACTCTTGAGAGTTCCTTGGACTGCAAAGAGATCAATCCAATCAATCCTAAAGGAAATCAGTCCTGAATATTTATTGGAAGGACTGATACTGAAGCTGAAGCTCCAATACTTTGGCCACCTGATGGAAAGAACTGACTCAATGGAAAAGACCCTGATGGCTGGGAAAGATTGAATGCAGGAGGAGAAGGGGGCGACAGAGAATGAGATGGTTGCGTGGCATCACTGAATCAATGGACATGAGTTTGAGCAAACTCCAGGAGTTGGTGATGGACAGGAAAGCCTGGCATGCTGCAGTCCATGGGGTTCAAAGAGTCGAACATGACTGAGTGACTGAACAACAACAACTATAGCAGATGGCTGTTTACAGAATGACTTTGATAGGACATGGCTGACTGTGAAAGGTGAGAGCCCCTTCAGGTAACCATCAGGAAAAGGAGCTAGATAGTGCTGGGCTGGTAAAGTTGCAAGAATATTGTCTTCCCTGGGTGGTGCTAAGACAGAAGTCCAGGGCCCTCAAAAGAGAAGTCTCTGGAGGTAGACGGGGGCAAGTTTTGCACCACCAGGGTCCAGATGTCCTAAGGTAAAAGATGATCAGTGAGATCTTTGCCAATGAACCTAGAATGCCTTGTAGTTGGCTCTGAATCTCTTACTTGGTCTGCCCTGAACTGTAATTCCCCTCCATTGTCTGAAAACCTTCAGCTAAAATCTGTTCTGTGCAATAGAGTTGCAAGAGTGGTCCTGTGAGCAAATTCGAGGGAGACAGAGGTGGGGGAGGGGCCCTCCAAAGTTGGGGGAGATGGGCTGCACCCTATGTTGAGTGGGAGCAGGAACTCCAAGTGTGGGATGGCTGTGGGGCATGTCAGAAATCCCGCAGAAGATGAGGTGGGGGCTGCAGCCACTTGGAGTAGAAGTTGAAGGAAAAGACAACTGCAGATAATGGGAAGACTTGGGGCTTTCCGGACTATCCCAAGAATATGATACCTTTGAGCAGAAAAGCCAGAGCCACCTGAGGTGAAGCCCCAGCCTCATTTGTGGGCAGAATCTCAGCGAATGTTCTACCAGGCCAGAAACAGAGATTCACCCACTTGGAGATAAGCTTTGGTAAAATAAACAGCCTGTGAAACAGCTCTGTGGCTTTCAGGGAGCTGGGTGACTTTGGGGCAGCTTCGTTTAGATCTAAATTCTCATCACCAGGAGGAACATCCCCTAGATGAGTCACTCTAGGGCGATGCGGAGCAGGGACTGGCCTGGGAAGGTGAACTTGCTCAGACAAACACACCTCACACTGAGCCAGGAACTTGCACAGTGCTGTAGCTTCAGTAAGGCCGCCATGGTTATCAGGACCCTGACTCTGATGACTGGACTGGGTCATCTCTGTCCAGAGATTCATCTGTAGAAACACAAGGGAAGTTGCTTTCATCAAGACTGTAAGCAGCGAAAGACTTGTTATCATGAATGAACCGGCACTCTGGAAGAAGAATGAGGTATTGTTCTCATTCATCTCCAGTTACACTTTTACACAACAAACTGAAAGACTCGCTATCATTTTAGTTCTGAGACAAATCCCATGTTTCTCTTAGCTAAGGGTCTGGGGATAGGAGCCCATGTGGTTAAGGGATTACCCTTGGGGCTCCTTGGACTGGTCCCTCTTCTGCAAGTCCTGCCTTATTCTCATCCCACATGGTTTGCTCCGCTCTGGTCGTTCACAGCTGCATCAGGGCCCTTGCCACCAAGTCTCTGTCTCTGCTGATGTAATAGGAAAGGAAAGCAAATGATACAAAAAATAAACCTCTATAGGTGCATGTCTGAATTCTAGAGATGGAGGGTGTGTGGACAGGGTGGGGAAGGGAGGAAGCAGAAGAAAAATGGCTTGATTGTTTAGGAAAACACCTGTTTGGTTATCAAAGGGGAGCATCCCAGCATCGTCAAGAAGGAGAGCTCAAGTAATCTGTGTAATGAAGTGGCAGGAATTAGGGGATTCCCTCAGGCATCAGGGCTCCCCCAGTGGCTCAGCGGTAAAGAATCTGCTTACAGTGCAGGAGTTGCAAGAGACGTGGATTCAATCCCTGGGTTGGGAAGATCCCATGGAGGAGGACATGGCCACCCACTCCAGTATTCTTGCCTGGAGAATCCCATGGACAGAGGAGCCTGGCGGGCTACAGTCCATGGGGTCCCACAGAGTTGGACAGGACTGAAATGACTTAGCATGCACTCATGCCCCAGGCATCAAGGGAGACTTGCGTCCAGTTACCAAGAATAGCATACAAAGGATCAGATTAGGCTCCAAAAATGGCTACGATCAGGACTTAAGGACAAAAGCAATGCCAGTGAGAAAGTCTCCATGCTGGACAAAGCTGAGGATCCTCAGAATAGTGGTACCTCCCTCAGACTCTGCTTTTGCTATTTAAATTGTGGTCCATAGAATAGCAGGGTCAGTAGCACCTGAGAGCTTGTAGGAAAGCAGAATCCCAGGCCCCACCCCAGGCTTCCTGGACCAGACTCTCATTTCAAAGATCCCCAGGCAATGTATATGTACACTGTTTTCATAAGAGATGTTTTAAAACATTGGTCTCTGGTATGGACAGAGGAGCCTGGTGGGTCCATGAGATCACCAAGAGTCAGATGTGACTGAGCAACTAAACACACACACACTCTGCAGCTTCAGCTGTGCACTGGAATTACCCAAGGAACTTTTAAACACACTGACAGCCCACCACCAGAACTCTCAGGTGATTCCTAATATGTAGCAAAATCTGAGAACCACAGCCTCTAGGACTCCAGTCTGGCTGTGGCCCCTGTGCCTGGTGGGAGGCATCCATGGGCCAGTGGTGCACTGACAAACAGGCTCTCCAGGGAAAAAAGTTTGTTTTGTAGATTGAAGTGTTTGCTGGCTTCCATTGTGTAAACATTCCCCCACACAATAGCTGATTTCCAGCTACCAGTCCGATGCCCTGAAAGTGGAGATAGGAAGCAATGATTTGAGTCTCAAGAGCCTGTGCTCACCTGTGCTCATCCCACAGCGTGGGGCCAGCGGGGTATGTCCACACCAGAGCTCTCCCCCTCCTTTAGGACCTTGCAATTCCCTGGTCTGATGAGGCCAAAAGGGGGTGGTATGGGGTTTAAACATGGGCCAGAGTGTTCACAGCTGAGGTCCCTAGTGTGTGGGATATAGCTGGTGTTAGGAATGGTGTGAGAGAAAAGGTGAGGGCTGGGCCGCCAGTACTTTCTTGCCCCTTCCCTGAAAATATGGGGGAGGGCCTGCAGGATAAGCATGCCCCATTTTGAGTTTGCAGCTCTTTCCTGAGCTCTGCTATGGCATGGTGACCCTCCGTTATCACCAGCCATCCCCTTTTCCTAAGAACACACTTAACATGCTGGTTTTGGCTTAGGTGTGCTTTGGGGAGTCAGGGGGAAGATGGTGCCCTTGCCTGAAGACCCCACATGCTGGAGGCAAGAGGACAAGAAGGATTGAGAATTTAATTTAGGGATTATCCAGGAGGATATGACTCACCCTCCACCCCCCAGGAGCCCTTGGAAATGTTGGGGAGGCACTGGACTTCCCACCGGAGGCGGGAGATGGAGTTAAGGCGTTTTGTTTATGTGTTACAGGAAGGCTGATTTCCAAAGTCTGGAAGATTTGGGATGAAGAGTCCAGAGCCTGCAGCTGGATTGAAAGAGTTAAATTCCCAGCTCTACCTTGGACTAGCCGGTGGCCTTCGAAAAGTGGCGGATATCTACCTCCTCAGCCTGGAGAGTGTTGGAGGAGCCAGCGTGCTCTCAAAAGGCAGAAAGTTGGCCAGACCTGGGGCAGGAAAGGGTCAAGGAGGGCAAAGGGCCAGGAGGCAGTCATGCTGGGAGGCCTGGAGGAGACAGCCAGGGAGGAGCTGAGACAGAACAGTCAGCAGCCTCAGTGAGAGGAGCCTCGTGGGAAGACGGTCCCCTGAAAGAAGAGCTCCCAGAACTGATGAAGGGAAATGTTCCATGAAAGGGGGCCAAAGACAAATATCATCTCCTCCCCAGGTTGCTAGCACCTGCCTTCTGCCTCTCACCCAAACGCCAAGCAACATTTCCTTTGAAACGGTCCAAGTGTGAGAGCTTGAGCCCCACCAGTTGCTGGAAACCAAGCCTCTCAGACGTCAGAAGGCTGATGTTTTCATCATGTGCACGTGTGTGTGTGTGTGTATGAGAGACAGAGGAAGTCTTGTGGGTTGTCAGGGTCTCGTGGTTTCCTTGTCAGCATCAGTGACAGTCAGAAGCAGCTTCTTTTTGCTGGTTTCCAACCCAGAACTAGGCCACCTTCAGGGAGTCCCAGCCAGCAACTTCCTCCCTTAGACTATCTTCCCTTCCCTCAGTGGACGTGCCCCGAAAGAGGAAGAGATTAGTATCCCATTCTGTTCCAAGGCCTGTCTTAGTCCTCGAGTCCTTTCTATGGTTGAGCCCAGCGTGATCCTAAGCCTTTGTCCTCACCATAGGCTCTCCTCTACCTCTAGATCCTATGCCTGAGAGAAAGAACAAGAAATGCCGAAATGCTCAACAATTCCCAAAGACAGACTGAACTGAGAGAGACTGAATTATTCTCAATGGCAAATATGTGGCCTCTTCCCCATAATTTAGTGGGATGGGAGTTCATAAAGAGAGATAGGAAAGCTCTAGAAAAAACATTGTGGGTTTCGGGGGGGTTTTGGCATGATCTAAAAGTTAAAACTCTCTCCTTTCTCTCTTCCTCCCTCTCCCCCTCTCTCTCCCTTTCTCTCTCACACACACACATAAAATTTACTGGCCTATTGTTTTTAAAATGAAATTCTAAGAACATCTTTCTTACAGAAAGCACCGCTGTGCCTGTTTACACTTACTTCTATATGCAACCTGCCAGCCAGGAAAAGCTGAAAGGGAAGATATTTTAAATTAAAAGAATACATAATTTTTCTCCTGCCTGGAAGGTGTCAGCATCAAGGCAACAAGCTGAGCGAGTGAGGACAAGTCTGCCTGTACAATACGTAAGCTTTCATGTGGCCTGAGAGGTGAAGTGGTCAGTCTGTCCCCAGAACAGAGCCCAGAGCAGAGCTGGCAAAAGCCCTCAAGAAGCACGTGGTTTGACCATTGGTTTTTGCTCAACTGGATCCTCACCTGTGGTTGGATTCTCTGATTTGCAGTGAATTCTCTAACATACGGTACACCCTTATTTAATTGTTAGCATAAGAATGTCTTATTGCTACATATGCATTTTTAATATTATTTACTATTTTGTTGAGTTTTTTCCTTTTCCAGTATTGACTGATCACTGACTCTTGGTATACTAATTGAGTGACATATTATTTAATAGTTATTATTATAACAGTTGGAGAAGGAAATGGCAACCCACTCCAGTGTTCTTGCCTGGAGAGTCCCAGGGACGGGGAAGCCTGGTGGGCTGCCGTCTATGGGGTCACACAGAGTCGGACACAACTGAAGTGACTTAGTATAGTATAGCATAGCATTATAACAGTAGCTAATATTTATTGAGCACAATGCCAGACACTGCACAGAGGTCACTTTATCTAATCTTCATAGTAATCTCAGAAGGCTGCTGTATAGGCAGTTGATGCCTGGCTGAGAAGGCAAAATCAGCCCTGGTCCCTATCCACTGAGCTCTGTGTTCATGCCCCAGGAGGAAAGGAGATGTTTTCTTTACACAAAAGCAGCAACCAGAATCGGTGCATTTGTTCCCTTCATCACCGATGAAAGAGATATTTTATCCCATTATCCAGATTAAGAAACCGAGGTGCAAAGAAGTTACGAACTTCCCTGAGGTTACACAGCTGGCAGGAAGTGGTCGAGGGATAGTCCACAGCCAGACTTGCAGCCCAGGCTCTTATCCCAATGCTGTCGGTGTAATATCTTTTTCCACTCCTGGAAATGCTCAGTCCTAGTCTGTGAGTGCCCAGAAAACAGGCATTTCCATCCCCATGGGCTGCCTTAGGTCCTACACAATAGGCCATGTCACTGAGCACAGACATGCGGGGCATTCTTGACTCTAAAGGAATGATTGCTCAGATCTTTAGGCAGAGACCTCCAGCTACCACACCCAGTTGCTTTAGACTGGAATTTCACGATGCAACAGGAAGGGAAGAGGCAGTGAGAACTGTCAGGGAGACAGTACCCTAGGAAATCAACCCTCTAGATTCTCTTTTCTACGGTGTGCCCAGTTCTGGTGACAAACAAAAGCTTAGAGTCTGGAGGTCAGGCAGCTGGATGGGAAAAGCTTAATGAGAACCGCCCATCTATCCCCCTTGCATCCACACCTCACATCTTCGTGCAGCCTTGAAAGATCAGTCTGTCCGTGAAATACACCTGCCTTCTAACTTTGTGCCTACAGTTTCCACCGTTTAGTGCATTTCTCTGGGTTATAGTGCTCCTACCTGCCACCACACCCTCCAGTTTCTTCCTGCTTGCTCCCTGATGCCTGAAATTCCTTTAACATGGAACAAAGGCTTTCATTTCATAGAGAGTGATGAGGCTTAAAATGCAAGCACCCCTCAGAGAGGTAGCACAATGATTTAAATTCACACCGTGTAACTGAAGTATAAATGAGTGATCAGGTTTCTTTTCCTGAGAGCACCTTTTTATGAGGAAAAGGCAAAAGAAAGAAAAAGCATGCTAGAAAAAGCAGTGTTGAAGAAGGAAGGGTAATCTAGAGAGGTTAAGGGGCATGAGTCTGTGGCTTTAGCGTCCACCTGCCCCAGTGGGTCCTGGATAGCATGGTGCAGGGAAGAGATGGGGCCTTCTCAGGGAGTTGGCTCTGGTTTGAAACCCAGCTATGCAGCCCTCACATGCTACCTAACTTCGTGCATCCTGATTTTCTCACCTGTAAAATGAGGGAAATAAAACCCACCATGCCCACCTGCTTTGGGGGTTATTTTATTTTAATTGTGATGAAATAACATAAAACTTACCATCTTAACCATTTTTAAGTGCACGGTTCAGTGGCATTAACTACATTCATGTCATTGCGTAACCAGCATCACTATTTATTTCCAGAACTCTTTTCATCTTGCAAAACTGAAACTCTGTACCCGTTAAACAGTAACTCTGCATTCTTCCCTCTTCTCAGCCCTTGATAACCACCATTTTACCCTCTGTCTGTGAATCTGATCACTCTAGGTACCTCAGCCAAGTGGAATCAGACGGTACTTGTCCCTATATGACTGGCTCATTTCACTGAGCAAAATGTCCTCCAGCTTCATCCATGTTAGTGTGCACGTCTGAATTTCCTTCCTTTTCTAAGGCTGATTCATATCCCATTGTAGGTTTATGCCACACTCTGTTCATCTGGTCATCCATCGATGGACACTTGGGTGGCTTCTACCTTGACTGTAGTGTATAATGCTGCTATGAACGTGGTGTACACATTTCTCTTTCAAACTCTGCTTTCTTATCTTGAGGATCTCTCTGAGACCCTCACTTCTTCTGGGTGTATACCCAGAAATGGAATTATTGGGTCATATAGAAATTCTATTTTTAAATTTGTGAGAAATGGCCATACTATTTTTCACAGAGGCCGCACAATTTCAAATTCCCACCTACTGTGCCCATAGCTTCCAATATACGTATAGTCTCCCGGAAACGCGTTACTTTCTCTTTTTTTATAGTAACCATCCTAATTTTTTAAGTTGAGATATGCTTGATTTACAATATTCTGTTAGTTTCAGGTGTCAGCAAAGTGATTTCTATTTTTCTGTTCTTTTTTCTATTCTTTTCCATTACAGTTTATTACAAAATATTCAATATAGTTCCCTGTGCTATACAGTAAGTCCTTGTTGTTTATCTATTTTATACATGGTAGTGTGCATCTGTTAATACCATGCTCTCAATTTATCCCTCCCAGCTTCCCCCTTTGGTAACCGTAAGTCTGTTCTCATGTCTGTGGGGCTATTTCTATTAGATTCTATTTCTATTAGATTCCACATATAAGTGATATCATAAACTTGCCTTTCTGTCTCACTTCACTTAATTTCTAGATCCATCCATATTGTTACAAATGGTATTGTTTCATTCTTTTCTATGGCTGAGTAATATGCCATCACATATATGTACCACAACTTCTTTATTCATTCTTCTGTTGATGGACACTTAGGTTTCATCCATGTCTTGGCTACTGTAAACAGTGATGTTATGAACATTGGAGAGCATGTCCAGATATATGCCCAGGAGTGGGATTGCTGGATCATATGGTAGTTCTATTTTTAGCTTTTTAAGGAACATCTATACTGAGAGTTGGACTATAAACAAAGCTGAGCCCTGAAGAATTGATGCTTTTGAACTGTGGTGTTGGAGAAGACTCTTGAGAGTCCCTTGGACTGCAAGGAGATCCAACCAGTCCATCCTAAAGGAGATCAGTCCTGGCTGTTCATTGGAAGGACTGATGTTGAAGCTGCAACTCCAATACTTTGGCCATCTGATGCGAAGAGCTGACTCATTTGAAAAGACCCTGATGTTGGGAAACATTGAGGGCAAGACGAGAAGGGGATGACAGAGGATGAGATGGTTGGATTGCATCACAGACTCAATGGACATGGGTTTGGGTGGACTCTGGCAGTTGGTGATGGACAGGGAGGCCTGGAATGCTGCCGTTCATGGGGTTGGAAAGAGTTGGACACGACTGAGTGACTGAACTGAACTGAATACTGTTCTCCATGGTGACTATACCAATTTATATTCCTACCAACAGTGTAGGAGGGTTCCTTTTTCTCCACACCTTCTCAAGCATTTATTATTTGTAGACTTTCGATGATGGTCATTCTGACCAGTGTAAGGTGATACTTCAACGTGGTTTTGATTTGCATTTTTCTAATGATTAGTGACGCTGAGCATATTTTCATGTGCCTGTTGGCCATCTGTCTGTCTCCTTTGTCGAAATGTTAAATTAGTTTTTCTGCCCTAATCATCCTCTTTTTTAACTGGAACCTGAATAAACTCCCCATGTACCTGTTCAAAAGTCAAACAATTGAGTACATCCAACTAGAGAAGACTTGGAGAATAATGTAGGATTATTAATTACAGACTTCCTTGAAGGGTGGAGGATCCCTCCTGCTCTCTCATTACCACACTGAGTCTCCTCCATGTCCTCTGTGGACCTCATGCTACTTCCTTATCATCCCTTTCCAAACATCCCTCTCTCATCTGACTTGCCATACTGTGTCCAGCCTCCACAGGAAGCAGAGTCTGGTTTCTATCTACTTTTGTCTGGAATTCTGGTGAGTAAATCTCTTCATTTGTTAGACAGTGAAAATCACTTGGCACACTGTAAATAATAAATGGTAACTAATCTTCTAGTACCTACCTCATAGGGGTATTGTGAACATTGAGTACATAAATGCACACAGAGTTCTTAGAACACTTAAGTGCTATCTGAGGTTAGCTGTTATTATTGTGTTGGTCATACTGGGGAGCCTAGTTTGTCAGGACTTAATCACTTTTGAGCAAGAGATGCTGCCAACAACTTTGGGTCCAGGTGACCACTTTGAGGAAAGTCACCTTGAAGCAGATAATCTTTGGCTTTTCCAGAACTTTAAAGTGTTCCCTTTTAAGGATGTAAATGTAAGGTGAATTCATACCATCGCAGTGGGGAAAGGGAATGACAGAGCTTTTGTAGGCTGACAAAATCTTATACCCTTCATAGGAGAAGGAGATGAACAAATCTATACAGGGCTCAAGGAACCTCTTTTTTTTTTTTTTTTTTTGCCACACAACATGTGGGATCTTAGTTCCCTGACCAGGGATCAAACCAGCATACCCTGCACTGGAAGCGCAGAGTCTTAACCACTGGACCACCAGGGAAGTCCTCAAGGAATCTCTTAAAAAGAAAAGGAGTGAGAGAGAATCCTTTCCTCATGAGAGTCTGTGTTACTAACAGGACCTCTAGGCTGGATGTGTGAGGTTCTGACTAAATCAGCAGACAGAATCTGAAACGGTTGTAGAGGGCAACTGTCTGAGAAGAAGGGCCCCCTGGACTGGTAGGGGAGGGTCCAGGGGCTCAGTGGGGTTCGGGGAGGAAGGCAGTGAAGAGTTCTGGCTTCTGCCTGCCTCTGGCAGCCCCTCTGAACTAGAAGCATCCCACCGCAGCAGTGGAGAAGAAGTAACCAGTGACTCTACAGCCATGTCTGGTGGCTAGTTTGTTTGGAACTCCCTGTATTTCCATAATTCTTTGCTTCTGAAAGAGACACAGAACCTGAGCATCTTTCAGTTTGCGTGCCTAGCACCCAGCACATGTCCAGAATGAGGCAAGTACTCACTAAAGATTGCGGGACTGGAGTAAGCCAGAAGAGCAGGCAGGACCAGGCGCTGGGAGCCGGGGCACCTCTTCTCTTCTTGCCTCGGTCCTGGAACCCAGTTGTGGGGAGAGTCACCAGTGCTGGGGACTCTGTGAGTGAGGACTATCCTCTGGGAATGAAGGATAGGAGTTTTCTTCTCTTCCTCATGGTGTATCATAGTTTCACTCTGCCTTTCCAGCACTTAAAATCATAGCGTTTAAGAATGGAAAAGGTTTGTCCAAGGAATGAATCTTTTCATCTTTGCCTCTCTTTTCATGGGTTAAAACCATAGTATAGCGAGTCCAGAGCATTAGGTCCAAATGATTTTGCTTACGAAGGTGGGAAGAGCTGGACTTTATCTAATTATGCAAGAATACTAAGCGACTCTAGAACCTGGCAAACACCTATCCTGCCTCCTGGACCAGAACAAGAAGGCTGGTCTGCCTCCTGAGTACTCTGCCTACTGTGTATACAGCAGCCGGCATCGCATAAACACAGCACCATGGTAACTGGCACAGTTTCAGATCCATCCTTTTATTACTTACACCTTTATCCCCCCTCTCTTAAATTGTCAAGAGTTGTGCAAAGAAAGCAAGTTCAGTGTGCTCCACCCAAACACATAGGAAGGGCAGACTTCAGCAGGGCAACCAAGGAAGGGGAGGTAATATCCACCTATTGGAAGTGAGACAGTTCTGGAATTCTCCACAGACTAGCTGTGTGACCTTAGAAGTGACTCTCTGTCTCGAGCTCCAGATTCCTTAAAGGTAAAGTGGGAATGACAGGAGTAAACTCATCTCCAGGACTTTTTGGAGGATTAAATACACTAACAAGTACTGTATGGTGGTTCCTGGGTGAAGAGTTCCTCTTCTGTGGGGGCAGCCAAAGGGCTGTGTGTATCAGCCCGAGAACACCAGTGGGGTCTCCTGCAGGGCTGGAGGTATTCATTTCCCAGGTGCTCCCTGACATTTCCCCTGTCATCCACATTTGACTAACGGCCACAGGCATGTTCAGACGGAAGTTTCTAGTGTTCAGGACCTCCTCTCTAAACAGTTTACATCCTCAGGCTGCTTTTCAGTGGGGCCCCAGCAAGGGCTCGTAGGTAGGACCCATTAACTCCTTCCTCAAGTGCTGCTGTTCTGCTCAGGATAAACTGAGCCAGAGGAAGGCCCAGCTACCAGCAATTATGAGCAGCATTGCAGTGCTTGGTATCTCCCCGCAGGGCCCTTAGGCTCACATCTGGGGAAACAGTTGGTGGGAGAACTAGAAAAAAAAATTCCTCTTGTTCTTCCTGATGGGCTGTATTCCAAAGGCAGTAGTTGACAGGAGCGTCTTCTGGGCTTTTCCCAATCCATTTAAAGGCGTCTAAAAGAAATGAAAACTGTCCTCACCCCACCCTTTCTTTGCTCTCCCTCTTTTTTTTCTCCTTTTGTTGCTCTTTTCTATTCTCATTTCCTAACAGTGATAGCTTTTTCAAAGTATCCTGGTACCAACAGCTCCGTACAAAAAAGCACTGCTAAGCTGCTAAGTTGCTTCAGTCATGTCCGACTCTGTGTGACCCCATAGACGGCAGCCCACCAGGCTTCCCCGTCCCTGGGATTCTCCAGGGAAGAACACTGGAGTGGGTTGCCAATTCCTTCTCCAATGCATGAAAGTGAAAAGTGAAAGTGAAGTTGCTCAGTCGTGTCCGACTCTAGCACCCCACGGACTGCAGCCTTCCAGGCTCCTCCGTCCATGGGATTTTCCAGGCAAGAGTACTGGAGTGGGGTGCCATTATTTTCCCCTAAACTAAAAAAGCCTGTCATAATAATAGTTTTGAGGCAGAAAACTCAAGGCCAAGGTAATAAGTGCAATTTTTAAATCTTTTTTTTTTTTTTTTTTAATGAATGAAGTACCACACACTTGTGGGGAAAGGAATCCAGTACAGACATGTGGGTGTTTGTGTGCTCAGTCGTGTCCGACTCTTTGCGACTCCATGCACTGTAGCCCACTAGGCTCCTCTGTCTATGAAATTTTCCAGGCAAGAATACTGGAGTGGGTTGCTGTTTCCTCTTTCAGGGGCTCTTCCCCACCCAGGGATTGAAACTGCAACTCTAGTGTCTCCTTCATCTCAGCTTTTTTACCACTTTTTTTTTTTTAAAACCGCTTTTTTACCACTGAGCCACCAGGGAAGCCCCAATATATGTATAGTATACATATTTTATGCAATGAATAGGATAAAAGCCTTCCATTCTCACCCCTTCCCTCAACCCTCTTTCCTGGAGGTGATCACTACTTAATAGTTTGATACGCATTCTTCCAGACATTTCTGTCATTTTTTGGTCATTTGGCAGTTATGTCATGCTTGCCTGCTATGTTCTGGGCACAGTGATAAGTGTTAGAAACAACAGTGAATAAATGTATATAGATATACATATCTTTATCTGTCATATCTATTGGCAAAAACGAGATGACCAGGGTAATGGGCTGACCCTCTGGACTCAACTGGCAGGCAGAGCAGCTGGAGCACAGTACACCTGCCCACACCCAGCTGGCCAATGGGCAACTGAGGTCACACCCTGGCCACCACAGCTCCCATTGCAGTCTGCTGTCCTGGCCATCCTGTTTCTAGTGTCTCCTTCAGCAACAAATTCTGTAGGCACCGGTCAAACAAGGAGAAGGAAAGATGAAGAAATAAACTTGAGGACATGAAAAATGCAGCCAGAGGAAGACTGTGTGTGTTTGTGTGTGTGTGTTTTCTTAAAAATAGTCACTTTTTCATGCCTGTGGATGGGGTAAGGAATGTGTGTGTTGGGGTGGGGGCGGGGGATGGGCAGTGAGTCCTCCCTTTGTGATTAAGAGCAGTAAATGCAGTTAGAGAATCTGCCCCACCCCGGTTTCCTGCTCTGGAGCTGCTAATGAATAACCCATCTTACCACCCCTCCCGGGGCAGCGTCTCAGGCCTGGGTGCTTCGACAACCCTGAGGTTCAGGGAACATTCCTCAGCAGTTACTTAGCTGGGTGATGGAAAAAAAAAAAAAAAGCAGCCTAATTGGCTAGTGGCCTTTTCTAGTGAATGAAGGTTTCTGTTTTAAGAAGTAAAGTGACTTCTCAGCGGCTGTTGATTCACTGCCCACAGGGAGATTTTTGAGCAGAGGCTTCCTAGCCTCGGTAGAAATTTGCATACAGCTTCCACTTCCTGCTTCGGAGCCTGTTCCACGGCTTACCTGGGCCGGGAGAGGGTGCAGGGAGGCCTGGAGCGACCCAAGGTAGAGTGGCCCCGAGAAGGAGAGAGCGTGACCACCCGTGGCCAGTCTGTCTGTCCTTGGCGGCTCTAAGGTAAGTGGTTCAGTTGTCACCTGACTGACCTTACGTCTTAACTTCTGATCCATTTTCCAAAACACTGCTTTCTCCTTTACCGAAAGTGCCGTCTCGCTTTCCTCCGCCTGCCTCTCCCCACCTTTCGTTTGTTGGTTCGTGTATAGAGAGACAGCTCCGGCTTAGAACATGACGGCTATGTGTCGGCTGTGAGACAGGGCCAGTGGTTTAGTATTTCAGACGGGAGAGCGAAGATTAACTCTTTGAGGAAAAGACACACACACCCACACCCCCCCCCCCGTGTTTGAGGACTTAGTGTCCCCACAAGTTTTGATGAAGAAGACTTCCCCCCTCCCCCTCCCTCACCCCCCTTCTCCAGGGAGGGAACCGGGGAAGTCAAAAACGAAGACTTTGGCTTCCAGCCCGCGGACGCATCCGCGGCAGAGGTGGAAGGAGAATTCCCGAGTTTTCTTGATCCCTCTTTCACTCAGGGAAAAAAAACCAACACCCTGTTCTTGAGCCAGGAAGTCCAACCCTGTTCCGTGCTGGCTGTGGCTCTGCCAGCCCCTCTGCCCCAGCCCTCCACCCTCCCACACCACCCAGGCATTTGCTGGCAGAGACAGCCGGCCTGAGCCTTTAGGAAAAAGCAAGGAGAGAAGTGCTGTTATTTGATCTTAGAAGCTTATCAAGCTTCATGTGACTGTAAAGTTCAAGATAGTCTCTTAGTATAGGGGGATATTTTTAAATGAACAGGAAAATAAATAATAAAAACAGAGGACCTGAAACTTGGTTTCAGATTCTTCCTTCTCTGCTTGCTGACTCTACGCTGCTGCTGCTGCTGCTAAGTCATTTCAGTCGTGTCCGACTCTGTGCGACCCCATAGACGGCAGCCCACCAGGCTCCCCTGTCCTGGGATTTTCCAGGCAAGAGTACTAGAGAGGGTTGCCATTGCAACTCTGTGACTTAGGCAATTTATTTCTTTTTACTTGGGCCTGGATTTCTTCATCAATAAAATGTGGATGGGGGTGGTGAGCTAAGATTATGTTGAAATTCACTTCTAAGAAAATAAGGCGAGGGTGATGAGAATCCCAGAGGGGTAGTCATAGTGGGCGGTCTTAGAAGATATGTGTTTTGTTTACTGATGATTCAAATATATTAATCTTAACTCTCCTACTAGATAGTCCCTGGAGGAAAAGGACTTAATCCTTCTTTACCCTCTAGCACTCAGAATACTATCAAACACCTTGGGGGCGCTCAGGTTTCTTCCACATAAACTGCTCTGATTCGTTTCACTCATCTATAAAAGGTGAAGCCTTAGTCTGGGTGGAAGGCTGGGGTGGGGTAGGGGAGGGTACTGGGCAGCCACATGCTCTGTGGGAGAGTTGCCTGGAATTTAGGTATTATTTTTGACTCTAGTAAAATAGGAGAACACAGGGGGTTTCTTGAATTAGTTTATGTCCCATTTGGGTTACCCAGGAAGAAATGGCCTGTGCACTTGCCCACAGAGTCCAGGCAGCGCCAGAGAGCTGGCTCACAGGCCTGGCTCCAGAAGGCTGTGTTACTGACTTAGCTGGAGCTGGGAATGACTCTTTGGCTAGACCAGTCGCTTTGTGTGGGGCCTTTAATGGGAGGTGAAAGGAAGCTGTGAAGCACGTCCTGATACCATGTAAGGGTGATGACTAGGATCGGACACATTACTAGATGGTAAACACCCTGAATTCTTAACCTTTTCCAAACCACTACTTTGTTAAAAAAAAAAAAAAAAAATCATTGTTTCTTTTGAGCTAATTCTCTCCCTCCATACAGTTCACAGGGGCCCTGGTTGAGTGGGATGGGCTGACTCAGGGCTTTTGGTATTGCTCAGCTGTTTCTGTGGAATACGAAGGCCCTGGTATGGTCCTCATCATGCTTTCAGATGGCTCTCTCTCTCATTCTGGGATGAGAGGACAGGAATTTCAAGATGTTTCACCTGTGATGCGTTAACTGATTTTTATTTTCAAATAACATGCACCATTATCTGAAATCAAGCCAACTGTAGTTTGCTGCCAGCCAAGCTTTGACCCAGAAAGACCACCCACAGACATTCTTCATCTTGTGTCGTTTGTGATGGCGGCCCCTGCTTTGCTATGTGCTTGGGGTGAGCTGACTAAGCGTGAAGTCTGGGCGTGTCGGGGAGAAGACTGTTAACTCAGGGATACTCACTTTGGGAGGGTTCAAAGATGGAAAATATTTAAGCCTGCTTCTCAAAATTAAGGAGCTAGTGACTTTCAAATGCTCTGAAAATAAGGAGAAGGCAGTCATAGCTGCAGAAATTCAGAATCACAGTTGCAGGCACTCAGAAAGATCAGCTATGCGGGTAGTTTGCCTAAATTAAATCTATGTTTTAAAGAGTTGAAATCTTGGAAATACCCTGAATTCAAATCATTTTTCCATGATGGACAATTTTCGAGTAGCCTTTCAAAACACATATGAATTGCAGGCAACTGCTGCATGGGAAAAAAAAGAGCACACAGATGAGGCATATTAAACTGTAAATTCCTTTCAGATCCAATGAAATGACCCCTAATGTTTGATCATATTTCCTTATCAAAACAACCCTGCAGCCCTTCCGTGAGAAAGCATCTGAGGATTAGAGTCCAGCAGCTCTCTCCTGGGCCCCTTCTGCTTCTTCTAGTGCATTGTCACCGAGGTATTTTTAGTTCATGAAGCCCAGGCTGTCCTTCTCCCTCAGACATTCGACATTCTTTGCGTCTCTTGCCCAGCAGGCTTCCTGCTCACCCACGTGTGCGATGATGCCTGAGAGTTAAGCTCACTCTCTCCCTCTGTGCATGTGTGTTTGTGTGCATGTGTGTGTGTATGTGTGTATACACACAGAACTTCCTGGAGACTTGAAGCTATAAACTGGCTGAGGGAGGAAGGTGAGCTTTCATCCCCCTCATGACCTGTGCCAGTCTGGAGTGATTTCCTGATAAGGCCGCTGAGATCAAGTCGCTTGGGACTGACAGGAGCCCCCAGCCCACATGACGCCCTTCCTTCACCCTGAAGACCCAGGCTGGCTGAGGTCTGGGCAGCTCCTTCAGTGATGATGGGAACTTGGCTTTTCCCACCTCCCTGTTTCCTGCACTAACGGTACCAGTGTTTTTCCTTCTTCCTCTCCCAGGCGGGGTTCCCAGGTCTCCTCCTGGTGCCCTTCCTTCTCTGTGCTGTTGGCCCAGACTCTTCTGGGCTCAGCAGCTCCCCTCCAACACTCTTGCCTTTTACCTGCACTCATTCTCTCCCTCCCCTTCCAGCTGCCCCTTGTCTTACCCAGCAACACATCTAAATCACAATTTAAGTGAGCCTCTGTCCTCCACCAATAAAGGACAAATTTTTTTTAACTTTTCCTTCAAAGTTTCCCACTCTTCTGGCTTCTCTTCCATTTTCCTTTCCTCCTTTCCATCCCTTCTTCTCCCTCTCCAGATTTTTTCCTTTCTGCCCCTTCTTCTTCACTCTGGGGTCTGGACTGAATTAAGAATCACAAATGTGTGTTTAGAGAAACCTTATCTGAAACAAACAAACAAAAGAACCCATGGGTTGGTTTGAGGTTGTTCTCTAAACGGTTTTTACTAGCTTCCAGCACGGTGGAGTCAGTCCATTCCCATTAGCCCCGTCCGCCAGTTGAGCAGCTCAGAGGAGTTCCAGAGCGAACTTGTAATCAGGTCGGGTCACGCTGCACTGCCTTCGGCCTGCTATGAGCTGTTCTGTGCAGGACCCGAACAAGGGCAGTAAACGTTCCCTCATCTCCAGGGCTCACCACTGCTTCCAGTCCTCTGGCAAACCAAGTGGAAGAACTTCTCTGTCTGGGAAATTCTGCAAGTAAACTTGGAAATATTTACTCACTGGAATTTGAACCTGAGCCACACAGTTCACTCAAAACCAACTTCCACTAAGCCAACTGACGTTGGGAAAGTTTGCATGCGTTTGGGTAGTAAATGAAGAATGTTAATGAGTTTAAAGTCTTGTTGTTTTTTTAATCCAGAACTTTCAAACACTTATAAAAAAAAATTACTCCCTGGAGAATGAAGTAAGACCTTGAGAATCTGCGATTGCAAAGATCTGATCCAAATTGGATCTGAGGCTCTTCCTAGCTGTAAATTTATATATTTATTAATATATTCCCCCCAAAATATTCATGCTGTGTCTCTAGGGCCTTTCAACCCTTTGGGTTGACCCAAAGAATGCTTTAAAAAAAAAATCCAAGCAGTTGGTAACAGCAAGACTTGATCATTTAGGAGCTAGTAATGTGGGTTATTAATTACTCAGGCTGCTCACTCCTGCCCTTCCCCTGCTTCTTGCTCTGCTATTTGTCTTCTTCCAGGGACATAACACCTTCATTAAATCCCATCCGTCCTTGCCTCAGAGGCGTCCCCTGGAAAATATCCCCTCTCTAGATGCATCGCCATTTATCATCACCCTTTGTTTGTGCTCTGTCAACAAGTTTTCAATTTATTTTGAATTCAGTTTATGATTAAAATTTAATGAGATCCAATCAAGTGCTTTTCTCACATCAAGATGCCTCGGCAGTCTCACCCATATCCTCTATTGTAGTGGCATGAAGGAAAGCCATCACAGGTTTCCAGCCTGGCCATTCTTCATAAAACACAGGTGGCAGGTATCCACGCCTCCTTAGCTTCAAGGTGAATGGTTCTGAAACCTATTTATTCCAGAAGCTTCTAAGGTTTACTCAGCTCCTGCCATCCCCTTTCTCTGCTGCCCCCAAAAGCTGTGCAAGTCCATGCTTCCAACCAAGAATCAGGAGGATTCGGTGCACAGCTCTGCTGCTGAACTGCCTGGGTTTGAACCCTAGCTCTGCTCTTTACTAGCTCTGTGGCCTTGAGAAAGTTACTTAACCTCCCTGTGTTCGGTTTCCCCATTCCTAAAATAGGGCTGACACAGTGCCTACGAATAGGGTGTCTGTGAGGATAAGGTAATACATCCAAAACACCTGGAACAATATTTGACCTGGAATTACATTTGAACAAAACAGATGTAAACATTTGACAAATATTAACAATCATTGTTAGAAAGGGTCAGCTTTCTTAAGTATATCCATTTCGTTGAGTGCATATTGATTTATCAGCATAATGTATATCAGAGGTTGATAAACTACAACCCTTGAGCCGAAGGTGGCCCATGGTCTATTTCTATACCTGCCTATTGCTAAGAATTTATTCTTTTAAAGGGTTGTGTACAAATGAGCTAACCTAAAAGCAGAGTATGAGACAAAGACAGTTTGTGGTCCACAGGAATGAACTATTTACTGTCTGGTTCTTTACAGAAAAGGTTTGCCAGTGTCTGATCTATGTGGTTTAATGGAAAGAGCTTGGAGATCTGTAGGCTGGAATTGGCTGTGACTTTGAAAAAGCTGGGCCTAAGGCTCTCTATAGTAGGAATGGTAGTGATACCACATATCCCTCCTCTGACCCAGATGTTTCAGGACCAGGTGAGATGATGTGTACCAAATCTGCCGAAAATACACGTTGGTTAAAAAGATACAGACTCCATACACTTTGCTGTTGTTCAGTCACTAAGTCTCATCTCTTTGCAACCCCATGACTACAGCACGCCAGGTTTATGTAATAGTTTTAGCATCCAAGTATAAAACAAGCAAACATGATCTAGAAAAACAATTCCAAAGCCAACTATTTGTTGTAAAAATAATAACAAAATAACCTTTGTTTTTGGAGAGCTTGATATGGGCCAGACTCTACAGTCAGCACTTTATTTACACCTTCTTCCTTTATCCTCGCAATACCCTCCTGTGGGGCAAATGCTGTTATCTCCCCTCCACACACTTTACAGATAAGAAAAATGAGGCCCAGAGAAGATCAGTAATTTTCTCAAGGTCACACATCTAATCATGCCACTTCAGTTTAGTTCAGTCACTCAGTCGTGTCCGACTCTTGCGACCCCATGAACCACAGCACGCCAGGCCTCCCTGTCCATCACTAATTCCCAGAGTTTACCCAAACTCATGTCCATTGAGTCGGTGATGCCATCCAACCATCTCATCCTCTGTTGTCCCCTTCTCCTCCTGCCCTCAATCTTTCTCAGCATCAGGGTCTTTTCAAATGAGTCAGCTCTTCACATCAGGTGGCCAAAGTATTGGAGTTTCAGCTTCAATCATGCCACTAGCAGAGAAAGAATCCAATCATAGGGAGCTTGACTCTAGAGTCTGTACATCTAAGTCCTGCATATTTTCCACATCATAGAAATATGTATTGATTCAGGATAAGCCTTTCTGGATGGCAGAAGCCATAGTTAACTGTGAACATGGACATCAGATCTGAATATGTGTGCTGAAAGAGACTTGTGTCCTGTGCACAGCAAGGTTAGGGTCTAATCGTGACAGACCTGCAGAAAGACAGGCAGACATGATGGGAGGAAAAGAAGTTTTGGATGAACTATGAGATGAGAAATGTGGGACTATGAAATCAGACAGATTGATCAGAGGCAGAATGTGCTGGAGGAAAGAAAGTTTGCTGGGAACAGACGTGAGCAAAGACTTGGAGGCAATGAGAGAGAGACAGACAGACAGACAGACAGACTGAATGGGAAATTCTGTGACTGGGACACCAGGGAGCATCGCCACAGGGGATGTCAAAGCTGCTGATGTCTTGATAATTATCTGCAAACCGGGCTACTCAGGAAGGAGAGAAAGCAGAGAGGAAGCCAGAGAGACTGGGACAGAAAAACTGACAGATTTGAAGATGCTGGTCAGAATCTAAGGGCTAGAACCACAGCTCACAGTCCAAAGGGCAGTGAGATTCCAGAGAAGGAAAACTGCTGTCTCTTGAGTCAATCAGATCCAAGAACCAGACCCACATGCATCACTGGTTCACCTAGTTGTATGCACCTGGCGGCAGGGAGCGGCTTTCCAGGTGGCAGGAGTGGTAAAGAACCCACCTGCCAATGCAGGTAGACATAAGAGACTTGGGTTCGATCCCTGGATTGGGAAGATCCCCTGGAGGAGGGCATGGCAAACCACTCCAGTATTCTTGCCTGGAGAATCCCATGGACAGAGGAGCCTGATGGGCTACAGTCCATGGGGTGACAAAGAGTCAGACACGACTGAAGCGACTTAGCACGCACACACGTGGACCTGGGGCTAGTCTTCCATTCCTAGCTCGTGCCACTCCAAGTCCACCCATCCCCACTGCGGACAAATGTCTTCACCCTCTGCTGAATGGTCTTTTGTATTTTAAGGAACAGTTTACTCTCTCCTGGGTGGTCTCAGCAGTGCTTCTCTCTCATTGACTCTTAATCTTTGTGGACATCAGAATCACTGGTGGAGCGTTTCCTTTTCCGTTTTTATCTTGTAAGTAGATATACAGGCACTTGGTATAAAACTTAAAAGGTAAAAAAATGCTCTGAAAAGCAAGTCTCCCGCCCGCCTCCACTCCCAGTCACACAATTCCCTTCCTGGAGGCACCCTCTGTTCCAGCTTTCTGACCACCCAGCGTGGGCACAGACAGACTTAGATTGGACAAAGGATAACATATACTCTACACACTGTTCTGCTCCTGCCTTTTTTAACTTCACGATAAATTTTGGAGATAGTTCCAAATCAGTTCACACAGCACTTCCTCAGTCTTTTCAAAAAGATGTGGAGTATTCATTGCAAGGCTGAACCACAGTTATAAAAAAGCAGAAGCTTTTTGGATGGGTGAGTCCTTTGCAGTCTTTGCTGTTACAAACCTTGCTGCATTGCCTATCTTCAAAGCCTCTTTGTTTTTACCAAATAAGTGCATCTCTCTATAGAGGAAATTCTTGGAAATGAAATTATTAGGTCCAAGGACATTAGATTTAAAAATCCCGATAGTCATGGCTAAATCGTACAGATGACACTTCCCTTGGTAAAATATGAGAGGACCTATTTACCTGTGGGACTTGGTGGTGGTGGTTTAGTCGCTCAGTTGTGTCCGACCCCATGGACTGTAGCCCGCCAGGCTCCTCTGTCCATGGGATACTCCAGGCAAGAATACTGGAGTGGGTGGCCATTTCCTTCTCCAACCTGTGGGACTTAGAAACAAAAGCGTGCTCTGGCCTTCTCAGAATCTCAAGGGGTGGGGCCTGGGCATCTGAGTTGTGAGCCTCAGAAAGCGCTTCTGAGTCAGAAACTCTTCTGAGGTCCATGGCTGGCCAGCCTCTCCCTGTCCCCAGGGATCTGAAGCCATGAGCTAGACTTATCTGTCGGCTGCATCCCCAACAGCCTCAGCCTCTCCCGGCTTTCTGAGCTCAGTGTCGTGCTGATGAGCTGAGACTGCCCAGACCACGGCCACCAATGGGGTTCTCCAGGCCCTAACTGGGAGGTCTTCTGTCCTCCTCGGGATCACAGACTTCTCTAGATCATGGCTAGAAAACAGCTTTTTTGCTTAAAGCCAATTTGCACCCTCTGAGGGAGATGGGAACACAGGCTGTGCCAGGGTTACAACCACCTGCATAGCATATAGAAGAGGTCTGGAGTAAAACAGGGGAAATGGAAATGGTTAGGAGAGGTGGGATACTGAGTTAATGTTTTTTAATGTCTAGGTATCTTTTTTATTACAATATTGACATTGAAGACCAAAAAATAAAACTGCTACTTCCGACCCAACCCACTGATCTGCCCATGGCCCTCTGATGTGGCATTGTATTCTCTGTGACACCCTCAGGAGGGTGGCAGGGTTGTTCTGTCAGTTCTGGCTGAGGTCTAGGGCCGGAGGGGCCCTTGTGGTGGGCGCAGGCCTGCCCCACCCGCTGCTGAGGATGTAGGAGGAGGCCGGGTACTCCGTGTCTGAGCAGATACCCCATCATGCTGCGGGATAGGCTCACTGTTACTCTGCCAGCAAGGGTTGAGGTCAGCCCCGTCATGGATGGGACCTCTTCAGGCCTGGCCTCAGGGCCTGACACTTAGTGGAGCTTAATACATATTTGAGAGGAAGAGGGAAGGGTACCCATGTGGTCTAATTTCAAGAACTCGGAGGACTTGGCCCACCAAATCCTCCCTGTCACCCTTCACAGACCTGATTTCCTCACAGTCAGGGATTCTTCCAGCTACATGGATCTGTCTCCTCTCTAAAACAGGCACTGGTCCTTCATTCATTCAACAAATAGTTATTGAGCGCCTGCTAGGTACCAGGTATAATTCTAGATGCTGGGAATACAGCTGTGAACAGAAGAGTCGAAAATCACACCCTCATGAAGCTTACATCCTGGGGGGAGAGGAGAGACAATACACAAGGAATATTGTAGTAGGTATTAGAATTGATAACGTCTTTTTTTTTTAGTATATACAATGGTGACAACTGCTGAGAGAAGGATAGAGTAGGAAGGGGAGGCGGAGTGATGGGAACATGTAAATATTTTAGAGGGTGACCAAGGAGCCCTCATGGAGAAAGTGAGAGCTGAGTAAAGACTTAAAAAAGAAAGATAGCAAGCCACGCAGATATGTAGGGGAAGAGTGTTTGAAGAAGAAGAAATGGCAAGTGCAAAGGCCCTCGATTTGTATTAGTTTGATTTCCTGTACTAGTCATTTACCTTCAGCTGGATTACAAACCACCTGAAGGTAGGAATAATGTTTTATGTCTCCAGAAATAATTTTGTTTACCTTTTAATAGATATCCTCTTGGACCTCTTGAGTTATGTGTCACTTGTAGGTATCAACTGTAAAAGAATTTTAATTAAGCTTATGCTTCAGAAGAAGGGGTTCACAGCACAGTGTCAGACACACAACAGGGATCAGTAGTCATTTGCTGTTTGAATATTTGTAGTGACAGATTTAAAATATGGGTGTTCACTGTGTTTGTTAAAAATTACTAATCCCATAGTTTTCCTGAAAGGCTGTTCATTGCCATGCCAGGTTTATTCACTATCATCCAAGGAACCACTTGTTCCTTTTCAGACCAGTTTCAAATCTAGAATTCCCTCCCTAGGACACGACCTCAGAATTCCAGTTATGTGACCACACTCCAGAGATGGCCGCCCTTGTCACCCTTTTTATTAGCTTCCTCCAAGTCCTTGAAATCTCCTCAGCTGGAAGAGCATTTGCAACTTTTTAAATTTAATTTTATAAGTTTTAGGGAAGCACTTCTAAGGCATTCACATTTGAAACCCAGGGAGAATATAAACAATTGTACCTGAAATGTAGAAAATGAAAATGAATCGCATACCAAGAAACAGCCGACAGCATTTAGTTCTTTTGTTGGCTGGTTCTCTGGCAGCTTCTCCACCCTCCCCCCGTCCCCCTCCCCGACCCCCATCATTCAGCTGTGGGTCCACAGATGCTTGCTGAAGATTATGTAACATGCAGCCAGTCCTTTGGAAAATACTTTTGCTTCCTGACCAGCTGAAGCGCATGTTGTATGGCATATCCAATTTCAGAGCTGTAGAAAAACTGTGAGAAAGAAAGGAAAACAATGGTGAACATTTTTAAATGCTCAGAAGTTGAAATATGTGTGTTTTGGGTAGGTCTAATCAACTGATATCGGTTGAAAGGTGTGTGTTTTTCCAGGGTCTAATCAGTTTCGGTGCTGAGGTCTCTTCTCTGCAGAGCCGTGGGGCCGGAAGCACACCCAGACTAGACAGCAACCTAGAAAGCCCACGGCAAGGAGGGAGGGAAGGCTGGGACTGGGAGCCTGAAGAATTTTCTCTTGTGAGAAAGTGGTACAGAGGTTGTTTGGAGCAGATGGTAAGTCTGATACCAAGTGAGGGTCAGAGAAGTGTTAGCGGACATTCATTTGGCAGAGTGCAAGGAAAACTCGGGCTTTCCTGATGGGTCAAGCGGTAAAGGATCTGCCCGCAATGCAGGAGACTCAGTTCAACCCCTGGTACAGGAAGATCCCCCGCAGAAGGAAATGGCAACCCACTCCAGTATTTTTGCCTGAGAAATCCCGTGGCCAGAGGAGTCTGATGGGCTACAGTCCATACAGTCGCAAAAGAGTCAGACACTGCTGAACACACACGGCAAACTGACATCTCTTTTTATAGGCCAGGAAGAAAAATGTGGGAAACCACTGATCCCACTTCTGCTTCTGCGGGGCAGCATTTTAAAATGCATGTGCCTTCCCTAGTGGTTCAGGGGCTAAGACTCCAGGCTCCCCGTGCAGGGGGCCCAGGTTCAAACCTTGGTCCTCGTCAAGGAACTAGACCCCACATGCCGCAGCTAGGACCTAGTGGCAACCAAATAAAAATATTTTCTAAAGTATGTTACTTAAAATGCATGCTGTCATGGTGCCACTGGGTTGGGTACTAGGCTCAAGAGAAGGGGAATTCCTATTTTTCCAACTTGTCTTAGAGCAGTAACTGATGGGCATCGTGCCTTGGGGCAGTAAGCCCTCAGTGAGTGAGTGTGGTTGAAATTCTACAGGGATGAAAGAGGAATTTAAAGATCCAACCGCCAGCACCACTCCTTTTCTCTGTATGGCATTTGAGGCATGTTACGTACGAGGCCTTCACAGAACAGACCGCTGGGGTCTTTTCTCGTGACTCCTTCACTCCCACTGTCCCTGCTCTGGCTCCCCATCCTCACTTCAGAGACATCTTTTCCCCTGACCTGCCTCCTTGCTTCCCCTGGAGCCTAAGTATTCTGGGGCATCATTTCAACCGATCTGATGATAAGGGGAGGCCAATTTTCCTTCCCATTCTGTCATGTTGGTTAAGAGTTCTATTTCTATGGGTAAAACAGTATTCCCTGGACTGTGGGCTGACTGCTTGGGCTAAAGGCTAGTTTATTGAGCCTTGTCCATGGAGCTGCTACATCACAGGCCAGATGGTCGTGCAGGCATCATGCAAGAGGGAATTAAGTCCTCCAAATAACCTATAGCTGTAACTGGAAAATGTCACTATGACCTTTTTTCCAGTGCTTTTTAAACTCGGGCTTTAAAATTCTTTTTTTCTTTCTTTTTAAATTAGGCAATAGGTCACATGGAGCAATAGTTTAAAAGCTCAGACGGTGAAAATTCTCCCTCATCCTCCTCTCCCTCAGCTTAGCCCCATTCTCAAAGGCAACCAATGCACCAATGTCTTATGTGTCCTCCATACACATTTTATACGTGTGCAAGCAGATATGCACACACACACACATACTCACACATTCCCCTCTCCTAATTTTTTCCCACAAAATAGCAGCACCATTTACACATTGGTCTGCACCTTGCTTTTTTTTTTTTTTTCTTATCACTTAACAGTATATTTTGGAGGTCATTCCACATCTGTTACTGATATTTCTTTCATCATGGATTCCAGACACACATGAAGCAATCCACATACTGATCATTTCTCTTTCCTCAGAAATTGGCCATTGGTTTTCATCTGTGTCTTCCCCTTGCTGGTGTATGACTTCTACCGCATGATGGTCCAGTCACATTCTTTGAATAGCCTTCCAGAAAAAATGATCTTCATAAGTCTTAGTGCCTTTCCCTGGAGGATAAGCAAATGATTTTACGTGACTGGGGGCTCTGCCAGCACGCTGGTGTCATTCTACTGTTAATTTAAACCACATCTTGAATGGGGTCCCTTAAGGTCATGAAGTGGGGACTTCAAGAACTGACCTGACTCCTGAGGTTGTGGCATGTTTTCTCTTGTTCCAGACACTAGAATGAACCGAAGCATTCCTGTGGAGGTGGATGAATCGGAACCATACCCAAGTCAGTTGCTGAAACCCCTCTCAGAATATTCCCTGGCAGAGGAGTCAGAACTGGCTGCTCCAGATGCAAGGAACATGGTGCCTAACAACTTGTCTGCATCCCCAACTGCTCAGTCTTCCTCCAGAGACTTTCCTCAGGCTCACCTGCCCCTGCAACTATCAAATCTCCAGCAGCCTGTGTCCCCGAGGGTCACCTGCCTGCGCGCCAAAGTCTTGGCAGAGAGTGAAGACAGCTTGTGGAGGAGACACATGGATCCCAGCAAAGACTTCACCTCAGGCTCCTGTGCAGCCGGAGAGCCTGAGACTCAGTCTGTGGCTGGAGCCCTCCCCCAGGAGCATCAGTTTTCCATTATGGAAAAACATAATCAATGGCTGGGATCTTGGCTTTCAGCAACTTCCCCTGACACTGGCCATGACTCTGACAAATCTGACCAAAGTGTACCTAATGCCTCAGCAGACCCCCAAAGTGGTAGCCAGGAGATGGTGCCCCGGCCTCTCAGGAACCGAGCAGCCCCAGACCCACCTACAATAGACACGGGGTATGATTCACAGCCGCAGGATGTCCTGGGCATCAGGCAACTGGAAAGGCCACTACCCCTCACCTCCGTGTGTTACCTCCAGGACCTCCCCAGACCTCTCAGATCCAGGGAGTTCCATCAGTGTGAACCTCAGAGATACCCAGCATGTGCACAGATGCTGCCCCCCGAGCCCTCCGTGCAAGCTCAGTGGAACTATCACTACTATTGTCCTGGAGACCCTGACCACCAGGTGCCATGTAAGTGAGTTGCTCTCCTCTGGATGTTGTGGCCCAGGTAACTGAGTAAACGGGAATCTCGCGTCAGTGTCTTGCATCGCTACACCAGCACAGGCAGGTCAGAAGGCAGGGAGGGCATTCTGCTTCTTATGGGGCCCTCCATGTGCGTTTGGATTTGCAAGGGGCTTTAGAAGAATGCTTTATCTTGGCCCAGAGCCCGTCTCACTTGGAACCTGCCTCTCTAGGAAACGTTAAGAAGAAAACAGACTGCTCTCTAGGGTAGCTGAAGTGAAACTTACCTAGAGGCAGGGAGCCATCCCAAATGACTTCTAGAAAATTTTGTTGTCCAAATTCTTGGGCATTCTTTACATGCTTGTTCTCCACCTTAGATTTTTCAGAGAAAGAGGCCTTCAGTCAAAAAAATCAGAAGGTGCCCAGAATGTCATTGAGACTTCAAATTCATGGCATTACATGAAGGTCCCATCATTCCTGTATTTCTGTTGCTTAAAGCCCTTTGGAGGTTGAACCATCCACACCTACCCTATGATCTAGCCACACTCAAGGACTGGCAGCCCCCTAACATGTAGAGCTACTTCATAGACCCCTGCATTGTCCATGTTCTTCTCTCTACCTAGGATTTTTCCCCTTCTTGTATACATGTGAACCAGTTCTATATCTTTTAACTGTTTTCTCAAGTTCTAATGTGTATACTGTAAAGTTTGCCCTTCCTCATTCATTGAAGGGTAGTATATTTAGTGTATGCAGCCATCACTCAGAGAAGGCAATGGCAACCCATTCCAGTACTCTTGCCTGGAAAATCCCATGGATGGAGGAGCCTGGTAGGCTGCAGTCCATGGGGTCGCTAAGAGTCGGACATGACTGAGCGACTTCACTTTCACTTTTCACTTTCATGCACTGGAGAAGGAAATGGCAACCCACTCCAGTGTTCTTGCCTAGAGAATCCCAGGGACAGAGGAGCCTAGTGGGCTGCCATCTATGGGGTCGCACAGAGTCGGACACGACTGAAGCGACTTAGCAGCAGCAGCCATCACTATATATGTCTTTTAAGACTTAGCTCAGGTGTCCCTCTGACAGCTTCCCCAGATCACTCCCTTCTTCAGGCTCTCTGTCTCCTTATGCTCTGCCTGTTGGCACACCTAATGCCAGTATGGCATCTACTTTGGGCCTTTTTTACTTCTCTTGTCAGACTGTAAGCTTTTGCACATCAGCAACTTACGTATTTTCAATCCGTAATTCCCCAGCATTTAACACAGTGACCAATATATACAAGACTCTCAACAAATTATGTCCAATGAATGAATAAAATGCATCAGTACAGTAAGCATCTCTGAAAGTGATAAACTCTTAGACTGAGGTAAAAGGTCCATTACAGTTCTTGATGTCAAGTCTCCATGAGGCTGCTGGAAAATAGCAATAGGGCTTTACAGATGAAACACTGGCTGAGAGGCTGGGAGATGCAATATTTTTCTTAGCAAATAAATACCATATCAAAAACAGTTTGAAGAGTCTGACCAAATCTGATGCCTAGCTTTAAAATGAATTATGGAAATAATCACGAATCCTATAATCAATCACAATTTATTTATTTGTACATGTACATTTAATATAAAGCTTCCTTTTCATAGTTTAAAAAAAGAAAATGTGAGGTAAAAGAATTTAACTTAGATGATGCCTGAAAGAAAACAGGGAAGAATGAATGAGTTAAGAGTGAGGGTAAGAGATGAGGCAGCAGCAGGGCTCTGGGAGAAAGAGCCCCTGAGATCTACAGCTGGGACTCTGGTGTTGGTGTTGGATGCGGGGCAGTCAGCTGACTGAAGCAAGAACATCACTGGTGCTCCGAGTGTTCAGGAACAGGGTGAGTGTGCTGACGAAGTTCCTTAAACATAAATCACTGAACCTGGGCAGGGTCAGGATTTGCATTTTTTTTCTCAATGATTCTTAGGTTAAAAAGGAATCCCACAATACTTTTTTTTTTTTTTTTTTAAGATTCTACTCTCTGCATTTAAAGGTAGTTTTTCTGATCATAATAGTAATATTTGTTCACTTTCAAAACTCAAATATGCCCAAAAGCCTAATTCATGTTTCTGTCACTCAAATATAATTCCTTATTGGGGTCTGACATATTTACTGGGTGTTTTTGCATGTATATATTTACTATGATATTAAAATAACTTCAGGATAATTTTCTAGCATTGTTTCAAAATGTTGCATAGTATTTCATCAGATGGATCTATCAAGTTGTTTTTAAGCTATTTTCTGTTGTTGGCTATTTTAGTTTCCCATTTCTGAGCCAATAAGCAATTATACGATACATCATGTACCCATGCTTTTATCTGCATTTCTGGTTAATTCCTTAATGTGTGGAAGTGTGAATGCTTCGTCAAGGGCTTTGTGATACTAAGTCCCAAGCAGTTGCCTTAAACCACTAACAAGAGAAAGCTTCACTGTGATAGAGAAAGCGTGAACTATTATCATTTGAGGGTCCCAGGAAGATCTTCCCACTTGAAGATATTTTTCCTGTTGAACCCTGAAATGTCATCATTAGCAATCTAGTCCTTGGAGGTAAGCATTGCCCTCCCAGGGCAGGCTCTGTTAAAATGCGAACACGCCCGCTGGGAACACTCTTAGTCTCTAACACCTGCTTTCTTTATTCAGATTGCCTCCCCTTGTTCTCTGTATTATTTCCTTCTATTGACTTGGGGAGGAAAGGGGGGCCTTAGGATCCTGGGAGTGAAGACAAGCAATGAAAGGCAGAGAGGAGAAAACTGGGACAGGAGAAGGGACAAATTTACGGAAGGTGTATAAACAGCCAATAAGTGTATGAATCCAAGCTTCACACTGAATTTAAGAAATGCAAAATTTTTAAATATATATTTTTCCTAATCAGATACACAAAAATAAAAAGTCTGGGACAATATCTAGTGTTAGTGGGATTATGGGAAAATGAACATTCCCATCTACTCTTGGTTTTTTTTTTTAATATATTTTGTGATTTTATCTATTTATTTTTGGCTGTGCTGGGTCTTCGTTGCTATGCTAGGGCTTTTCTCTAGTTGCAGGAAGCAGAGACTAGTCTCTAGTTGCCGTGCTCGGGCTTCTCATTGCAGCGGCTTCTCTTGTGGAGCACAGGTTCTATCTAGGGCGCTCAGGCTTCAGTAGTTGCAGCTCCCAGACTCTAGAGTACAGGCTCAATAGTCATGGCACACAGGCTTCGTTGCTCTGCGGCATGTGGGATCTTCCCAGATCTGGGATTGAACCTGTGTCTCCTGCATTAGCAGGCAGATTCTTTACTGAGCCACCAGGGAAGCCCCCATTTACTCTTGATAGGAGTATAAATTGGTACAGTTTTCCAGGAGGCAATTTCACTATCAAAATTTTAAACGTGTCCTATTTGGTCCAGCGTCTCACTTATAAGAATCTATTCTATAGACACATTCAATTAGCATGTAAAAATACATGAATGAGGACGTTTATTAAAGCACTGTTGCATTAGAGTAAGAATAAAAAATCTAAAATGCCTATCAATAAGGGGGAAATTATTATAAATAATTATCAAATTATGTTATAAAGGATATAAATTATTGTAAATAAGTTGTGATTTATTTATACAATAGACTATTAAGTCCCTGTTACTACACTCTGACATAAAAAAGATTAAAGAAGCATGCTTTGTGGATCCCATACGTGCTATTTTTTTAACTATATATGTTTAAAAATGGCTTGAGAAAGACTGGAAGATGGCCACAACCATTAACAGTGATCGTGAAGGGGAGGGGAATAAGGAATTAGGAGAGACAGGGAGATTTTTCTTCTAACTCTCTATACTTTTGTTAAATTTGTTATAGCAAACAGGCATAACTTTTATAATGTAAAAAATGAGTAAAAGTTAAAAAGAAAAAGGAAATGAGAACATGTGGGCTCACCCTAAATCACCCCACATGTGCCTTGGCCCTGGCCTCCAGGGGCCTCTAATTACAGGGAAGAGGGTCAGGGTTGGGCTGGTTTTGCCTGGGAAAACCAGTGCTTATATTTTGTCCTCAGGGCACTGCAAACCCAGAATATTTCTGAAGCCTCTGATAGCAATGGCTCCCAAGAAGGTTGCTATGAGGATTAAATGAGATAATGTATTAAAGACACTAGGAAAGTGGCTGGCTTGTAGTAAGCTATCAAAAACTAGCAGCTTTTAGTTATTATTGCTATTATTTAAATAGAGCCTGCAGCCCAGCCCTGTAGAGTGCCCCTCTGCTTCTAGATCCCTCTTGCTGGCACAGATTTTAAGCATTCAAAGCAGGTGTACAAATGCTTAGTTTTGTGTCAGGGCTATCACTGCACTTAATTGCCAACAGAACCGCTTCAAAAGAGCTGTTCACCTAAGCAATTCTCTTGCAGTTGGAAACCATGGCTACATGATTCTACTTGGCTTTAGAAGATCATTACTTCCTCATCTGTTAGAGAAAATATAAATAAATGCTCATCATGCAAATGGCACAGCTTTGCCCCTGCAAGTTAAAGCACAAATGGTTACTAGTCACTCCTTTCATGTAAAAAAAAGTTATCAAAGTAGGTGAAAACAAAAGGTGGAAAAATCTATTTCTTTCCTTCACCGTCATCCCCCAGAGAAGTCAGCCTCTTACTGCCTCAAAATCCTTCCTCTGAAGGTCACCAGAATGGAGGTCATGGCTCTGCAATCAAATAAAACCCTCGACGCAAATAAATTGGAAAAAAAAAAAAGAATATATTAAGTCTAAAGTGCTCTTATCTTACTGTAAAATTCTTGCTTTCTATACCAAAGAGACTGAATAAAATAAACCTGTGGACACATGCCCACTATTGTTCATATAGACCCCCAAACATGATTATTTGTGTGCTAGAATGCATGCACAGTTAAAAGTAAGGAAAAAACAAAGCAGATGGAAGAGATGATAAAGAAAGGCAGTCCCTTTCAGGAACTACAGCTGTTTACAGCTGGGGGAGTTCCTGTAACAGTTTATGTTGGCCATCTTGTCTTCCTGGCTAAACTAATTGTGTTATATCATCATGTTTTTTTTGACAACTTGAAAATCACATTTTACTTTCTCCCTCATAAATTCTTTTAATATCATTCTTAATAAGGAAGAAAAATGTTGAATGTTTTGACTGATAAGTGGAAAACCTCATTTAGGATTTGGTTTACAAATTCCAAGTGGTCAAAGCCCAGTAACACGAAGACCGTGTGTAACCCAAGCCAAGAGGATCATAAGATTGACGAGCAACATACAGTTCTGGGCACCCATGCATGATTGTGCAAGATTTGTATTTTTGTTCTGTGATGAACACTGCGTCAGAATGTAGGAGTTACTCTGCTAACAAATCACTTGTCCATCACATCCCCCACCACCTTCTAGACTCCATCCTCTTGATGGAATTCTAGGCACGGAGCACAAGTCTCTGGGGGAGATATCTTGGGGAGTGGTTCTTAAGTCTATCGTGTAGGTGGCTGCTGGCTTGCATGTCTCCTACTTGTACACTAACGAGTGTGGGTTTATATTTCAAAACAGACATCCACAGACAAACAGATTTTCTCTTTCTCTCCTGATTTATTTTGAGCAGCTCAGGAGAACTATAGCCTGTTTATCTCTAGTCATTGCATGCTTAGCCATAGAAATTTCAGTAATATTTGTTGAATGAATAAAAAGAAATCTGTTCCCTACTTCCTAGAAAAAGAAGTGATTCCCTAATTATGAGTAGAGGCTTTGTGATCTCAAGCCTTTGAAAGGCTATCTCTTTGCTTGTCTTATGGGAGGGCAGAGGAAAGAAAGGAGGTCACTTGGATTTAGAAACAGACCTGCTCATTTGTTCATCAATTTATCCAAATATTTGCCCAGTTCTATGCTAGGCACTGGGTGTACAGTTGTGAATACAACATCCTGTCTTTGTGGAGTTCATAGCCTACTGGAGATAAGTCTACTGATAAGTAGAAATCAGCAAACAAAATAACAAAGAGTACATGTTATAAAGAAAATAGCCAGGTGTTAGAGGAAGCATTAACAGCATGGTGAGAGGAGGCCTCTTTGAGGAGGACACTGCTGCTGCTGCTGCTAAGTCGCTTTAGTCGTTTCTGACTCTGTGCGACCCCATAGACGGCAGCCCACCAGGCTCCCCCGTCCCTGGGATTCTCCAGGCAAGAACACTGGAGTGGGTTGCCATTTCCTTCTCCAATGCAGGAAAGTGAAAAGTGAAAGTGAAGTCACTCAGTCGTGTCCGACTCTAGCGACCCCATGGACTGCAGCCTACCAGGCTCCTCCATCCATGGGATTTTCTAGGCAAAAGTACTGGAATGGGGTGCCATTGCCTTCTCCAGAGGAGGACACATTTGAGCTGAAATCTAAAAGACGAGAAGGTCCAGGAAGCAAGGACTTTAGTATTGTTAATGTACTGAAAGCAAGTGAGTGGAGATACAGCAGAGTGAGCAGTGAGAGAATGATATGCTAGAAAATGAAGGAGGCAAGGACTGTGATATGGAATTTGGATTTTTTACTCAGTTTAACTTCATCTTCAGGAAAGCAAAAAATTGAACTCTGTAATCCTGAATAAGGAACTTAGAACAGTACTTGGCATGTAACAAGTACTCAGTAAATATTAGCCATTATTACATATACCGTACCCAACTAGACTAGCAAGCCTTGATCAAAATAGCAGAAGGAAACTATCAAAACTTGAGCAATGAAAAGACGTTCATTTATCTGAAAATGTAAATTTTATTTCGCGACTTCTTCACACAACCAGCCAAATTCCAGTGGAACCAGTCAAGTTCCACTAAGGAAATCTTCTTTCTTTGTTTTAAACAATCAAAAGACAGCATAGAGAACTCTTTTGTCAGTACCCTAATTTTAAAATTGAGGTGGATCATTTTCATCTGCTCATATAAACCATTGTAAGCTTTTATCACAGGTGGCCATTTCAGAAACAAGAGTCACAGCTAATCAAACACTTAGTCCTCATGCCTTAGTGATTTTAATGATATGATTTGTTGCTATGAGACAAAAACATGTTGTGCGAGGAATAATCTGTTCAAAATCATATGACCTTGCTTCAAAGGCTTTTGATTAACAGCACTAACATACACTTTGTGGAAAAGAAACAAACCCTATGATTAGAGCTTGGTAGTCCTTTTAAAGCAAATAAAACCTTATTAGCCATTTATTAATGGACATGGGAAGCAAGAATGGCTCCAAGCATTAAAAACTTTCAAGGCCACTAGCAAAGTTGCTCCTCTTTCACCTTTTCTTTCTTCTTCCTACCTCCAAAGGAGACACTGAAAAATATCCCAGATGGAGAGCAGATGAGAAATAGACTCCCTAGAAGACCCAAGACCTAGCAGGCAGACTGTGCCCTCCCACATGGCTTTGCTTGTGCGTATGTATCAAGTTGACTTTGTAACTTTCAGTCTTCATTCACAGATTGAGCATCCCTCAGGTATTGGCACTGTGCTTTGAGGTATGGTGGCAAACAGACACAGTGCATGCTTTTACAAAGCTTGGAGTCTAGTAGGCAAGGCAGGCAAGAAGTTGACAAGTAGGAGTCATGCTTACTTACACAAACATGAAAAGTGCTAGGAAGAAAGTAAAATGATGAGATGGGATAAGTAACTGGTGAACAGATGATATCTGAGCTGAGCCCTGAATGTCAAGAAGTTGATCTGTAAAGATACAGGGCAAAACACTCTGAGCAGAGGGGATGGCAGACTCAGGCTCCCAGAGGTGGGGACCAGCTTGGCATTCAAGATGAAGAAAGACAGCCAGGGTAGCTAGGGCTTGCTGAACTTTTGAGAGTGTGCTGCTGCTGCTGCTGCTGCTAAGTCGCTTCAGTCGTGTCTGACCCTGTGCGACCCCATAGACGGTAGCCAACCAGGCTCCCCTGTCCCTGGGCTAGCTCTTGCCTAATGACCTGATGGCAATGGCACTTTTTGGTCTGTTCTAGCTGGGAAAGGGCCTTTCCTGGTGGCTCAGTGGTAAAGAATCCCCCTGCCAATGCAGGAGACATGGGTTCAATTCCTGGGTCAGGAAGATCCCCTGGAGAAACGAATGGCAACCCACTGCAGTATTCTTGTCTGGGAAGTCTGTGGACAGAGAAGCCTAGAGGGCTATAGTCCATGGGGTCTCAAAGAGTCAGACAAGACTTAGTGACTGAACAACTGGGGAAAAGAGCACCAAGAGAGACCAGTCCTATAGCCCTGAAACTCCAGCTGGTGAGGTGGACCCCTTGGAAATTATCTGACCTGACCCAGGATGGCCATAAAAACAAAACCTTGTTTTATCTTGTTCTAGATCATAGGGGTCTCTGTGGTCCTGTCTCCCCATTCTTAGAGATGCTATCCAAGCCCTGGTCTTTGTCAGCCAGGGGGTAGGCACAGGCATATCCTTTTATCCCCCTCCCCTTCCTTAAGCTCCAGATATCATGACCAGGCCTAAGCAAGAGCAGGGCAAAGGTCATGGTCAGGGCCTCAAGACAAGCTCTGTTCAGAGGGATGTGGTCAGTTTTGCCAGAGGAAGCATGACCTGGTGTCATGGGTCAAAGCAGACAATAGACTAAATCCAGGGAATCTGACCAAGCTTGAAAGACTGGCTGGGGCACATTTCCAGGGTCACCCAGTCAAGTTTCCTGAGCCCACACCGTGGGGACCCGGTAGTGGCCACACTAATGAACACACATATTATTAGTCTTCTGTACTTGAGGCCATATTCCTCTAGACGGTTCTTGACTACTTAGCAAACCAAGAATAAAAATCTTAACCACAGTCTCACCCTCCACATCCTGGTGCTGCCGACCTGCTTCTTCTGTTATTTCTTGCTCGCTTGCAAGTTTTGTTTCACCCTACTTCCCTGCAAGTATCCTACCTACACGACAGGCAAATTGGGCATTACTTTTATAATCAGAAGAAGAATAAAGACCAGTAAAGACCTTTTGAGTGTCAAGGTTCCTTCTTGCCTTAACTAGCTATGCCTGCTTGATCATCCAAGTTCTTACTTGGGCAGAGGTGGCAATACTTGGATCCCCAGGATGTGCTCGTGGGGTGATCCACGTGGCTCTTTTTGCAGGGTTATACGTGCCTCTCTCCAGTCCTTCTACAGGCTGAGCTCACCCCAATGTGCATCCAGCCTCTCAGACTTCCCACACTCGAGCCCCGTTGGATCTGGACAGTCCCCTCAGAGCCTTCCTCTCCCACCCTTCCTGGGTTCCTTGCATCCCTCCTCTGGCCCTCACTTCTCTTCTCTCACCGGGTCAGGCTGGTTGCCTTTAATCCTTTGGGACTGTTATTCCTATGCCTGGCTGGGGTTAACTTTCTCCCAGGTTAGAAATTCATATAAGTTGATGCGAGGACTGGCTTTGCTCTAAGACCTGCCCTCTTCTAACTGCCTGGTCCCAAGTACTCATGGCCTTTGGCAAGAGGGTACTGAGACAGTTGTGAGGTGTTGCCAGCTGCTTGGCTACTTCCCCGGGATATGAGCCAAGTTTTCATTCATTTACTTCTTCCTAAGAGGGATTGAAAAAGCTGACTTGAAACTCAACATTCAAAAAACAAGGATCATGGCATTCATTCCCATAACTTTGTGGCAAATAGAAGGGGGAAAAGTGGAAGCAGTGACATATTTTTTTTTCCCCTTGGGCTCCAAAATCATTGCAGTTGGTCACTATAGTCATGAAATTAAAAGATACTGTTCCTTGGAAGGAAAGCTATGACAAACCTAGATAGCACATTAAAAAGCAGAGTGGGAAGATTTGGGAGAATGGCATTGAAACATGTAAAATATCATGTATGAAACGAGTTGCCAGTCCAGGTTCGATGCATGATACTGGATGCTTGGGACTAGTGCACTGGGATGACCCAGAGGGAGGGTATGGGGAGGGAGGAGGGAGGAGGGTTCAGGATGGGGAACACATGTATACCTGTGGCAGATTCATTTTGATATTTGGCAAAACTAATACAATTATGTAAAGTTTAAAAATAAAATGAAATTTAAAAAAAATAAAAAAATAAAAAGCAGAGACATCACTTTGTCAACCAAGGTCCATCTAGTCAAAGCTATGGTTTTTCAAGAAGTCCCATACCAGTGTGAGAGTTGGACCACTAAGAAGGCTGAGTGCCGAAGAATTGATGCTTTCAATCTGTGGTGCTGGAGGAGACTCTTGAGGGTCCCTTATATGCAGAGTACATCATGAGAAACGCTGGGCTGGATGAAGCACAAGCTGGAATCAAGATTGCCAGGAGAAATATCAAAAACCTCAGATATGCAGATGACACCACCCTTATGGCAGAAAGTGAAGAAGAAATAAAGAACCTCTTGATGAAAGTGAAAGAGGAGAGTGAAAATGTTGGCTTAAAGCTCAACTTTCAGAAAAGTAAGATCATGGCATCCAGCCCCATTACTTCATGGTGAATCGATGGGGAAACAGTGGAAATAGTGGCTGACTTTATTTTGGGGGGCTCCAAAATCACTGCAGATGGTGATTGCAGCCATGGAATTAAAAGACACTTACTCCTTGGAAGGAAAGTTATGACCAACCTGGACAGCATATTAAAAAGCAGAGACATTACTTTGTCAACAAACGTCTGTCTAGTCAAGGCTATGGTTTTTCCAGTGGTCATGTATGGATGTCAAAGTTGGACTCTAAAGAGGGCTGAGTGCAGAAGAATTGATGCTTTTGAACTGTGGTGTTGAAGAAGACTCTTGAGAGTCCCTTGGACTGCAAGGAGATCCAACCAGTCCATCCTAAGGGAAATTGGTCCTGGGTGTTCATTGTAAGGACTGATGTTAAAACTGAAACTCCAGTATTTTGGCCACCTGATGTGAAGAGCTGACTCATTTGAAAAGACCCTGATGTTGGGAAAGATTGAAGGCAGGAGGAGAAGGGGACAACAGAGGATGAGATGGTTGGATGGCATCACTGACTCAATGGACATGAGTTTGGGTAAATTCTGGGAGTTGGTGATTGGCAGAGAGGCCTGGCGTGCTGTGATTCATGGGGTTGCAAAGAGTCGGACACGACTGAGCAACTGAACTGAACTGAACTGGACAGCAAGGAGATCAAACCAGTCAATCCTAAAGGAAATCAATCCTGAATATTCACTGGAAGCACTGATACTGAAGCTAAAGTTCCAATACTTTGGCCACCTGATGCAAAGAGCCGACTCATTGGAAAAGACCCTGATGCTGGGAAAGACTGAAGGAGAAAGGAGAAGGGGGCGGCAGAGGATGAGTTGGTAGATAACATCACCGACTCAATGGGCATGAATCTGAGCAAACTCTGGGAGATGGTAGAGGACAGAGGAGCCTGGCATGCTACAGTCCATGGGGTCACAAAGAGTCAAACACGACTTAACAACTGAACAGCAGCAAAGAAGGACTGGTGTGTGTGTTAGGGGGTGGGTGGGTGTGGGTGTGTGTGTCCAGGGAGGGAAATGAACAAGTAGTGATTCTGTAGCTATCATGAGGATAATTTCTCCTAGCCTTGGGTTTTAAAACTTGGGGAGTTATGGTAGGAATCGTGGTGATCTGGACCCCTTGGAGTGTATGTGGCCTGACCCAGGAAGGCTGTAATAGCAAAACCTGGTGGTAGAGCTCATCCTAGGCCAAAGGGTTCTCTGTGGTGCTACCTCCCCATTCTTAAAGATGCCCTCCAAATCCTCGTCCTTATCAGCTGTGGGGCTGGAATCAGCTCAGTTTGGATTGTTTTAAGCATCTAATTTAAATAGGGGCCTATGTTGAGCTCTGTGTTTCCAATTTAAAACATTAAACTCATGATTTCACAGATGTTTTTGTTTATAAAAACAATAAAGACAATGACTCGGTTTAATGAAAACTATCAAGTAAATAATAGTACAGAAATGTGGCAAACATCTCGGAGGTGGTAAATGATATATGGAACCCTCAGTTGGTATAAACACAGAAATTTGCACTGAGCTTACCTCTCCTTTCATGCAAAGGAGCCACAGTCAGTCTTTCCTGTTTTCTTTGCTGTCTTCACCTACAGATGGCCATAACTACCCTCGAGCAGCCTACCAGCAAGTGATCCAGCCAGCTCTACCTGGGCAGGCCCCACCTGGAGCCCATGTGAGGGGCCTGCACCCTGTGCAGAAGGTCATCCTGAGTTGTCCCAGCCCCTGGGACCAAGAGGAGAGACCTCCACAGAGAAACTACTCTCCCCCAGGTCTCCCCAGGTATCAGTAAGTACAACTGATGGGGCCAAATTTCAGACAATATTAACATGAAAAAGAATGACACCAATGCAATCAATATGCATCAGAACTCTATTCCTTTGCCACGCAGGCTGGTGACCAAGTCACACAGTTGAACACCCCACACAGACTTTTCAGGTCAGGAGGAAACGGAAGCTGTGTGATAAGAATCTCTTCACCAGATACATGAAGACCTTGAAGGAAAGGCTCTTAAGATGCTAAGTCACACCTTTTACTTCCAGATCTCTTGGCCTTTTGGATCAAAAAATAGGTTTTCATTTTCACTATGACTGACTTCCAAGGCTACAAAATTCTTTTTTATATCCCTAGTCTCTACACCTGTTTAAGTCCATTTCTTACTTTGAAATTTTAAATTCAATTGGTTCTCAATAGAAATTTAAAACAACTGTTATTTTGTAATAAAAGCATTCACTCATGTTTAACACCATTATTAGGTCTTTCCAATATTTCTTCCAGAAAAATAATTTTGGCTTTTCTTGACATTATTGTCTAATCTTTTAATCATATTTCTATTCATTGTTCTTTTTTGACTCCTCAAGTTTTTTTTTTTTTTTTCTCTTCATTTATAGATCTAAAATATACAGGGAAAACTCATGTAAATGGAGCTTCCTAATTTATGACAAAATTGGAAAGAGAGTAGATAAAACATTTGCTCTTGCTCAAGCACAACTTTTATCTATCATTCAAAGTAAATCTATATTCCATTTTGAGAACGGAATGAGATATGAACCTCTTATTGAAGCAGTTTTTTTTCAGAAATGGAGAAATAGGTAATCAGCTCAAAAAGTGTATTGAAAAAAAGGCCTACTCTATTTACAATGGCAAATAAGGTGCCTTTCCTCTTCACTCAAAAGCCAATAACCCTCAGATTTTCTTTGCAGACAGATGCCTTATTTTTTTTTTTTACAAAAAAAATAGAATGGAATTTAAGTAATGGAATTAAGTAGTGAGTTTATAGTCAGATCAGCACTCTTGCAGAAAGCAATCTAAAATTCCAAGAAAACAAAATTTAAGCATCTCTATGTGTAGTGTTGAATAGGAGAAGCAATAGTAATTTTTTAAATGAACTTTTATTTTGAAATAATTTTGGATTTATTTATTGTAAAATAGTTCAGAGCAATTGCTTTTATAACATCAATTAAAGCCTACTATGGTCTCCAAGGATTTATCATTTTAAGATAATGAAAAGTAAGTTCAGGTAATGAGATTAATTCTCTTCTTACTGATCTTTGGAAGGAGAATCTTAATACAGAAAGATTACTCTGTCATTACTCTCCATTATATTGTTTATATATGAAAGTTTTTTTTAATATCAAGGCCTTAAGATTTTTTTTTCAAATGAGCATGCATGCATGAAGTCACTTCAGTCGTGTCTGACTCTTTTTGACCCTGCGGACTGTAGCCCTCCAGGCTCCTCTGTCCATGGGATTCTCCAAGCAAGAATACGGGAGTGGGTTACCAAGGTGCGTTCTTTACCACTAGCGCCACCTGGGAAGCTTTGTCAAATGAGCAATCATCTTTTGTAAACAACTAACTTTGGGTACAAAGGCACTAATGCAAAAAGAATATGGAATTGGATCCCCATTAGATGAAGGCATATTGTGTAGAAATTTTTTCTATAATAATATAAAATAAAAATAACTTCCTCAAACACCACAATTAGAAATGTATTAATAGCATAGTTGAGATTTTGTATAATTTTAAATCTTGTTACATAGGACTTTCAGAATTTTTTGATTACTCTTTTGGGTAAAAATATGAAAGCAGAAGCAATAATCCACTAAAACTAGGCCTATACACATAGATATTACATTCAAAACTTTTTTTTAATTTATAATATAAAACAATCGCAAACACATAACAAGTAACATTCCTGTTCCCGCTACCTAGATTTTTTAAAATGTTAACAATGCCACATTTACTTCATATTTTTTTGAAGAAATAAAGTATTATAGATACAGTTTTAGTCCCCCTAGCAGTTAGAATTCAGTTACAGAAAACAGAAACAACTCTAGCTGTTGTAAACAGAAGGGATTTAATATAAGGAATTGGGTGCTTATGACATTGGAGGCTGGAGGTTTTAGGTTGGGCTTCCAGGAATGGTCCCCGGGCAATATCACAGAACTGGGGAACAGAGGGGCTGCTTCCTCTGGCCTGGTCAGAGAGGCAGAGGGCCAGAAAGCCACCACAGGGCTCTCCAATCTAGGCCACGCTGCCAGCACCAACCAGAATCAGGAAACTGCCACTGCAGCTATTGGAAACATTCCGTGCCTACCAGATCTGCACTGGCAAAATACCGATGCCCATGCCCTTCCCTTGAAGCTGTACCGGAACACTGGGAGGCCTCCTCAGCACCCCATGACAGCACTTAGCAACAGAAACCACAGAAGTGGCAGAAGCATGGCTTACATGTCCTTCTACCTTCCAAATCTCACACAAGTGCACCTGATCTTTCTTCTCAGCAGACTATTCATAGGAATACTGGTGACCAAAATAATAATAAAGATGCCATATGATAATGTGGTAGACATGTCTTTAGTAGATCTTCAAAATTGGATGTTCATTTGTGAAATATTAGCAGCATAGATACTTTTTTTTTCGGCTGTGCCATGCAGCATGAGGAATTTTAGCTCCTGGACCAGGGATCAAATCTGTGCCCCATAGAGTGGAAGCAAGGAGTCTTAACCACTGGGCCAGCAAAGAGACCCCACAACATAGATACTTTTAAACCTACATGGTCTTTTCTATCTTTTAATACATAAATAAATGTTATCTGTTGTTGTTGTGTTAATTGTGACTCTTTGAGACCCCAGGACTATATAGTCCACCAGGCTCTTCTGTTGATGGAATTCTCCAGGCAAGATTATTGAAGTGGGTAGCCATTCCCTTCTCCAGGGGATCTTCCAGACCCAGGGAGTGAACCCATACCTCCTGCATTGCAAGCAAATTCTTTATTGTCGGAGCCACCAGGGAAGCCCAAATGTTATCTATTATGAGCTTAAAGTTCTGTCGTTTTATCTGAATGCCTAAACATCAAACCTTCTATGTCACCCATTATATTACTTTGTTTTGTTGGTGGTCTTGTCTGATCTGAACATAAGAATCATCTTCCCCATTATACAGTCCTTAAATTCAGAAATCAAATCCTGCTTCCCTCTTTGACCCCAAGCACAGGCCCTTATAAATGCCAGCTGGCTGAACTGCTTATTGACAAAAAGTCTGAGGAAAAAAACAAAACAAAACACCAAACCTTTGTCCTTCTGGCTCAGAAAAGAAATGGAGGCAGAAGAAAGATAGCTCACTGGTATTACCCACAGTCATTAAAGGCTTTCTGTCCCTCTAGGTTTGCCTTTATGCAACATGAACATTTACTGTGAATGTATTCCTTTCCAGGGATCAGCTGTATAACCAGCCACCTAATAGAGGTGGTGCTCCTGAGGGGTCCTTGGAGTGTCCTGCCGAGCTGAGGCCACAGGATCCCCAGGCTCCATCGCCAGCTGCTGTCCCCAGACCCCCGAGTCACCCTCTAGCCAGAGGAACTCTGAAAACAAGCAATTTGCCAGAAGAATTGCGTAAGTTGTTTGCAATGTGGTTTTTTCCTCCTTCTTGGTCACGTCTTACACTTTGAGAGTACTTGATGATTCTTCATCTATAATCTTGGATATTTCTCACATACTCCACAGTGAAATGAAATATCCTTTTTTGCTTTTTGTTTAAAAACTAACCAGGATTTTGTGTGAGTGTTTGTAGTGATTCTGACACCACCTGCAATACTCCCAAAGTGCTTACCACTAGATTTTCTACAACTGTACTGCAACAACAAATAACCCCCATGCTTTCTCCCTCTTCTAAATGATTCTCTTGAGTGGACTTGTCCCTGGATAAATTGATTGGATGTCCATGTGGTATTGGCCAGGGACCTAGTGTCTCACCATAAATTAGCAGCAGCCTTCAAGAAGGAGGTCATTTCCTGTAGGAATGAGCAATCGTGTTTGGAAAAACCAGTCTCACATTCTCCATGCTGCTGTACAACCAAATGCAAACTAAGCCTTTTATTTAAAGAAACATTCGACTAAGTGTCAGGTGATGATGCTTTTTCCACATTTTGCAGCCAGAACCAGAAATGTTGAAATATCACCAAAATGTTCTCATATGAAGGTCAGTCAGGACTGTAAGTTCCAGAAATCTTAAGAAAACAGTCACCCCTTATGAAATTGTTTTATTCTGTTGTGCTTGCCATAATTCCAATAAGCCCTTTCCAAATCTAGGTACTGCTTTGAACTAAACTTAAAATTAAGCCCTTTGCATTTGTTAATTCCAACTGGGGAATCAATATTCTTTAGTCATTTAAGGCTCTGAAAGATTTCTATGACAATTGTTTTTTATTTAAAAAATTTTGTTTTAATCTTAAAATCTTATACATTTAAATTTTGAGCATTTCTGGAGAACAGATAATGTTGGGATATAGTCTGGATATCAGTGTATAGAGCGTATTAATTTTACCATAACCTATAAAGGGAGTCCTAAAATTCTTACAGAGGAATTGGTTGAATATTATGTGTTGAGAATAAAATATATTGAGTGCCATCAATATGCCTGGCTGCTTAAATGAGTCAATATGACCACTGAACATCCTCTCATTTGAGAGAGGTGCTTCAAAAACAAGAGCCTAGGTCCCCTGGAGGACGGAATGGCTACTCACTCCAGTATTCTTACCTGGAGAATTCCATGAGTACAGGAGCCTGGTGTGCTACAGTGCATGGGGTTGCAAAGAGTTGGACACGACTGAGCAACTAACACTTTCAAGCGTAGTAAGTGGGTTCCCTCCAACCCCGCCCCCACTGTCTTCTCCACCCTCTGCCCCAGAGCTTCCTGAGATGTAGCCAGTTGATTTCAGACTAAATGCCAACAGAGAGAGATTATTCATCTACTACATTAACACGCTAGCCAGATAATTTACCCAAGACATTAGCCTGGGAGAACACTGGTTCTTATCCTGACTGGGTTAAGCTTGTGGGCACAATGCCATCTGCAGCTCTAGACTGACTCATGGACAAGTAAGGGAGTCAGTGATGCTGGACTGCCCAGAGGCAGGGTCTCTGCTTCAAGCTACTGAAGTTCTTAATAACATTTCTGAGCTGCCCTTTAGTCTACTCTAACTTCCTTGCCAGTCCCCGACCAATAAGTAGTGAGGGGAAGAAGGTGGTGGAGAACCACTTTCTCCCTCCCCTCACTTGCTCTCATCAAGTTCAGGGTATCAGAGAGCATCACATCATGAGATCAAAAGAGGACACGGCTGGGTGGCCTCTTAGCAGGGCTCAACTTCCAGGCCTGCTGTGAGAGTATTTTCTTGGGCACAGTGCCAAGTGCGTCTCATATACCCGGGGTGGCCTAACCTTAAGGCCCCACAGATTCTGGATGGCGGATTTTTTTTGTTGTTGTTAATGCATCATGTGGTTTTTCAGAAGACCTCCTCTGCTTCTCTCAGCCTGCCAGCACTCTCTCTGACGCACCCTGAGCAGTCTGCACACCCTGGGATGGACCCCCTGCCCCTTTGGGCCTGTAGATCTATGTCTGAGGACAGTTCACTCTGCTGCAGACATAAGCCCTGAGACCGCCCCCTCATTCTGAGGAGTCCCTTCACTGTTCTAAAAGGCCAAAAGACACTGCATGCGATTTGCAAGTGTTGTTTAGAGTGGAATGATTTGACTAGTTTCTAATAATTGACAAAAATCTCTCTTTAGGGAAAGTCTTTATCACTTATTCTATGGACACAGCCATGGAGGTGGTAAAATTCGTGAACTTTTTGTTGGTAAACGGCTTCCAAACTGCGGTAAGTATTTTATCCAAAGAGAAGACTAAACAATTAAAGTGAGTATAATGAAAACAAAAAAAATAAGAGAAACGTGTCAAAAGTTGTTGATGGCTTAAACTCTATTATATGATTTATGTGATCATGACCCAAATGCTTATGGGTTTAGGTAATTGTTTTCTAGAATTCAAACTATCCAAACTCTCCAACATGTTTTTCTTGCATGCCTTTTGAGTGACCCCAAGTGCCTCTGAGGACTTCCCTGGTGGCTCAGACAGCAAAGAATCTGTCTGCAATGCAGGAGGCCAGGGTTCAATCCCTGGGATGGGAAGATCCCCCGGAGGAGGGCATGGCAACCCACTCCAGCATTCTTGCCTGGAGAATCCCATGGACAGAGGAGCCTGGTGGGCTACAGTCCATGGGGTCGCACGGAGTCGGACACAACAGAAGTAACTAAGCAGCAGCAACAAACAAGTGCCTTTGAACAGCTAGCACGGTGTTGATGCCCAGCATGCACGCAGCTGGTGCTCAGCCTAAAGGAAAGCCGGGCTCTCACTGCACTTGGCACCTTTGCCCTTCCTCACCAATCATGTCACTTTGGTTGTGCTTCTTGCGGTGCAGGAGGCTCACCAGGTCACCTGCTCATTTGACAAGATCCTTGCATTCTGCACTGGGTTGCATGGTTTGAGGTGGAAGCCCGGCAGCCTGGGGCCCCCCACCCCACTGTGCACAGCTGGCAGTCCAGCACCGACAATTCTGAACAGGGAGCCAGGTTCTGCGACCCAGGGCCGGGTTCTCAGTTGGTCTAGGCTAGTTCAGGAAGGTAGACACCCCAGCCCTGCAGTCCACTGTGATCGTAGGCCAAGAAATTTCAGGAAGCACACACTCTTCAAGTGCCCTGCAGTGCCTTGGAAAAGCACAGCTTACACCCATGTAAGTCTTCCTTAGGATAAATAGAATACCACAGGAGGCTACTCGGAGGACTGGCTTTCCTCAAACACTGATATCACTTCTCTTCCTTCCCTGAGGCCTCCTCTGTGTATTTAGTGACAGTGGATGCTAAAGAGTAGTGAAAAATTAAGGGAAATATCTACAAATACAAATGTTGAAGAATAAAGAAAGAATACTTAGTAACTAAATGTCCATTTTAAGGATTATTTAGCATTTCTAACAGGAGTTTTATTCAAATATTTCTTTAGTCTGTAATTATTTTTAAATGGAAGTATACGAAAATTTTTACAAGTATACACTCTACACCCCAACTTCATGACTATATAGATATGTGAATATATACAGATCAGCATTTCAATTTCTCGTTTCTGGGATAAGAAACACTGGGGCAAGTCATATAAAATCAAATTATAGGACATAAGGCCAACATTGTAGAAAAGATCTTATTTTAGTCCTTTCCACATAAGCATACTGATTGCCCCAGAGAAGAGGACAGGTTTTTATGACCTTAACAATTAGGGGCTGCTTAGGCCCAATTTAAATTTGTCCCTAAACCCTAATCCTCATCATTATGAAGTGAAAAGTGAAAGTGTGAGTTGTTCAGTCATGTCGGACTCTTTGTGACCCTGTGAACTATAACCCACCAAAGTCCTCTGGGAATGGAATTTTCCAGGCAAGAATACTGGAGTGGGTTGCCATTTCCTTCTCCAGGGCATCTTCCCAATCCAGGGATCGAACCCAGGTCTCCTGCATTGCAGATGGATTCTTTACCATCCGAGCCACCAGGGAAGTCCTTAAAGCTTGTGGTAAAATCCCAGAGCCTCATCCTGGATAGCTAAGTTATTGTATCGCTACATCAAGATCCCCTTAGTGGATAAAAATTAATTTAATGGGTAATTTAATAAATGGATCATTTTCAAAGTTCTAGGTGAGTCGAGGAAACCCATAGAGAATGAATAGTGCAATATCCCAGGCCTAGCAAAAGCAAGGAGAGTCTACCACCCTGAGGCCTAAAAAGACAAGGGACCAGTGACTCCTACAACCTAAAGGGGGCACTATATTGGTTTGCCGGGTCTGCCACAGAGTACCACAGGCTGCTGCTGCTGCTGCTGCTGCTAAGTCACTTCAGTCGTGTCTGACTCTGGGCGACCCCATAGACGGCAGCCCCCAGGCTCCCCCATCCCTGGGATTCTCCATGCAAGAACACTGGAGTGGGTTGCCATTTCCTTCTCCAATGCATGAAAGTGAAAAGTGAAAGTGAAGTCTCTCAGTCGTGTCCGAGCCTCAGCGACCCCATGGACTGCAGCCTTCCAGGCTCCTCCGTCCATGGGATTTTCCAGGCAAGAGTAGTGGAGTGGGGTGCCATTAGGGAGCCTAAACTGTCCTTTATTTCCTCAGTTGTGGAGGCTCATAGTATAAGATCAAGGTTTCAGCAGGGTTGGTTTCATTCTGAAATCTCTTCCTTGTCTTGTAGAGGACCGTCTTCTCCCTCTGTCTTCTCCTGGTCTTTCCTCTGGTCTTTCCTTATAGTCTCCTCTTATAAGGACACCAGTCATGCTGCATCAGGGCCCACCTACGAAACCCCTTTTACTTTAGTCACCTTTTAAAAGCCCTATATCCAAATACAGTCATAGTCTGGGACACAAGGGGTTAAGACATATATTGAAACATGAATTTGGAGGGACACAATTCAGCTCATAACAGTAGCTGGGTGGAAAAGTTGGCCTGACAGAAGCTGTATATTTTAGTAGATGTCTGGAGAGACCAGTGGAAGACCTCCAGCACATTGTTCCTTCCAGAATGTCTACCTCCATAGCAAGGAAGAATTGAGGTGCTGGGATAATAATAAGAATGACCATTTACCGAGGACTTATTTATGCCTGGCATTATGATATGCCTTTTCCACTCTAACTCATTATAATCCTCACAAGCAGTCTAGGAAGTAGGTTTATTAACCACATACTACAAATGAAAATAGTAAGACTTAGAGAACTTCGGGAACATTTTCAAAGTCTTCCAAGTGGAAAGAGGAAAGCCACGCTGCCCGTCTCTTGTCAGCCCTGACATACATTGCTTCTCTCTCGTAAAACAGAAATGGATAACTGATGCAGTCTCAGAGAACTGGAAAGCCTCTCTCAAGGTTACCTAATGTAGTCATTGGCCATTGAACATTTTAAAGCAGGAATCATCCAAACCAAAAGAAAAGCCATTCCATCTTTTATGTTCCATCAGTTTAAAAATACATATTCTGAATTCATATTCTATATGTATCTGAGTTTGGTGTAGAACAGGATCTTGTTCCATAGGAAGCTTAGAACCTGGCTCAGGAGATAAGCCAGGCATCCATGAGACATTCAGTAAATGAAAGAATGCCCTAATAATGTGTTCATTGTCCAGTACCATCAGTAGTCACAGTGGGGTAGAGTTCATTAAGGGGAGGAGGAGAAAGGCAGTATGTGGGGAGGATTCACAGAGAGGGGGGCTTGCACTGTGCTTTTATGGCGCAGGGAGCGCAAATGTGGAGAGTAGAATAGATGGGACATGTGTGGGGAAAAGACGTGACACTGGATCATGGACGCATGGAAAGCTTGCTGAATGGCTGGAACTTGACTGGCCCTAAACGGCAGCATGACACTGAGGACAACTGACGTGGGAGCAGTGGGGCTGAATCAGATCACCCCTCTTCGGGACTCTCTCCCTGCATCACCATCCCTGTACACAATCCATCTTCCAATCAGGAGCACCTTGTGCAGACACACACTCCTCTCTGGCTGCAGGACAAGCCTGAGCCCAAGAAAGGGCTTGTTTGGGCTTCTGTAAAATGGAAAATAACTGGTTTTTCTCCCCTTCAAAAATTTGATATTTAATACCAGTCTTTTCAAGGCCCAAGAGTTCTACTTCCCAACTTTCATCATAAACCTTTCCCCCACTATCTCAATAATTGTTTTTGTGACTGTTTCTTGGATTTGCTTCAAGTTTCACACAATCCTTTTTAAATATATAGGTCAAAACTGGATATAATACCATAATAATGACCTGGCTAATGCAAGCAAAGTGCCATATTGTATCTCAGTACTTGCATACAACACATCCATTAAAATCCTCCAGAATCATGTTTGCCTTCAAATTACAGATATATATATATATATACACACACATATATATGTGCATATGTTTTGTGTATATATATAATGCATATGTTGCTGGCTTACATCCAACTTGATGGTCTACTATGTCTCTCAAATTTTTAAAACATAATTACTAATATTAAATACTCAAATGCCTACTAATCTTGAAATAGGAAACATTTTAAGAAAACTACATCTTGATTTTTAGACTTTCAGGCTCTTCTTTGCAAAAACACATTAGTGACTTTTTCAGCCTTAAATGTATACAGCCTCTTGTGCTTTCTCTTGCTTTGCATCTAGACAGAGCTTCTCATTAAGAGCCACTTTCCACATCTTTTTTTTCTTGTAGATTGACATATTTGAAGATAGAATCCGAGGCATTGATATCATTAAGTGGATGGAACGCTACCTTAGGGATGTAAGTACATTCCAAAATTCTGACCTTGTTTGCTGGTGAGAAAGACAATTAGCTTGTGGAGTTATTTTATGAAAGAAGCACTGGCATACCCACCACGGCCAAAGCTGACCAAGTCCCAACAAAGCTTCCCTTGTTGGCAGCCGTGCAAAGACCTGGAAAGGATGGGGTCACCCTCCTGGACATGCACAGGCAGGAAATAACTGTCGAACCAGACACAGGTGGTTGATAATAATCAGAGCAAACAATTTTTTGACCAGAATAGGGAAGGAGGAAATGAAGGCGGGGAGTAGGGAGGGAGCAGCAGACTTCAATTTAATCTGAGGCCAGCACCAAGTGTTCTGCAGGATCAGACTGAAGAGGCTTCCTGGGCAGCCTCACAGGCAGGGCAGCACGCCGCCCACCCCCCACCCCAGATGCCCCCTCACAGCCTTGTGATTTGTTTTTCACGGACAGAATCTATACCCGCCACTGGGACACGTTGTGCTTTAACAAGATAGAAATTGATTGCCGCCAGCCTGTCCGCGTCAGCCGGTGGGGGACGGAGTCTGAGCTGGCTGGGGTTTTGAGGCTTTTCCTTTTGTCTGCAGCCTGATGTTTGCTTTGTGCTGAAGGGTCTGCTCCTCCCGACTGGGCTAAGCGTCAGCGGCAAGCAGGGCAGTCAAGGGTGCAGTAACTGACAGCTTAGATCCCGCTGCTGGAGGGAGGCAGAGCCTCTCTGCCACAATGCAGAGTTACTTAGTCATTCCGGGTTTCATTAGACCTTTATTAGTGATGGTTGTGGAAGATGGTGGGCAGAACCGCGTCCATTTAGGAGAGACTCTTGTGTTTGAAGGGAGCTGGGGTGGGAGACAGGGCTGTGGGGAGGGGGAAAGCGGGTGGGGAGCCAGGAGTCTGCCTGGGTTGGGGCCTTGCCTGTCACTTTCCGTGGATGGGGGCCGGCCCTCCACCCTGCAGTATATCAGAAGATGCTCACAGTCTTGCTGGCCAGTTTCCAGCCTGCCTTCCCCAAATGGACCACACGCCACACTTCCATAAACATGCTTTCTCCCTCTCATTAACAGAAGACAGTGATGATAATCGTAGCAATCAGCCCCAAATACAAACAGGATGTGGAAGGCGCTGAGTCGCAGCTGGACGAGGATGAACATGGCTTACATACTAAGTACATTCATCGAATGGTGAGTGATGAAACCACAGCACCTTGCCAGCCCTCGGAGTCGGGCTTCTGCTTCTGTGAAAGCCTGTCCTTCACTGGATACCCACTGAGGGTGAGGGCTGATGGTTGAAGAATGAGGCAGGAGAGGCGGGTGTTGGTTCTGGCTCCATCTACCTTGGGGACCTGGGGCAAGTCCCCACGCCTCTGGGACTCCGTGTTCCTTCTCAGTAACAGGGAGATTAATCTGTGATCTCTAAGTTTCAAGATTCGGGAAAGCAGAACTCTGCTGGTTTAATTGTTTACCCACAGATGTGAAGTCCTGGGAGGGCAGGAGACAGGGCTGTAACGAGAGCAGGCTCCCTGCATTTGTGCCCAGTTCTGTCCTCTGCCTTTTCAGAGAGCCAGAGCAGCACATCCGAGAGGACACAGTGTAGTGTCAGGCAGCCCGTGTTCAAACCTGCCTTCCTCCTGTATCGGGTGTATGACCGTGGAAAGTGAAAGTGAGTCGCTCCACTGTATCTGACTCTTTGTGACCCAATGGATGGTAGCCTGCCAGGCTCCTCTGTCCATGGAATTCTCCAGGAAAGAATACTGGAGTGGGTTGCCATTTTCTTCTCCAGGGGATCTTCCTGACCCAGGGATCAAACCCAGCTCTCCTGTACTGCAGGAAGATTCTTTACCATTAAACCTCTTTGTGCTTCCATGTTACTATTCAAAAAATAGGTCACTAAAGAGGAGTGAAAAAGTTGGCTTAAAGCTCAACATTCAGAAAACGAAGATCATGGCATCTGGTCCCATCACTTCATGGGAAATAGATGGGGAAACAGTGGAAACAGTGTCAGACTTTATTTTTCTGGGCTCCAAAATCATTGCAGATGGTGATTGCAGCCATGAAATTAAAAGATGCTTACTCCTTGGAAGGAAAGTTATGACCAACCTAGACAACATATTGAAAAGCAGAGATATTACTTTGCCAACAAATGTCCGTCTAGTCAAGGCTATGGTTTTTCCAGTGGTCATGTATGAATGTGAGAGTTGGACTGTGAAGACAGCTGAGCACCGAAGAATTTATGCTTTTGAACTGTGGTGTTGAATAAGACTCTTGAGAGTCCCTTGGACTGCAAGGAGATCCAACCGGTCCATTCTGAAGGAGATCAGCCCTGGGATTTCTTTGGAAGAAATGATGCTGAAGCTGAAACTCTAATACTTTGGCCACCTCATGTGAAAAGTTGACTCATTGGAAAAGACTCTGATGCTGGGAGGGATTGGGGGCAAGAGGAGAAGGGGACGACAGAGGATGAGATGGCTGGATGGCATCACCGACTCGATGGATGTAAGTTTGAGTGAACTCCAGGAGTTGGTGATGGACAGGGAGGCCTGGCATGCTGTGATTCATGGGGTCGCAAAGAGTCGGACATGACTGAGCGACTGAACTGAACTGAACTGAACAGTATTGTTGTGAAGATTAGGTGAAATAAAGTCTGTAGAGCATAAGGCCTAGATCAGATGCTCAGTCAAGGGAAGGTATGGTTCTAGTTCATGATAGATCAGCAACACCTGAACTCTGGGGGCCTGGTCAAACTAAAACCAGCAGAGGAACCAAACAGGAAGTTAGACTTAGCATCTGACAGAACATTCTGGCTGAAAATATCATCCAGCTTTGAAACGGACTGTGTTACGGGCAAGCAGCCTCCCTGCTTTCTGTGATCATACTGACCTTTGAGGAGACAGCACCTGCTTGACTGGGATGCCAGACTAGGCTTGTGACGGTCACACTCTCCTGTGAAGCCACCCTTGTGCCCATACCTGCTGGGCACCTCCCCCAGAGCTGTCTGCCTTTCTCGGGCTTGTTTACCAAGGATTCTGAGACTTAAAAAGGCTTGAAACTCACTGGACTAGAACTTGTAAGCTCCATTTCAGCTTGAACATTCCACAAGGCGGGGAAGGCCCCTGGAATGGGCATAAAAGTTCCCTGATTAAGACAGGAAGATGGGACAGGAAGCAAAAGTGGCTCAGATGGAATAAGTAAGCAGCACAGGGCACCAGGGGGTCAGGAGGGGCAAGGACATGCAGCTTTAACTCAAGGGAAGTGGACTGAAATCCTGTGGCTCAGGAGGAGCATAGGAAAAAGGCAGGCTGGATGCGTGGATATCCCCGTCTGGTTCTTCAGAGTCTCTGGTTCCTCTTCTACCAAGTGCTGACCCCTTACTTGAGCTCACAATCAACCCAAAGTAAAAGCCAAGGCAAGGTGGGGAGGTCAGAGAGTAAGATGAGTATCCCTCTTATTTCATTCTTACCCAGCCTGGCAGCCCCCGGGTGGAGCCCAGAGAGGGGTACTGTTTCTGCCCTAAAAGGTCACAGCTGGCTCTAGGTGCTATCCCCCTTCACTGCCAAAGCACTTCATGGCCCCAAAGCACTCCATCTCTAGGAACTGCCAGTCCCCCGGCCGTCAGCTCGTGTGTGTGTTGAGGGCCCCAGGTCGCTGCCAGTTCCCCAGGAAACCTGTCAAGCTCTGCTGGTGTGTGGTGTCGCCTGGCAGTAACAGGCAGCTGAACCTTGGAGCTTGTCTGACAGTGCCCAGCCATGGACCAGACTGTCTCCAAACTCCGTTTCTTGCAACAACAATGTCTCAGGCCCTTCCTCATCAGTGGAGGGGTCGAAGAGGCCAGATAGGAAAGTGCCTTTCTGCCCAGCTGGCTGACCTCCTGGTCCCCTCCAAGCAGCAGAAAACTCCAGGGCAGAGGGGTCAAACAAACCCCGGAATAACTGCATTCTAGAGCCAACAGCTTCCCAGAAGGTCTATCTCTGGAAACATGAGAGAGAATGAAAGTGCTGTCACTGGGGTAGCCTAGTAGACAAGCAAAATTTTACAGGATGCAGTGTCCTGGGAGTCAGAGACTGAGTCCAGTTCTTCACGTTTATCTTACAAGCGCTGTGCCCTTCCTCTCGTTGGTGCTTTTAAGTCCACCGCTCTAGCGCCCTTTTAAAATAGGCTTTTGGGGTTATCTTCTGATTTTTAACAGGAGGTTATTCTGAGAAAACACCTCCTGGAAGGTGTGTGTGTGTGTGTTTATAAGGGGGTTTCTATGGTGATTTCAGTCGTTACCACTGTCACTTTCCTCTCGGTTTTGTTTTTATTCCCATGCATGGTGAAGGTTTCTCAGTTATAAAATTCAGTTGGAAGATGAGATAGTTGGGAACACGTAATTCCTCATCTCCTTTGTCATCAGATGACTGAAAGCTTTGTGCTGGTCACAGGATTCGGAAGGCTCTTAACTCCTCTCATGCTGAAATTTCTGGTTTTGATCGAGTTCTTGGCAGCTAGATCTTTTGGGGGCCGCTGCTATGTCAGAGTGGTGTGGGGAACCTAAGGCTTGGCAGATGGAGCTCATCTTATTGACCTCCAGCTTCGCTTCCCTCACCCTCCCTGGCCCCCTGCATTCCTAACCAGTCCCAGCCCCCAAACATTCCTTCACACCTCCAGACATTTGCTCATATACTATTTCCTTTGCTGAAGCCGTCCTTCCCCCACCTCCCTCCATTTTCCCTACCTGAGCAAATTCTTCTTTGCTTTTAGTATCCAAATGACACCTCCCTTGTAACTCCTTCAAACCACTGATGTAGAAAAGGATGGCCCCCATTGGGCTACCACAGCAATTTGTTCATACTTTTCACACTGTACTGTGGTCGGTAATTTTCCTTTCTGCCTGCTCAGTAAGCTGCTGGCTTTATAGCTGTGGTACCTGGTAAACTGGTCCTCAGGAAAAAAAAAAAAAAGGAGGGGGAATCCTGATTTGTAGCATTTGTCCATTTCCATGGTACAAATACGCTCGCAGGACTGACTTCAAACTACCACTGTGAAATCACTGAACACAGACTTGGGAAGAGATGCACACCAGGCTTCTGTGAACTGCTGTGCGGCAGCTCAGCACACCTTGGAAAGTATCCTAGTCCTTGAAACCCCAAGTCTAACACAGAGCTTGACTCTTAATAGGCTTTCAATACGTGATTGATGAATGGGCAAAAGGCGTGGATGTGTGATGGACAGCTTAAAATTAGGAGTGTGTGGCACTGACAGAAAGCAGAACAAAAATCCCATGTGGGCTTGCATGATGGTGAGAACCATTAATTTCTCGTCCTCAGTCCTGAAATTAAACCTTCAAGTGTGTTCTGTTCCAGATGCAGATTGAGTTCATCAAACAAGGAAGCATGAACTTCAGATTCATCCCTGTGCTCTTCCCAAATGCCAAGAAGGTAAATGAACAAACGAGTCTTTAAGTCCAGCTTTGGTTTAAAAGCTCCAGGATTTTAAGTGGGAAACCCTGTCAGCTCTTTATCAATCCTTCGAGATAGCAGTGTTGCCAGAAAGATCAACAAGTTGTAGCACTCGGTGAAGAAGCCTGAATCAGGAAGATTTTAAAGCTTTATCTGATAGACCATCGCTGTCCTAATTGTTCAAACAGCCATTACACACAAAGAAGTAGTTTGTGTTTTTAGCCCATGAGATGAAAAGAGGCTGTTCATCTGATACTTCTTATCTCTTGTACATAAAAGTCAAGATGTGAGCATTTTTGGCTGGCTGTTGCACGGAAATGTTTTGTTGAACATAGCTCAGTGCTCAAAGCTGTAGAATACAGGAATTAAACCTACACAGTTACCAAAGGGAACTTTGCTGTGGCTCATAGGAGGGATTGTGTTCACTAGAAGGGCAGGCCAGCGGATTTGGAGAACAGGGACGAAAAACATCTGAGAGCCTGTGCCAGGCTTGGAGAAGTGATGGCAGCTGTGTAGTGAAGGTCTTGGGAGCCAGATCCCAGCACCCTGAGCTCAGGCCCAACCCTACCCTGGAGTATCCCTGGATGTCAGGACTGCATTGAGACTCCTGCCCTGGATAAAGGAGGGACCAGTTTATGGGACCAGGACCCCTGGGCTGGCCCAGTTCACAACGTGCCCGACAGCGTGCTCCTGTCCCTTGCCCAGCCTCTGACTGCTCTCAGTGCACGATCTCCTTCCTCATTGTGCTGTGTCCACTTTGACTCTGAACCAGCCATCCTCTGCTCTGCCATCAAAGAGGAACATCCGAAATGTAGATCTGATCTATCTGTCTCCAGCTTAGAAGTTTTGTGGTGGGTTTCCTACCGACTACAGATCGCGTTCATCTTCCTTGTATGGCATACGAGGCCCTTGAGAAGAGGGCTCTGCCTGCCCACTCAGCTTTCTGCCTTGCCACTGTGCACACAGATGACACTGCGCCCTGGTCACTGTGGGCCGTTTCAGGTGTCCTGCCACATGCCACGCGCTTACTGGGTCTTTGCACTTGTGTTCTCGCTGCTTGCAGCGCCCTCCCCTGACTTGTCTGTCTGGTGAGCTCTCACTTAGCCCTCTAGCACCCAATCTCTTCTTAGCCTTTCCTGACTGCTCCCCCTTCATGCCCAAAATATTGAACAGTCCTTCTCTTGAGAGTACCTGGAGTCAACAACAGTATGTGGCTGGGGGTGGGAGTGTTGGGAGTAATTGTTTAGAATTACTGGAGCTTGGCGACAGAAAAAAGCAGACCCACTTTTAGCTGGTTTTGTTAATGTTTTTTAAACTTCTTCCAACAATCCTCTTATTACCCACACTCAGGGCAGACTGCTCCCGTCTACCTGTCCCCTTGGCATGCTACTGCCTGGAGAATAGTTACATTTTGACTCCGTCATAAGACTATGAACTCCTCAAGGCAGTAACTGTGTCTTTTTTTTAAGAAAATGTTTGTTTGGCTGCACTGGGTCTTAGCTGTGGGCTCAGTAGTTGCCCTGCGGCATGTGAGATCTTAGTTCTCCGACCAGGGGTCAAAGCTGGCTCTGCAAAGCTTCCTCACTCTACTGTTTCACATCTTCACTTGTTTTCTCAGTGAGACCTTTCCCTGTGTGTTCAGTCTCTCAGTTGCGTCCAACTCTTTGCGACCCTTGGACCCCAGGGGAGCCTGGCGGGCTACAGGCCGTGGGTCTCAAAGAACTGTACACGACTGAGCAACTGAAAACATGCAAGGAGAGATCTCACTAGAAAACAAGTAGAGTGAGGAAGCTTTGCGGAGACCTTTCCCTAATGCCCGACTTAAAACCACAGCTGTTTTCATCCCTGCCCAGCACTCCCTACCCCTTTTACTCTGTTCTATTTTTCTCCACGGCCTGCATTGCCATCGAACACACTATACCTCTGCGTCATCTGTCTGCCCCCAACAGAATGTCCACTCCCTGAGGGCAGTCTGAAACCGCGCTCTCTTCGATCCCTGGCTACCAGGTTCGGCTTTTGCCGGATTGCTGGGATCTGCGGTGGGGGAATCTCCTTCTGCGGGTCAGACCTGGGGCCGGAGTGAAAGGATAATGAGTTGGATGAATGCCCACAGCCTTGGCACACTTCTGCCGGAGCCACTGGGGAATTCACGTGGCTCTGTGTGACCGCTGTCCTACCCCTCTCAGGAGAGGGTGGTGAAAAGCATGCTGAAAGGCGAAGGGCAGGTAGCCTGGGAGACTGATGGGACATGCCGTGCACATGTGCTTTCTGTAATGAGCTACACAGCTGGCACCCGGAGCCAAGAGCATTTCACACACAAACCCCTCCCGAAAGCAAAACAGCATAGCCCCCAGGAGAGTTTAGCAGGAGATGCCTGTGAAGGGAAAATCGCGGATGCTGGGGAACTGAGCTGGGATCTGGAATCCAGGTTTCTCTAATGGCTTTTGCTTCTGTCATTCTCTCCCTGCCCTAGGAGCATGTGCCCACCTGGCTTCAGAACACTCACATCTACAGCTGGCCCAAGAATAAAAAGAACATCCTTCTGCGGCTGCTCAGAGAGGAGGAGTACGTGGCTCCTCCCCGAGGGCCTCTGCCCACCCTTCAGGTGGTCCCCTTGTGACCCCGCACCCCCACCCCCAGATTACAGCTCCTGTGGCTGAGGCCGGCTGGCAGCATTCAGGGCTGTTGTTTTCCGTCCTTCCTCGAGGGGCCTTCCAACCCCAGGAAACCTGTTCTGCAGGGGCCGCTTCCTCCTGAGACCTTGAAGGACCTTGTCTTTGAGATGGAGGCCATGACTGTTCTGCATTCCCTGCTTCTTAAACCCACCACCGTGCATGTTCCCCCAACACTCTGAGTATCCAGAATGGGCCCTCAGCACCCAGCACGTAGATAATACAAGTGACATGACTGTAAACACCAGCGACCGCAAACACTCTCCGCTTAGGGCAACATTTCTGAGTTCGCCAGACGCTGTGTGTCCTCAGACCAAACTGATTCATGTACAAATAATAAAAGGTTTACTCTTTTGTAAAACTGTGTTTCACTTATCTCAAAGGAGATAGATGTATATTAATTTTTATGGGCAGTTGCTTCCGGGGACATTGATAAATCTACTTCAGTATAACATTAGACCAATGTAACAGACTGCTTTGTATTAAAAGATGAAGGCCAGATAGTTAAGCATCCTCTTTTAACTTCATCTTGAAAGTTTTATTCCTTCAGTAGAACTTTATAAAAATACGACTTTGTACCACATACTACCATGATCCTAAGTAAAATCATAGCTCTTAAGGCCCGGGCTACATATATCAGAATGTCTGTGAACTGCATGAAGAGACAGGGGGACGTACAGTGCAGGCTAGAATTGTGGTTTGGGAGACCTGAGTTCTAGTCTTGGGTCTGCCACTAACTAGCTATGGTTTCATGCCACATGGCCTGAGGGATGGTTCCCTGTTCAGGGATCAGACCTGTGCCCTCACAGTGAAAGTGCCAAATCCTAATCCCTAGGCCACCAGGGATCTCCCGTGACACTAGCTGTGTGACCTTAAGCAAGTCCTTTTCTGAAAAACCAGAGATTCATTTCTATAATTATGTGGACAAAAATATTCCTAATGATCCTAAAAGGTTTAAAGCCTAGAACCTAAGTTATAAATACTCTTGAGGAGTGACAGAGTTCTCATTTTCATAATAATCTCCTAAGGGACTGAAATTACATTTTCTCAACAGGGATATTTTCTTCTTTTTAAAACACCTTCAACAGTACCTTCACATGAATAATACCTTGCTCATCTGGTCTCCGGAGAAGGCAATGGCACCCCACTCCAGTACTCTTGCCTGGAAAATCCCATGGACAGAGGAGCCTGGTAGGCTGCAGCCCATGGGGTCGCTAAGAGTTGGACACGACTGAGCGACTTCCCTTTCACTTTTCACTTTCACACATTGGAGAAGGAAATGGCAACCCACTCCAGTGTTCTTGCCTGGAGAATCCCAGGGACGGGGGAGCCTGGTGGGCTGCCGTCTATGGGGTTGCACAGAGTCGGACACGACTGTAGTGACTTAGCAGCTTAGCATCTGGTGTCCACAGAAAGCATACGCAGCACACCCATATATGAAATATATATATATACATATATGTATGTGTATGAATATATATAGTATATATAGTCTACTACACAGAACAAGGTGAAATTAATTATGGTCCAAGATAATAAGCCGGTATGAAGACTTTTGGCAGGGCTGAGAGCCACTGCTTCCTCTTCTCTGTCTAACCTCTTTGTTGCTGTTGTTTAGTCACATAATCGTGTCCAACTCTTTGCAGCCCATGGACTGCAGCATACCAGGCTTCCCTGTCCTTCACCATCTTCCGGAGTTTGCTCAAACTCATGTCCCTTGTCGATGATGCCATCCAATCATTTCATCCTCTGTCATTCCCTTCTCTTCTTGCCTTCAATCTTTCCCAGCATCACTGTCTTTTCCAATGAGTCGGCTCTTTGCATCAGTGGCCAAAGTATTGGAGTTTCAGCTTCAGCATCAGTCCTTCCAATGAATATTCAGGGTTGATTTCCTTTAGGATTGACTGGTTTGATCTCCTTGCAGTCCTAACCTCTTAAACAAGGCTAAATTGTATTACAATATAGTTCAACCCTTATATGTCACCATGAACGTGAAAGTCGCTCAGTTGTGTCCAACTCTTTGCAACCCCATGGACTATATACAGTCCATGGTATTCTCTAGGCCAGAATACTGGAGTGGGTAGCCTTTCCCTTCTCCAGGGAATCTTCTCAACCCAGGGATCGAACCCAAATCTCCCATATTACAGGAGAATTCTTTACCAGTTGAGCCACAAGGGAAGTCCTAGAACACGGAGTGGATGGCCTAGCCCTTCTCCAGTGGATCTTCCCGACCCAGGAATAAAACCAGGGTCTCTTGCATTGTAGGCGAATTCTTTACAACTGAGCTATCAGTGAAGCCCATACGTCACCATAGGAAAGAAAAATATTTATCAATTGGAAATAAGGAATTTTGCTGATGAATTACAAAGAACACTAGTTTTCTTTACATTATAACCTAGATGTCTACTGTGTACAGTGAATGTCTTTGTTTTTAAAACTAGGAAAGGAAAAGCTCATATACTGGAAGTCCTCGTTCCTAAGACTCTATGAGTACCTTTAGCATCATAGCATTTGAGACCTGATAAAACTGATGTGCTTGTTTAATTAACTCAAATTGCCTGGAAAACACCCCACACACAAACGTTAAATCTTCTTTCTCTCCTTTTATTATCTTTTTTTTTGGAGGTGACAGCATCATCAAGGATTCTACACACAGTTGTAAAAAAAAAAAAAAAGGCATCAGCAAGGATTACTCTGAAATGTTTCTAGTTTGCGGAGGTTTAATAGTGTGATGTTATTACCTTTCCTTCTCTTTGGAGACCTGTCGTGAGCCCTCAGCCACTATTTCTCCCCCTAGGTGAATGATGAGGGAAGGTCCCTCGTGTTCCACGAATAGTCATTAAAGTGTTACAGCTGGTAGCACTGGTAATGAAAACACACACACACACAACAAAAAGGGTGCACACACACACACAACAACTAGCCAAGTGATGGATATTTGACCCCTGGAGTTTCTATGACATCTGATAGAAACATCAGAGGAATTACAGCAACTGTTTTAGAGCACCGACACAGAGATTAACACTTGGTTTATTTAGACACTACCCTGGTCGAAGTGGGGTAGGTCTGACTCAATAAAAAAACCTCTTAGCCTCAAGGCTTTGTTCAGACCTGACCTGAATATTTAAAATGTAATGTTTAGGGAGTTCCCTGGTGATCCAGTGGTTAGGACTCCCCTCTTTCACTGCTGTGAACCCAGGTCCAATCCCTGGTTGGGGAACTAAGATCCCACAAGCTGCACGGTGGCCAAAAAACAACAAACTTTTAAATATTTTAAATGTAATTTTTAATTTCAGTGACTAGTTCCAAAGCATCTGTTTAACTTCCGTATTATTCAAAGACATCTCAGTTCATGGCTATAGTCAAAAGTATTAGACTACAGTCAAAGTCTTTCTCAGCTCAGTGCTCAGAAAAATTGTCGATACCCTTTTTCTTTGCTTCCTATTAAATAAGTCACCTATTTAAAGACTGGGTTTTTCTCAGAGTCATGTCAGCAAGAGAGGCAAGCTCTCCATTTTGAACATTCCAGAACTTGGTTCATGATGTTTTGCCAATAGCATTCTTCTCAACCTCAGTCACTTCATCAACCTCCTCATCCACTTTGCCAAATGCCCCACTGCCACCATCAAGTTTGCCAAATGAATTGCAAAGCCCTGTGATCACTGGGAAATAATCCAGAAAGTCCCTCAAAACACAGGATCTTTCTGTTTCTTCTTAATTAACCAAGAAGAATCAGGGAGACCCACCTCCTAGTGGCAAATGAAAGAGAAGGAAGGTGAGACTGTGGGAAAATGTCCCACGAAGAACAAATGCTTCTTCTCTTGAAGAATCATGCAGTATTTTTCAAGATAAATAGTTCTGTCCAGGCCCACCAACCAATAAACAACCACCCAAACCAAAAAGGATGAATGAAATCACCAATATAAGTTTAATTCTTGTATCATTTATTCCTGCCCTGGAGTCTTCGGTCTGGAAAGGACCTAAAACTCACGCACCTCTGCAGTTTTGTTTTATGCATGAAAAAAACGGGGTACAGAGAAACCGTGGCTCCACCAAAGCCTCATCCTCAGGCTAGAAGCCAGAGACCCTGGCTGCCCATCTGCAGACATTTATTCTGTGAACCTAGAACTTTTCTAGGGTTTGAAGGTAGATTTATTCAGCAAATGACCCCGTATCTCCTAGAGGTAAACTGAGCCTCAAGAACATAGGAGGCCTGAGGGAAGCTGCACCTCGGTGGCTGAAGGAATAAATGATCACGTTGCAACTTGTTCTGTGGGAAATTCTTTGGGGGATTAATTATGGTTGTGATTACACGGAGTGTGACTTTTCTTGAAGTCGCTTGGCATATTTATTTCATCCTGCTAGTCCAGGAAACTGAGGCACAGTTGAAAAGACCTTGACACCTTCCAGAAGCCTACAGACAAAGCCTGCTAGGAGATTGGTTTCTTTTTGTTGTATCTGTCAATTTCCAAAACAACAACAAAGCAAAGGTTTTTATTTTTTACTACTGTGATAGTCATCTTGCCCTCCCTCTTTTTTTTTTTTTTTGCCTCTCCCCTCTTCTGATTCTATGAGTGACCCTGGTTGGAGTGATACATAACTGTTTGGAACACCTGCACTACCTTTCAGATGAAGCAATGAGAAATGGATGGGTCTGGCTACCTCTCCTGTGGGTAGCGGGGAGGCTTTGGGAAGAGATGAACGTCAACAACATAAAGGAGCCCGGCTCATTCAATACAGCTGGCATTTGGGAGGGCCTGGTGCCCAGGCAGGACAGCATGTTCCTAACGTCATACTGATTTGTTTAATTTTCTGTTGCAAAAGGCTTTCAGATAGAATCATGAGATGCTGGTGGGAGGCTTTCAAAGACCCTGGGCAGTCACGTGCTGCCAACCCACCCACATGTGCCACAGCCCCTCCATCTGTGCCATGCTTTTACTCCCAAATCTTTAGCCTCAAGCCAAGCAGGTGGGACCTGCAAGGGGGATGCTCAGTGTAGTTCAGCTCTCTATTGAATTTCCCAAGGACCGTCTGAGTCTGGGGCTCGGTTACACTTACACAGGTGTTTAGGAAGTGATATTTGAGCCTTTGCTAAACAATGGAAGTCTAGGATCGGCATCTACCTGGGCAAAGGTGACCATGGTCTGGACCTGCCTGCTCTTTTCCAGAAACACTTGTATGGAAGGAGTAGTTGCAGCCCCTGTCTCTTAGAACCTGTGAACTAAGACCAGGAGGGCACACGCTTCTTGTCCTTGGCCTGACCTCCCTTGGTTCCCTTCACCAGGAAGGTGCTGATGGTAGATGGCAGCGGGGGAGAGAGAAAGGGAGGGCGAGAGAACTCATGCCTGATGGATCCCATTAGGCTTAGTGTGCAAAGCAAGTTGAGATGAAGTAGCTGCTCTGGTATGCGGCCAAAACTGCTGTTCTATTTTTAGTCCCTCCCGCGTGCTTCTCAACCCCGCATTGTACACCCGGGCACCTGGATCGGCAGCAAGACAGGGAACTGAGCCACTCGTTTGTAAAGCTGGAAGGAAGGAGGCCATTGATGCGGGGCTTGTTTATCGCTGACAGGGAAGGGGGAGCTGGAATGTTAATGAGGACGGCTCTCTGAAGCATGCCTTCATGGTGAGCTAGGAGTTCAAAGGAGGAGGCAGGCTCAGTCCTGTGCCCAGCAAATGTGAACCGTTGATAGAGGGGAGAAATCAATTATGCTGTCGCAGGCCTCATGTCATTGTGCTGGAGTTGTTAGGAAAGGTAGGACAAGGACCAGATCTCAAAAGGAAACAAAGCCACATGGCCTTGAAGTATAACGAGTTTGCCATGGCAACTGATGGAAATGAGCCTCCGGGGCCCTGAGCAGGTGTGTTATCTTACAGAATAAACAGACTTCTCTCACTCCCAGGTTTTTATAATAAAACCTGTGTTTGGATTACTTTCCCCTCCTCTTTGTTACCGGGAGAAGCTGGCTGTTGCTCAATCAGCCCAAGGCTCTGGTGAGCGAAATGTAATCAGTGTTATCAAAAGGGCTGTTTTTGAAAAGCTGGCACTCGGCTTGGCCGCCAGCCTCATCGCTGAGCAGCAGCTGGGCTACAGGTACCTGTCTGGCCTTTGCCACCTTCCAGGTGATGTCTGGCCCAGAAATCTGCCCGTTCACGTGTTCAACAGTATGATGGGGAGGTGGGGCTCTCATGCTGGCGGTGGTCAAAAGCTGCAATCTTCCAGGGAGAGGAGAAATGTGTTTAGGTGAGTCTGGGACCTGACCAGTTTTCAGCATCTTGCATTATCTGGGATACGGGCCAAGGGTTCCTTGAGTTCAGGGATTAACTGATTCTATCTCCCAGTCTGTTGCTATAACAAAGTTCAGTTACTCAGAAACTTGCAGAGAGCTGCTGTTTCTCTGAGATTTAAATCAATCTGAGATGGGGTCTGAGGTGACAGATTCTCATGTCCAAAATGTACACAAAATATGGAGATTTTGTAAAACCCTCCTAAATCAGAAAGAGAAGTTGACACTGTATTGTTCCAAGGCCAAAACCAACACAGCAGGATGGTCCTATTTTCATTGCTCTCACTTTGTGACTAAAGGAAAACTTCCATTCTGGCTTCAAATTGAGTTTCAAAACAAGATGCTCAAGAGTTTCATAACAGGCTCTTAGGACAGGGACAATTCTATATTGAAAGTGAAGTTAGTTGCTCAGTCGTGTCTGACTCTTTGTGACCCCGTGGACTGTAGCCCACCAGGTTCCTCTGTCCACGGAATTCTCCAGGCAAGGATACTGGAGTGGGTTGTCATTCCCTTCTCCAGGAGATCTTCCCAACCCAGGGATCGAACCTGGGTCTTCTTCATTGCAGGCAAATTCTTTACCATCTGAGCCACCAGGGAAGTCCAGTTTTACACTAGGTTTGGGCAAAACATCCAACCCAAGAAGAATTGTGCCACCAGGTGTGTCCAAAACTCTCAGGCAGGAGTTACTGCTCCACAGCACTACCCTGCACCCCCTGCTTCTTTCCTCCAATAAGATGGCCCACATCAGCTCCTGCCCCTCTGTAGAGACCTATCCCCCCTGCTGCCCCTCCATGCATCGCCTGATCTTTAAGCTTGGTAAGAAAAAAATGGCCTGAAGAATGGATTTAAGCTATGGTATCAGTGTGGAAATGATTTCATGCACAAACCCTCTCAGGCAAAGTGGCATCACCAAGGCCAGGCACTAAACCATGCTGGGAGGTAGGCTTAAGGGAGGGGGCATTCCCATATTCAAACATTTGAAATTCAAGATTCTAAACTAGGTCTTTGGAGACCAGCATATACTTATTCTTTGAAAAGACACACAAAGCGGAAGTTTCTGATAACCCAGTGTGAGCATGGGCGTTCTGATGCATCATGTTACCATTTCTAATGAAACTGTCCTGCAAAAGCTAAACCAGAAGGGTCAGGGGTGTGGTGGGGGGATGGGGAGGTTTAAGCAGCAGTCACAGATCGGCAACCAACCTCCAATTACTTATTAAATGCCTACTATGTGCAGGGGGCTCTGCTTGGCACAAGGATTGGTGAGACATGCTGTTGCCCTCCAACTATTTAAAATCTAACTGAGGAGCTAGGCCATCCTGTGAGAAGAGAAAACCCAAGGCAGCATACAGTAGAAGCTGAGCAAGTTGGACCACCTGGTCCCTTTTCCCTGGTCCTCATATGACCCGGGACTGAGCTCTCACTTATGCAGTTTCAAGGGCAGATCTTCAAAGAAGTGTGAGATTGGAGATTTTTCCTAATAAATAGGAGATGTGCTCACTCCTCCTAAACACATACACCTTTTAGATTATAATATTCAGAGTCCCTATAAATCACCATGTAAATGAGATCTGAGTTAGGAGACAGAATGTAAGAAATGGGAAAGTATAAAAATGCATCACAGAGTGTGCACATCAAGCCAATAAATGACAGTGCAGCCCACAGGGCATATATCAGTCCTCTGTAAAGAGCAGCCTAGACACACGCCTCAAGGAGGACCAGGCAGCACTGTAGGCAGTGGCAAGGTGAGAAAGTGCTATTTACATCTGGGGGTTGGGGGAGAGACCTAGCTGGTGCTGGGATCACCTTAGAGAGAGCAAAGGGATTCATGCACTCTGTTGGGTAGGGTGTAGAGAATGTTTGAAGTTGATCCTATCAGCTAAATATACAAATAACTGAGCCAGAGAGCAGAGAATGATAACATGCTGGAATGGACAGAGAGACTCTCTCCATGAATGAGTACAGGCATTGTCTAACATGCTCAAACAACATCTGTGGCAGAAAACACTGACCAGCTTGGTCTGTGATGTGTCTTGACATGTTTTGTACTTGAGTGAGTGGTAATCAGACACACCTGAGTTTGAATCTCCATTCGCTTACAAGTTGGTCTTAGACACAAGTTATTTTTACCTCTCAGAGTCTCAGCCATTGTAATGGGGACAACAGAACAATTCCTGGGGAGGTTATCAGGATAAGGGAAGATGGATGATACAAATATTGTAGAACAGGGCCTGGCATGTAGTAAATAATAATCCTTCATTTCTTGCCCTTTCCTTCTTGCTTTCTACCTCATAATGAATGATTATTTATGGGAACTTTGAATTTTTTCTTATTTCTAAAAAGTCAAATGGCAAATCCTAACAACAAACTTTCAGTTTAAAAATGAAGCCTCAGGAGAAGTCAGCTTATGAGCTTCTAAGCTGAAAACTTCCATTTAGCTTTTTTTTTGGTATTTATTTATTTGACTGGGCCGGGTCTTAGCTGTGGTACATGGGATCTTCAGCTGTAGCACGTGGGACTTTTAGTTGTGCCATGTGGGATCTGGGCTTTCCTGGTGGCTCAGACAGTAAAGAATCTGCCTGCAATACAGGAAACCTGGGTTCAATCCCTGGGTCAGGCAGATCCCCTGGAGAAGGGAAAGGCTATTCACTCCAGTATTCTTGTCTGGAGAATTCCATGGACAGAGGAGCCTGGTGGGTTACAGTCCATGGGGTCTCAGAGAGTCAGACACAAGTGAGCAACTAACACACACACACACACACACACACACACACACACACACACACACACACACGGGATCTAGTTCCTTGAGCAGGGATCAAAGTCAGCCTCCCCACAACCCCCAGTGACCACTAGACTGCTAGGCAATATCCTTCCATCTAGGTTTTCAGAGAAGCTCACCAGCACAGTTTGTTTTAATAAGACTGCAAGAAGTCACAGCAGACCCAGAACAACCACGGCATCTGGAGACAGACTTCTTTTCTCCAGCATCTTGCTAAGGAGCAGGGCGCCAGCATCACTGGCTTGGATGATGAGAGGTATAACATGTCAAACTTGGCAATGAGGTTTGACACGAAAGGAAACTAACTTTAGAGATTCATAATGGGGCCTCAAAAATAGGATAATGGATTTGAAACTATTTTAGAAAGTAATTTGAAAGGCAGTTTTGTGTTCACATTATTCCTATTACTTAAAAAAGGAAGTTTTGAATTTGGATTGGGAAAACTGCTATGCTTTCCTCTGGCTCTGCTTTTCCAAGAAATGAGGTATCACCACCTTCTCTTCAGAGCCTGCTGTGAACTATCTAGCCAGGGATGAAAGTGGGGGTGGGGTGCAGCGAACATTTAGATCGAAAGCTCAGCCCGGTCAGTGGCGTCGCACTCTAGGCGGCCCCATGGACTGCAGCGCGCCAGGGCGCCAGGACTCCCTGTCCGTTGATTAGCATTTCTTAGACCTCCTCCTTTTACTTCCAAAAGGAAAAAGATCTCTTGAGAGCTCCCCCATGTTGATTTATGTGCCAATATATAAATGTTTTTTACATGTATCTCTTTAAAAACTATAAGAACACAGAGTGAAAAAGTTCTAGACATTTGTAGTACACAATGTGTGAGGACATTCAACACTCCCAAGCTGTACACCTAAAAATGGTTAAGATGGTAAATTCTGTATTATGTGGGGTCTTTTCAACAACAATTAAACTACCAGAAAAAAAAAATCAAATTTAACAAGTTAGAGGGAATTCCCTGGCAGTCTGGGGGTTAGGACTCTGCACTTGCACTGCAGGGGGCATGGGTTCAACCCCCCCTCCACCCCCTCAAGTAAGATCCCAGAAGCAGTATGGTGCTGCCAAAAGGAAAATTTTTTTAACAAGTTAGATATAAACAAGATCATCAGATAAATTAAAATGAAAAACATTAGTATAAAAGTAAAATTTTGCTGAAACTAAGTTGTCAATGTTGGATTTAATTATAGTTTATACACATAATTATAAAAGTATAATAAGATGTTTTTATGCATTTTGGGTCTCAGTTGTTGACTTAAATATTTGATTGTGAGCAGAATGGATGGCCCTTTGATTCATTATCATTACTATATCACTACTATAATTTTTCCTTCTATCAGGTTACTCATTTGAAACCAGCAGTTGATTATTTTACTTGGTCCAATCCATCTAAAAATGGTTTTCTCCAAAATATAATATTGATAATTATTTTTTTAATGCTCCTAAAAAAAGTTCTTCACAGAGAATATTTGCAAGCTGAAACTTCATATAAATAAACACAACACACACAAACACATCTGCCAATAATCCGAATACACTGGCTATTTTGTCTAGCTTCTTTTGAGTTCAGCCTATGATACCAAGAGACCTGTAATGACTCAATTTTCTCTCTATTTTCCTTTATTTGAACTTCTGTAAAGCTTCCTTTGTAGTGGTGCCATGATTCATTTGGCCTTCACTTTACATAACGTATCATTTGTGTATGAAGTCAGTCAGCCTCGTTCTTTTCTCATTAGCCTGTGACAATTAAAGTTGCATGGTTATTTTTATGATGGAAAGTCAAAATTAATTTATTAAATAAAAGAAGACACAAATCTCATCACTGAAAAAGAGCAGTTTTAGCTTTTTAATTGGTAGGATAACTCAATGTAATTTTTATCAAACAGAAATCAAGATGGTTTTTGTATTTTTATGCCAGAAATGCCAATCTAAAGACTACCGACACTTTAAAAGTTAAATATTGCCACATTAATAATCATATGGTACCAACACAATTTTAAACACAAAGCACCAACACTAAATGTGGTTGTAAAATGAACATCCCAGATACGCTTATATTTTATAATGTAAGTTTTTTTAGATCATCATTGAAATAAAAATAAGTTATTACTGATGGATCATCAATAATACATACACAGACCTCTAGTTTGAGGAAACACTTTGATTATTCACAGATAATATAAATCTTTATAGAATGGGAGCACCAGAAAAGCATGCAGGAGGAGAAGGCCACTCCTACAGAGGCTCGGCTTAGCTCAGCATCAGAGCCACAGCAGGCTGAGAGGGTGGCCCAGCACGGGATGGCCCAGGTGGGCTGAGGATTGAGGGTGGGAGGGACAGCCCAGCAGGAGGTTTCAGAGCTCACATGGGGCGAGAGGAGTGTTCTTGCAAAGGGATAGCCTAGTGCAAGATGTTGGCATCCAGGCAGGCTGAAGAGGATATTTCAGAGCCCAGGTGGGGTGAGATGAGTAGCTGTGTAGGAAGATGGTCCAGTGGCCCAGCACAGGTTGTTGTACAAAGCAGGAATGTTACCTAGTAAGATACAATAAGCAGAGAACATAGCATCACTTCTGTATGGTATTGCTGATAAAGACATAATTGTGAGAAAACATCACATACAAGTTGAGGGACACTCCATGAAACAACTGGCCTATATTCTTTCAAAGCGCAAAGATATTAAAGTCAAGGAAAGATGGAGGAACGAACTAGTCCAGACTGAAGGAGACTAGGGAGACGTGGAGAATAGTTGCATAGTGTGGTTCAGAACTGGAATCCTTTTGTTACAAAGTATGTCATTCAGCCATGGAGAAACTTGACTACTGGAGTTTTAGGGCTAGATCCCAATGTACCAATGCTAATTTCCTAATTTTGCTGTTTGCACTGGAATTGTAGGGGAATGCCTCTGAGTCAACATGCGCTATGATATTCAAGAGTGATGGAGGAATTAGATCAACAGCTGCCTTGCATATGTTTCAGGGGAGAAAAGGTCTTTGTACTCGCAACTTTTCCGAAAATGTGAGATTGTCTCAAAATTTAAAATTTAATGAGGTTGAGCAATGTTTCTTTTTCTTTTTTAAAAAGGATAAAAAATGCATATATGAAGTCTGATCAACTCTGTAGGAATATCTTGCAAAATGGTAAAAGTTCCCATATGAGTGCTTAGTATGCGTAAGATGTTGAACTAAGCAGTTTGTATATTTTATCTCATTTACATTTCACACCAGTCTTACAGAGTGGATATTACTAGTATCATTTTACAGATGAGGAATCTGAGGCTCAGAGAGACTGAGTAACTTGACCAGGCTCTTAACTAATCTACTGTACTGCTCAAAAAAAAAAAAGATTGGAAAAAAATTTCCAAAAGATTGGAGAATGCTAACAGCAGCATTCTCTGGGCAGTGGGACTACTAGTTTTTCCTTTTGTTGTTTTCAGTATTTTACAAAATATCTACAATGGTATGGTTGCTTTTGTAATTAGTAAAAAAGACAAAGCTGTCATTTACAAAATATTCATTTATTGTGAAGCGATGTCATAAAAATATGTTGGTTATTTGAAACCGTACTGAACAACCCAAACCACTAACAGTGGAATTATCTCTTAGTAGTGGTGTTATTGGTGACATTCAGTTTTGATTTTTTGCTTTTCTGTATTCTACTAAGTTTCTATAATTAATTCTTTCGTTCATTCACAAATACTTACTGAGCATCTGCTATGATTTATTTTTATAAGAAGAAAAAATTTTAAAGAAAGAAATGTACTGTGTAAGTCTAAAGTTGTAAATTTTATTCAAAAAGCAAGAAGGGATAATATGTATGCTTAGAAAAAGACTAGGCACCAAGATGTTACTAGCAGTGTTACATACTAAGATGTTTCAGCGGTGAGTTAGTGGCAAGTTTATCTTTTCTTAATACTTTTCCATGCTTTCCTTGTTTTCAACTATAAATTACTTACCTGTTCTATTCATAGCTGTGCCTCCGGTGCTAAGAGGAGGTGCCACATAGTAGGAGTTCAAGAAGATCTTTTTTGAATGAACCCATACTTTTGATTATAAATTGCTGTTTTAAAAAACACTTTTACTTATTCATTCTATTATAGTCGGCAAACTTGGCATTCAACTTGTGCTCTTCTAAGCTGGAGGAGACCTAAGAGATTGTAGTAGGGGGCTCTAGTGGCCATTTAACAGGTGGTGGTGGTGAGGAGAGCCACATGACGGGAAGACAGGGTGAGCAGAAAGTGGGGAAACACCATTCAGAAGCCATGTGTTGTTTATTGTATTTATTAAGATTTCTGTTCAACCTATTTTTAGGAGAATTGGTGACACATCACTATACCAGTGTCTATTGAGGATAGACCTTGTGTTGTATGGCTTAGTTTCTTGGTAGTGATATCTGAGGTTCACAGAGGAATGGAGGGCTGGGATGAGGTTGGGGTAACTCAGTCATAAGCCCCTGTTTTGCTTGTAATTAGGAAGCTTACATCTCTGGTTTTACAAAGTAATGTAGATCAAAACCATAAGAGAGACTAGATACTGGGCCAGTGAGGGAGAGAAGTCCCTCAGCTGGTCTATGAATCAAGCTGACTGCCCAGCATCTATAGCTCCAGTTGGCTGTTCAACTCTCAACTCATTTGCAGGGAGATGTTGTATGTTACATGATTTTGCCTAATTCAAAGATTCTCAAAAGTCACGTGTATAGTCCTTATGTGTATCTGGGGGTTACCAGAAGAAACAAACCTCTTGTCAGCCTCGAATCCTCTCTTTCTCTTCCAGCAATACACTGGCAAATTCTGTTGGTTCTACCTTCAAACTACATCCAGAACCTGAGCACTGGCCCCTCTCTAGCCTTATTTGGTTTATTGCAAGAGCCTCTGAACTCCTCCCTGCTTCAGCCCTCACAGCAGCCACAGGATCCTTTCAAAACCTCAGTCAGATCACATCTTTACAGCAACCTACATTAGCCACAGCCCTTACAGCAAGGTGCTGGCTTGTGTCCCACAACTTGCTCTTACTTCTCTGACCTACTTTTCTCCAGCTTGCCCCTTGCTCACTCCACTCCAACATCCAGTCTTCCTTGCTGCTCCTCCAACACACCAGGCACCCTGTGCCCTTGCTATATCCTCTGCAGGAACACCCCCACTCTCTCTCTCTCTTGAGGTCTTCCCTCGGATGTCACCACATCAGACAGACCATTTCTGACCATCTCTATCAAGTAGAGACCACCTCCCCAGATACCTGCTCCTTTACTTTGCCTTTTTTCCCCTCCTTGCAGTCATGATCACTGGGACAGTTCTGACCACAGAATGTGTCTGATTTTCCTAAACACATCATGTGGTTGCTCTTCCTCACCTGTTGACGTTGGGTGCAGCCACGTACCCAGCTCTCTCCCGCGCTGTGTGAGGGGGAGGGCCGTGTGTGGCTTTCAGGAGGAAGCCAGTGCGGAGTTCACTGCTCTGTCTCCTCTCTCTCCTGCAGACATCGGCCGTGCTCCACATGGGGCTTCTCCAGGCAGCCTGGGCCCCAGAGTGAAGGTGCATGAGCTGAGCCTCCGGCTGGCCTGCAATGAACAGAGCGCGTTGTTGTTCTTCAGTCACTAAGTTGTGTCTGACTCTTTGGGACCTCAGGACTGCAGCATGCCAGGCTTCCTGTCCTTCAGTATCTCCTAGAATTTATTCAAACTTATGTCCATTGAGTTGGTGATGAACACACTGTGTAAGTGAGGGATATAAACTTCTTTTTTCAAGCCATCGAACTTGGCTTGTTTAAAACCACAAAACAACTAGCCTATCCTGACTGAAACACTCTGACATATTGCATATTTATTTGCTGTCTCTTCCTATTCCCCTCTAGAATGTAATCTTTTTGATGGTAGGGCTTTGTTCACTATTGTATCTCCAGGTCCTGAAACAGTGCCTGGCATGTGGTAGGTATTCAATAAATATCTGTCGCCTGACCGAATGAATGATGAATTGATCACCCCAACTGAAACAGGAAGATTTCACAATGGCAGGTGTTAACTATTCCTGGATGTGTCCACAAAAGTGTTCGTTTGACGTGATCTGAATGGAACAAGATGGTTCCTGATTCAAGATTAGCAGTGTGGCTGCTCGCCTCACCAGACACAGTTTGAAAGCACAAATTGCCTGTGGGCACATAACACAGTGAGTCGTGGAGGCACATAAAATAGTTAAAGTTACCACACAAACGGAGATTTGGCATACTGCTGAGGGGACCCAGCGACAACCATAAATAAAAAGCATTAGCAGCATTTGTGTCGATGCTGAGTGCTGACGTGGTTTCCTTTCCCTGTGTGGACATTAGCATTTGTAATGAACTGAGCTTCACAGGCTTGAGGTTTTATCTGCCGTTATCATAAATTGGTGTATGAGCCCCTCTCAGGACTTTTGCAAAAGCTGTGTATGCTTTTGTGAGCTGCTTTCTTTTCAGGCTTCCTCCTGGTACGCCTGAATTTGGATGGGGATAATGCATTTCCTGTATCGTGTGGCACCGTACAAGGAAACCCATTGTATCCCCTCAGAGGAAGAGTACATCTGTAAGTAGTTTTTAAGAGTGTACTGAAGGATCTTGTTAGGGTGACTTATTCTCCCAGTTCCATTTGGTTGATGAAGTGGATCACGTGACAGATGTGCATAATGAACTGCTTCAGTTGCTGCCAGTGGGAAGCTCAACCTATAAAATGTGAAATCTCTTGGACTCATTGAGGGCAGAGCAAGCTGATCACACAAGAGAGAACTCTGCCTGATTCCGAGTTGTCATTTCTTACTGCCGCATACAGTGCACCAGTGTTCCTGGGCTTTGCTTTTCCTTTCTCCCAGAGGAACTGCCTTTCCAGTTTATTCTTAATTCAAACTGGAAAGGCAGTGGTTTCTGCATACAATTTCCCCAAAGAGCAAACATGATTAAGATGTTCAAGTAATCATCCATGAAATGCACTTGCAAGGAGCCTTTATGTTTTGTCGTTAAAAGAGGAAATAATTTACATCATCCAGTAGGATTGTGGGTTGGTTTTTTTTGTTTTTTGTTTTTTTCCCTCTTCCCTACCTCTTTTCCCCTCATTCTTTCCTATATTTTCTTTCTCCGCTCCATTATTTTATTTTCCTCTTTATTTTCATTGACTGCAGTCATAAGGGATGTAACTTGTTTCCCATTTCCATGCATTGTATGGAACAGTGACATCCAAGCCAAAAAGACACAGGTGACCAATCTATTCCAGTAGTGGTCTAACTTCCAGCTCATTCTAGATGCTTCTGGGTTACTAAGGGACAATGAATGGAGAAATAAAGAGCAATCATGCAAATTTTAGTCCTAGATATGAGCATTGGGGAAATGACGAAAAAGGCTGTAAGTCAGTTCACTTCACTTGTACCACAGAGCATCCCCATGGGCTGAGCATCAGGCTAAGCACTGTGCAGGGAGCTGAAGAGAGAGCACACAGACCTTGGAAGTTGGTGAGTAAGTGATGGTGTATGATGACATATCCAAATGCCATAGTAGCAGCAAAGATAATAGGGCTTTAGGTGGTGCCAGAGGGGAGGTCTCAATGAGAATTTAAATGGTCAGGCAAGGATTTGAGCTGAAAGCAGGAACTGAGTTAGACCTGAAAGGACAAGTAGATTTGGAATGCTGTCAGAAGAGCAAAATAGCATATTAAAGAGGTCAAGAGTGCATGGCATCTTGATCAAACTCAGCTGTTTGGGGTACCTCACTTTTAGCCCCAATTCCCCAAGTAGCCATATGTCAATTACACAGGTTACCTAAAGAACATTTATATATATATATATATCTGGAAGAGGAAATAGCAACCCACTCCAGTATTCATGCCTGAAAAATCCCATGGACAGAAAAGTCTGGTGGGCTACAGTCTAATAGGGTCTCAAAGAGTCGGAGATGACTAAGCATGACACGGATATTCATATATATACACACACACATATATATATTACTCAGATATTAGTATAAGGCAATTAGCCACAACATAATGTATGGAGATGTCACATCTGTAAGCTTTAAATCAATTGTGAAGACAGCAGAATTGTTTTTCTTGCCTACCAGTGAGTGTCATGGATTAAAAGTGCTGCCGAATTTAAGGAAATTATATTTAAGAAAATAGAATCCGGGAAATGAGAGCCCAGTCTTCTAGTAGCAAAACAGCATATGAGGCTTATTTTGAAGACTTTTTTAAAATGTCAGATTTGGCTTTAGCAAGTTTAGTGAATTGTCCTTTGTAGACAGAAAGCTGGCATTGGGGCACTCCAGAAAGCCCCCTGGCACCTTGGCTACCTCCTTCTGACTCTGATGCTGGCAGGAGGCCTCTGGTGAAAATCCCTGGCTCTTTTCTGCAGAGGAATGGCAAGACTTGGCAGCCACTGTTGAGTTCACACAGAGACGGGGAGTGACTGGTTCCCAGGGTCAGCTGGGGTGGGGGTGAGAAGCAGCTCAAGGCCAAGAGTTTGACTTCCTGACCCTTCCAGCAAAGTGTAGTGCTCTTTAATTTATTCCTAATTGGAATTCCTTGCTGTGGTTTTCCTTTTAGAAAAGGAAAGACATGCCCTTTTAACCATTTCCTCTCAAAAGACTTTTGTTAGCTTTGATTTAGTTGTTTCTATATTAAAACAGCTACCACATAAAAATGATTTCTAAAAATGTCTCAAATTCCTGTTTCACATAACTCAATAATATGGTTTCTGAGGTCTTGAGACTGGGTCTACTAGTCCTTTTGGTTGTGAAGCATTGGAAAGAAAAAATTAGAGTTGGTGAAAAATAGAAAGAAACCCTTCTGGACCATCTCCCCTTATTCTGAATGCTGTCAACATTTGAATGTGGCACACACACACATGGTTTGCCTGCATGTGTGTGCACCCACACCCACACACACACTCTCACACATCACCTATTTTACTAAAACATTATGATAGAAAACTTCATTATTTTTGTCTAAGTCCTGGTTGTAGTCCTTCAGTGAGGGCACTTGAGACACATATGTTTGCAGGTAGCTGAAGGTACAGCTATGTGGTCTGCCTGAAACCTAAAATTAGATTGAGTTGACGATTCTATCGGGAGAGATTTTTCCCTCAGTGTTTTCATTCCCAAACTCTGCTGCCTTCCACTTCCTGCAGAGACTGAAGTCATTGTAGATACTACTCAAAAGTAATAACTCCTGAGAGACTCTCTCTGCAAAATCAGCATGCAAAAGGCAGCTGGCCCCAGAAGCCAAGGACTCTTGGCTACAGCAGTAGAATGTTAAAGCCACACAATAGTAAAAGGAACCTGGGTTTCCTATATTTTAAACTGTCTATTGTTTCATGCTTAGCTTTAGTGAAATCCAGAGAAATGAAATAAAAAGTCAGCTTTTAGAGTCTTTATAACAGTAAGGTATTTCTGTTGCTATTCCTTAAAAGATGATGAAAATTAGATGCTGAAATGTGGAGGCCTTCTGAAAATGACTTGGAATAATTATATTTGTTAAACTGGGCAGCCCTGATATTGTATGCCGTTTAAATCAACTTTCATTATTCTTTAATGATTCTTTGCAATTCTTTTTTCCAGAACTTTGCAAGCTTGACTTGTGTTCACCTTGCTATGGAATGCTTTAAAGGGCATTTCATCTAATAGCAGAGGAAAATGATAAATTATAGATGCCAAATCATAAAGCAGTGATTTAGGTAGCACTAGGGTAAGATCATAAGCAATAAAATAAAAATTTTCCCAATCAACCTCTACATTAGAAGCAAAAAAAGGAGTCGCTGCCTGCATAATTAAAGCAAGACATGTCAAGATGCTTGTTAATATGCTAATTTGAAGGCTTTTAAAAAAAAAACAAAACTTGGAATCATAAAGGAGAATATTGGGAATATTTATCAGTTTGAACAGAGAAGTTCTCTATGAATGAGTATGAAGTGATTTCATTGTTAGTGTGTTCTGGAAATACAAATATAAAGGAAAAAAAAAATGCCTCAGGCTCAGTCTTTTAAGCATTTGGGGAGAAAATGAGATGGTTAAGAGTTGACCAGGATCTAAATTTTCACCACACCCCTGCTAGCTGTGTGATCTTATGCAAGTTAGTTAACCTCTCTGGCCCTGTTTTCTCAGCTGTAAAATGACAAGATAGTGGGTCCTACTTCATAAGATAATTGTAAGGATTACAAATAAAGCATTTAAAACAGAATCTAATAGGGACTTCCCTCGTGGTCCAGTGGCTAAGACTCCATGCTCCCAATGCAGGGGCCCTGGGTTGGCTCTCTGGTCAGGGTACTAGATCCCACATGCCACAACCAACAGCTTGCATGCTGAAAAATGAAGATTGGAGATCTGTGTAAGCTGCATCTAAGACCTGCCACAGTCAAATAAATAAATATTTTAAAAAATAAAATAGAATCTAACAGAGCAAGCACTCAGTAAGAATGGTTGTATAATATCTTTCCTTTGCCCAAACTCTCTAGAGCTTTCCCTCTTACTCCCAGTGAAAGCTGAAGTCTTTACCATGTCTATAGGCCCCATACAACTGGGCTGTTTCTCTCTGACCTGATCTCTTTCCCTACCTGCTCAGCTTGCACTCTGGCCTCCAGGCATTCCTCAGGTACACCAGGCACCCCCCCATCTCAGGACCTTTGTCATGAAAGCTGTTTCACAGCCATCCTCAGGTTGGCTTGTCTGTTCCATTAGGTCTTCACTTTAAGCACCTGATCAATGAGACTTTCCCTGGACACGTCTAACATTCCTCTTGATATTTTATAGTTCCCCTTTCTGCCTTATTTTTCCCCTTAGCACTAACTACTTCCCAGTATACTATATATCTTACTAATTTATCTCATTTGCTCTCTACATCTCCCACCAAAATAGAAACTGAAGGAAGGCAGGAATTTTTATTTTAGCTATCAATGTATCCTCAGTACCTAGAATGGTGTTTGTCACAATTGTAGCTGCCAATAAATATTCGAAGGCTGAATGAATGGATGATTTTCCTTAATTTCTAAAAAATAATAATTAAATCCTACACATATACGTCCTCATTTCCAAGTTTAATGAAATGTAGTTTTTTTGGGTCACATACTATTTTCTTGGTTGCCATGATGACTGTCAACCATCTTTAAACCGCTCTTTAAACACCAGATAACTGTTTAATGAAAGTGGAAGCACACGGTTTGGCCACCCAGGCCATGACTCAGCCTTTTCCTTCATCAGTTCACCTGGAGGAAGAAATAATGATACTTGCTGGACCTCCTTAGTTCCTCCTTCAGCCACAGATAAATCAGGGACAACTTCTGATTTTCCCTTTCCACCCTAGTCTTTTAATAGCTACAAAGAGGTGGGGAAGCTTCTTAAGTAAATATGGCACGTGTTTTCCAAAACCTGAATATAAGCAAGGGCAGAGTATATAGAATACCATGAGTTATCACTGTGGAATGATCTCACTCTTTGCCCCCCAGGGGTTATTGAAAGGGCATTCCTAAACATGGACATGTTGCAGGAGGTCAGATAGAAGGTAAAGGTTCCTGAACATCTTTTGTGTTCCCAACTTGGCTTATACACACTGCATCACCTCACAGCCACACTGTGTGGTCTGTGTTATCATCCCCAACCTCTAGATTGCAACCCCAACCTTGGGGTGAGACCAAGGCTCAGACAGGATAAGTGACTGTCCAAGGCCACCTGACTAATAAGTGGGACAGCGAGACATGGAGTACTTATCAGGAACATGACAACCACTTTTCTTTTTCCTCTTTGCCCTGATAAGCAGTTTCCTAAGAATTAAACCAATTTGTATGTCTTAAGCCAACAACTGCTGAATTAGTGAGTGTTCATGATGGATTTCTGCCACAGCTTAAAGCTGGTGGCTTAAAACTACTGGGATCTCAGCAGCTTCTCCTTGTCTCATCAGTGAGGTGAGGACCTGCACCCTAGGGATAGGCTGACATGAGAGGAAGAGCAGTGTCTGAGCCCCATCCATACTACCCATGAGAGGAAGAGTTACTAACCCCAATACATAACACAGTCTCCAGGCTTAAGTATATTACCCAAGGTCAGCTGCTAGGAAGTGCTGGGGCTGGGTGCTTAATTCAGATCTGTATGGGTCCAGAGTTTGGTTCAATCATTACCATCACCTTGACCACTTCTACTCCAACTCTACCTTACAACTTTCACAGCATACCCCAAGTCAGAAAAAGAACATTTCTTCAGTTAGCATATCTAATGAAAGATGTTGCTTTCAAGAAATATGTTCATGACTTCTTAAATAATCTAAAGTGTTCTTTTTCTCCTCTTTCTTCCTCTTCTTCTTTTTCAAAGATTTGGCCTCTGGAAAATATTTCATGCATAATGGCAAAGCATCTAACTTTCCTATGAGCTTATGAAATGAAGTGGTTCTTTTAGAGTAAACAAAAAATCTTTTCATCTAAAATTTTAATTGCAACCAATTCAGTGCCCTGGGAATTAGTTCCAGTGTTTGGCTCCAGTTTCTGGCACTGAGCTCTGGCCTCAAGCCTGCACTGGGTCACCTCACAGCTGCACCTCAGGGCTACTTGCCAAGAAGCTGGTCTCATGGCATTACTACCCTATGGCTTGACAACAGAACACTGAGCTTTGGTACTGAACCTGGCTGAAAGCAATTCATGTGACTGCAACTCTGCTTAGCAAACAACGTACAGGAGTCACCTGGTGAAGCACGGTAACATTCTCCCACATTCCTGGGAGAAAAGAGATATAATTTTCATTAGTTTGTCTAGAAGCAGAGGAGGGTATTTCTCAAAGTTTAATTTACAGCCATAAACTTGTACATTGATATAACCATAACATAAAGGAGGAAACATCTGTCACTTCCATTTGTAGCTGTGTTTGTAGCAGCTCTTTCAAAAAGGAAGACTAGAGATTAGCCATCCGGGTTTGGGGGCTGTATGGTTAGGCCATTCAAGATGGCTGTTCTCTTGCTCTCTGTACATCCCTCGCTTGACTAGTGCCTGTTTCTCTCACATGACTGTATAATCCGCTTAATTATAGCGCTTAAATAGTCTCTGGTAGCTGGTGAGCCCACTTGATGTCAATTCCCCCTATAAATGGTAGCCTTCTCTCTTGCCGAGTAGTGAAGACTGCTGATGTCCTACCCGCCATCTGCCACACATGGTGGGGTGTCGCTCCAGGCTCCTTTGTGTAAGTTCCGCCTATCCAATAAACCACTTATGTCCCTATCGCTGTCTCTGGGCCCTTTCTTCAGTCTTGGAGGCTGGACAACTACAAGACTTGAAGGGCTGGGGGATGCAGCCCAGCAGGGACCAAGATCAGTGTCTGAAACCAGGTTTTCCTCTAACCAGGTGGGTATGCACAAATAACTTAATCTCATTGTGCCTCAGTTTCCTCACAATACAAACTTTGGGCATGTTAAATGAACTTTAAATCTCAGTCCTAAAATTGTATTACATGTGTAAATATTCATAGCTTTTCTAATTTGGTGTAGTCACTTGAAACTTACCCTCCTACTAGAGAAAATCTGAATTTCTAAAAGCCTGAGGTTGACTTTAAAGATGGAACTTAAGAACAAGGAATTGTAGGGACTTCCTTGGTGGTCAGGTGGTTGGGACTCCACACTCCTGGTGCAGGGGACCCAGGTTCAATCCCTAGTCAGGGAGCAGGATCCCACATGCCGCAACTAAAAGCCCGCATGCCACAGCCAAATAAATATTTTAAAACAAATAAAAATAACCCCCAAGGAATTGCAGAGTTTTAGCTGTAAGAATCTAGATAGATAATATACCCCAACTTCCTCATTTTGTCTTCTCCCTTTTAGTCTTTTCTTTCCTTCCTTTTTTTCCCAACATATTTTCTAGATTCTGGTAGGTACCAGGCATTGAGCTAAGTACTGGAGACCAGGCCTGAGTCCTTAGCTTTAAAGAACTTCCAGGACAGTGGGCACAGACAAGTGAATGCAGTATTAAAACACAAGGAAGTGAGGTTACAACAGAGCATGGGGTACAGTGGAAGACAGAGGCCATCTCAGGTTGGGGCAGGGATGCGAGTCAGGGAAGTGTCCCTGGGGAAATGACATCTAAACTGAGGCCAGGAGTCGGGGTGGGGCGGGGCACAGTTCTAGGCAGAAATGTGACATGTGCCTCTGAACATCACAGACAACTCTGGAAAGGTGGGCAGTAATTCTCCAGGGAACACAACCAGCTGCTGGCAGAGCTGGTGGTACAAATAGAGCTCAAGGTCCTAACTCCAAAGTTGCAGGCTTGGTTCAATGGCAATGATGTGAAGTAATAGCTTTGGGTTTTTTCAGGTTTTTTTTGGCACAGGTGAAGTATTACAGGGCCTTGCTGCCATCACCTTAATTAAGACTCAGGCTCTTTCCTGGACTCTCTCGGTTTAGGATATTCCCTCTCCGGCTCGAGGGTCTTCAAGAGTAACTCATCAACACAGAATAATCACATCACAGGCCAGTCATCTGAGAAGTCACCACCACCTATCTACTTTGGGGATGGAGATCTTTCAGCTTCTGAGAGGTGTGGATGGACAAAGATCCTGGCTGACGGGTTTAGGAGACCATCCAGGTCAGTCACGGGATAGTTATGAGTCATGATGGTTGTTTTCAAATATTTGAAGGATTGAAGGAGGAATTAGATGTGTTTTTTGTGGGTTGAAGGGAAAGAAGGAGAAACCAAATGAATGTATATAGGTACAGATAACTTTATTGTTCCTAAATAACAACTGGAGGCTTCCCCATGTATAGCTCCCTAGACCTTTCACTTTTTAAAAAAAGTGTTTTGTGTAAATAATAAGGAAAAGAAAATAAAGAACTGGAGGCCGGTTGCACTGGCAGTAATGAGTATCTTTACACCAGAAGTATTTAAAACCAGGGCGGATGACCACTTGACCCAGGATGTTACCAAGGGGATTCATGTCTCTAAGATTTGATTTATGGAAGCTTAATCAAATCCTTCTGGCTCCTTTTGTGATTCTGCATTTTCACACTTGGCCCAGGCCAACTAAGGTTTAACTGTTCTAGTGTCTTCTCTATTCTTCACAAAGTATTTACTCTCAGCTCTTCCCTGGTGGCTCAGACAGTAAAGAATCTACCTGCAGTGCAGGAGACCTGGTTTGATCCCTGGGTTGGGAAGACTTCCCTGGAGGAGGAAATGGCTACCCACTCTAGTAGTCCGGCCTAGAGAATTCCACAGACAGAGGAGCCTGGCAGGCTCCAGTCCGTGGGGTCGCGAAGAGTCAGACACAACTGAGCAACTTGCACTTCACTAGTTAGCTGGCATTTCCAAGCACAGTATTTTTACATTCCTAAACAAAGATACACTTAGTGTTTTTTGTGATACTTATAAAGGCAGTTTAGTGTTGGGTTTTCTTTTTCACATAAAGAATTAATACATTTACCTAGAGGTAGTGAAACTGCTATGCTTATGTGAGAAAATGGGTGGTTTGGCACACGCACAGGTGCACACATATCCACATATGTAGTCTGGTGCGTGTGCACTGCCTTATTTTAGGTGTGCTTTGTCCACGTGCTTACATGCTGTTCACGCTAGGATCCATCCTCTTACACACCAAAAGAAACTTTACAAATTCTTTCTTTTCTTTCGCTTTTGTTTATTGTGGAACCTGTGTTGCTCTTCCCTGAGTCTAAAGATATGGAGGGAGAGAAGGGAAGTGCAGCTGGTGAAAACTGAAGATATTACTGGCAGTTCTGACAGATACAATTTTGATTTCATTAACCCCCAAATATTCAGAGAGCGGTGGTAAAAAATGATTTATATTGTTTTTTTTCAGGCAGGCTTCTCTGTTGCCAACATAGTAAACTAAAACATGTAATTCGTTTTTACCTACTTTCTATGCTTGGTGCATGTAACGTGTTATAAATCAGAGATATTAAATATTATTTTGTTTTAAATTAGTATTCGGATGATATATTATGTGGGATCTAAAATAGGTATGTTTCAAAACCACATAATAGCTTTTTCAAAAGGAGAAAAGGAATGCAAGCCCATTTTCTAAGCATTCAAAATCAAACAACATTCAAAGGACCAGTTGAGAAGAGTCAGATCATCCCTAAAAGCCATGGAACATAAATTACATTGACATATTATGCGAAGACACTTGTCCTGCACTAGCTCGCATAAGCGACCTTAGAGAGAAGCTTACGCTCAACTAACGACACATTAGGAAGGAAAAAAAAAGTGTTCAGTTGCTGCCGGTTGTCATGGGTTGTTGTGCGCCAAGAGGGCTGCTGGGAGGGGCTCCGACATTCCCCCGGCACTGTGTGTGGAGTCGGGGGGAAGGGCCTCTGGAGAGCTGATGACTGTGCACAGGATGCATAAATCATCTCTCTCAAGGTAATCCTGGGGAGGGCTTCCCCGCGCAGAGTCATCAGCATCTGGCCTCTGCATGCAAATGTAAAATTAGAGCTTTATGTTGTACTGAAATGGCAGCCCACGGAAAAGATCACCGCCAAACACGACAAGCAGAACTCGTGGGGGCGGCAGCAAGCAGCTCTGTATTGGCTGATAGACTTTTCCCCGCTTCCAGTGGTTTTTCATAAGATAAAAATGTTTTCACTAGTGATTTTTTTTCTTTTAACTATAAAGAATGGTAAAAGCGAGGGGGACACCAGGCAAAAATCCCCTAAAAGCACCGCAGGGACAGGGCCCGGACCTGAGGAGGGCAGGTGATTTTAAAAAGAAAGAAAAGGACAACTGGGAGCAGAGGATGGGACAAAGTCTGAAAAGCCAGAGAGCAGATGACAGAAGATTCTACAGCTGCTCACTGCAGCTGCTCTCATAGTCTCCTCTGCTTCAGAGTAGAGACAAATGTGTTTAGAAATGAAAGGCAGGAGGCAATGGGGAAAATGTGCCTTCCATTTCTAACCAACTGGAATATAATCTTCACAAAGCTCATCCTGTTCTCATGAGGAGGTTATTTTTAGGATTCAAATATAGGCAAAATACTAACCAGCAAACCCTACGTGCTTCTTAGCTGGAAGGACAATCGGGTACACTCAAATTATCAAGAGCACATTGCAATTTCTAAGGACAAACTTGTAGTTGGGAGCCTTGAACGTTAGAAATGGTAGCAATTTAGTAATACGATAGTTTATGGCCTTGCCTAACTGTTTCGGAACTCATAAAATGCTTTGTCACATGTAACCTTAATTTTTATATGCTTTAGGCCACATAATGGCTTTAGGCCATTGTTTCTTCATTTAAACTCAATACAAATAAGGATAGTTGATCCCTCTACTCTGAGATGACTTCCAAGCACTCTGGATCCTGTTGAGCTCTGTGCTATCCTGAGGAGTGGCTCCAGTTGACTTGAAATCCTATCCTGAGGAAATAAATACAGGGTTGGGAGGCGGGGAGGGGTAGGCCAACTCCACCCACCCCCATGTTTCCTTCAGGATCCCTAAGTGTCCTGAATGGTAGAGTTTTTACCTCCTTGATAGCTGAGTGCATTTATGATCAGAAAAAGATGTTCTTCCAAAACGTCAGCAACTGAGAGAAGTCACAAAAGAGGAAGAGAATGAAGAGTAACCTCATAGTTACTGGGCTATTTTACAGATTTAAAAAATATAACAAGCTCAAAAAACTTAGTCATTTGTCTAACATCACACAGGCGAGTCAGAAGTCAAAGGTCTGTGAGACTAAAATTTCTACTACAAGACAGCCTTGGAGGTGGGAAGGGAAGTGGAGAGCGCAGAATTCCCTAGAGCTCTCCCCTCTGAAGGTTCATCAAATGCAGACAGAGAATGCGTATCTCATTGATTCAAAAAAGGAGAAGCCATTTCTGAGGCTATGTGCCTTCCTGGGGCAGCGGCACCCTCCTCCTGACTCCGGCTGGGCACTTGAACCACGTGAGCTGCTCCGAGCCCTCCTGCCAGGCTGAGTCTGTGCAGGCCTAGAGCCAACAGGTGCACCATCTCCCAGCTCAATTAGGCATGACACAAATCTGGAGGGACAGTGGTCCACAGAGCGTGTTGTAGTCTGAGCAGCCTTAAGGATAACAAACGTGCCACTAAATGCAAAGCTCTGAGTTCTTTTTTCATTATTCTTTTGATTGGAGTATAGTTGATTTTTCCAATGCTGTTAGTTTCTGTGGCACAGCAAAGTGAATCAGTTAGACACACACACATCCACTCTTTTTAAGATTCTTTTCCCGTATAGGCCATTACAGAGTACTGAGTAGAGTTCCTTGTGCTCTACAGTAGGTTCTTATTCATTATCTTTTTTATACAGTAGGGGCAAAGCACTTCGTTCTGTTGAGATGTGTTCTAACCAACATGTTCAGAGAACTGAGATAATTTCAGTTGGCAATTCAACTAACAGAACAATTGACCCCAGTCTGTTTAGTCCTAAAATATTTCCCATAACTCCCCCAAATCTGTCTGTTCCAGGGACAAAGTTTCTTTGTTGTCCTGCCTGTCTCCCTCACTCCTGCCTTTGTGCCCCAGCTGCTACTGAATCCTCTAACACGCCTTCACTGGCCCCCACCCAGCAAATCCTACTTTCGAGGCCTATCTCAACACTCAACTTTTCTCCATTGAGTTTGCCTTGATAACTCCAGTCAGCAGTGGCCTCTAAAATCCTGAGCTGCTGTGACAAGTATCTCCAGTTTTCATTTTCATATGGATTATGTTCAACTTGGAACTTGACTGTGGTGCTCTGTAAACACTCATTATCACAACTTTGTAAACACCCCCATCCTCATCACCGAACTGTAAGCATCTTGAAGGCCAAGGCTCTGTTGACAAACTAAAATGACTGGCAAAGAGAGTACCACAGCAGTGATCTGACTCCTAACTCTGAGTCTATTCTTTTGTTCACTTTGGATTTAAACCAGATGGGAGCTGAAGAACACTGTCCTTTGAGACTCAACAAAATCAGCTCAAATCCTGTTCCTTTGTGCAGTGGGAGCCCTACATTCCTTCCTAACTGTCTGGGGGATTCTGGGAGGGGGTGGGGTAGTTTACAATTTCTTTTTCTAGTCACGTTTGGCTGCAAGTTCTTGCTTCTGTAGACTTACAGACTTCAGTGGCTGCAAGGAGCATATTGCTATCCCTAAGACCAACATTTCCAGACATGGAACTCGGCTTCTTTTCTTGCTTCAGTTAATGGACTGAAGCAGGAATGATGCCCACATGGGAGAAAAATTAGAAGTGAAGCATATGTGTCCTAGGTCTTCAAATATTAATGCTTCATTATGGGTACTATTTTCCTTTGAAGATTTAGAAGAGAAATATAATACTTTGTATTAATCCTTCATTACATAGAGCAGGATGCAAGAAATTAACTTAGAATTTTTCTTCGCCATTTTCTAAGTGACTGATTTATTACTTCAGCCATAGTTCAGTTCAGTCTCTCAGTCGTGTCCGACTCTCTGCAACCCCACGAATCGCAGCACGCCAGGCCTCCCTGTCCATCACCAACTCCCAGAGTTCACCCAAACTCATGTGCATCGAGTCGGTGATGCCATACAGCCATCTCATCCTCTGTGGTCCCCTTCTCCTCCTGCCCCCAATCCCTGCCAGCATCAGGGTCTTTTCCAATAAGTCAACTCTTCGCATGAGGTGGCCAAAGTATTGGAGTTTCAGCCTCAGCATCAGTCCTTCCAATGTACACTTCAGCTATAAACACGGAATAAAGCTGCTTCACTATCTTTCATGTAGGACAGCCTAGTAATTGCTAACTAAACATATACAGACTTTTGAAGTTAAATCATCATTTTACTCAAATAGATACTACTGTGTTTTCTGTTTCTTTGGCCCAAACAGGATGCTTCTAGTTGAGAAGGGGCCGTGTGAGTACAGACTCTAGTGTCAGGCTCTGTGGATTCAAATGTTCTCCTATTACTTACTAGTTATGTGACTTGATGGGCTTCCCAGATGGCTCAGCAGTAAAGAATCCACCTGCAATGCAGGCCACAAGGAGACACCGGTTTGATCCCTGGGTCAGGAAGATCCCCTGGAGAAGAGAATGGATACCCACTCCAGTATTCTTGCCTGGAGAATCCCATGGACAGAGGAGCCTGGTGGGCTTTGAGACTCCACAGGGGTCTCAAAGAGTTGCTTCACAACTGAAGCAACTTAGCACAAACACACGCATGTGACAACTACCTAACCTCTTGGTACCAAATGGGGCTAGAAATAGTACTTAGCTTGTATGGATTAAATAAATATGTGTAAACACATATTTGAACAATGTTTGACACATAGCAAACATTCACGGGAGCAGATTTGTTTTCTTTTTCATTTGGTATCACATGGTTTTTGCGATATATGCCTTGTTAGGGGCTGAATTGTGTTCCTTCAAATTCATATGCTGAGGCTCTAACCACAAAGACCTTGAATGTGACTACATCTATTAGAGACAGGGCTTTTAAAGGGGGTAATTAAGTCAAAATGGAGTCATTAATCCAAAATGACTAGAAGAGTAGGTTAGTACACAGAAAAATAAAGGGATGATCATGTGAGGATATAGAGAAGGCAGCCAGCCACCTGCAACCCAGGGAGAGAGGCATGAAAAGAAATCAAACTTGCCAACACCTTCATCTTGGACTTGGAGCCTCCAGAATCGTGAGAAAATAACCTTCTGTTGTTTAAGCTACACAGTCAGTGGTATTTTGTATGGCAGCCCTGACAAACTAATACATGTATCAAAATTAAATTTGGTTAAAAAAGGTAAATCTGCTGAGAAACTAATGGTTTGTTGTTACATTTCTCACTGCATTTCATTGATAGGATATCTTTAAGTTTTGACTTTTTGTGAGGCTGAAATCATAGTGGTTAGGAGCACTCTAGTCTCGGTTCTGTCACTTTCTAGCATGATCCTTTAGGCAAGCAAAGCCTAAAGACATATATAAGGGCTGTTAAAGCTTCACTACTTTATGGGTGTGTCAAGACTAAATGAGATAATACGTACCACAGTGCCTGGCACACAATAAATATGAAGTTAATAAAATTCTATCTAGCTATCTATCTAAATGTCCTCTGATGGTGGTACAGATGGGAGAGAGGAAAACATTTTCTCAGCACCTGACATTTTCTGATTTTTAAAAAACCAAATAAAAAAATCTGAGGTCCATACAAATTGCTTTCTCCCAGGTTTCAGAGAGTATGATGGAGCTAGGATTCACAGGAAGGTATGTCTAATTCCAAGACATATTCTCTTTCCACTATGTGATAACATTACCTTTCCCATAAATTTTCTTAGGTTCTAGTATATTGTTCCCAAGACCTACCTAAACATGAGTGTGTGTGTGTATACACACATTTGATGCATGGGGCAAGAGCACTAGGAAATTAAATATTTTCAAGAGGTCTTCTCATATATGAAAGAAAAGCAAAAAAGAAAAAATTAAAATCCAACCTTTAGGTAGAAGTAGTTCTAGCTCTGGTAACTCTACTGTCCTGTAATGAAGACATGTGTGCTTTATATTCTCACATTGCAATGTCCTGATTTGAACCAACAGGCTATGATTTCTAAAGGATTATAACTTGTGCTGCTATTGGACCAACCCCAATGTCTAATTTTAGCACAGGACTTGCTCTGGCAATATTTAGTCCTAGTTAAATAAGTGTGTGTTCTCAATTACTAAATGATAGTTCTCTGTTTCATTTTCTAACTTTTCTATTCCCCTCCACCCCCATCAGAGTCTCCAACCAGCTACCTATGGAGTTATTTTAAGATATCCCCAAAAGCGTGGTCCAACTAGTTTCTTTAACAACAAAAAAACTCAATAAAACAATAAGGTGATCACTTCTTGAATCATTTGGTTTTTACTAAATTGTTGTTGTTCAGCTGCTCAGTCGTGTCCAACTCTTTGCAACCCCGTGGACTGCAGCATGCCAGGCTTCCCTGTTCTTCACTGAATTACTTCCCAGAAAATATTTAATTCCATCATGTGAGCAGTTAACTCATATTTATTTTTGTTAAAAATAGATTAGCTTGTAAAGATACCAATTTTTAAATGTTTCAATGTGAATGGCCACGTACACATTTCTACCACTTCAATTAAAAACAGAAGCCAAAGCTGGGAATGGGACTATTTTTCTAAGTGGAGTTAAAATGGTTGTGTGAACTACTTTGCTCTAGAAACAATTTTTGCTACTTCACTGGTATTGTACTATGACGGAAGCTTGTTTGCATGATATTTAGATACTTGGGTTTGAAATGTGAAAACCTCTATGTTCAAAAACTCATTAATCCAGTGGAAATAGTTTAAATGCTTACTGTAAATCACAGTGCAAATCTGCAAGACAACTAATGGGATTGTCACTGTCAATGAAGAGCAAAAGGCTGAAAACTGTCAAAAAAAAAATCTTCTCATCAAAAAGAATAAAGACAGAGCATAGTTTGAGGCAAATGGGGAGGCAAAAAAGCTTATTCTGCTCCTTTTGTTCAATTTCAAGGGTAGTAACTACGTGGGAGGTCACTAGTTATGTCCAAGGGTCTGAGAATCCACGTCCTCCAAAACCAGTTTGAAGGCTGCTGTATAAGAAAGAGGCTGGAAACCACTGCCTCAACCTCCCTTTGACTTTCTTTCTTCTGTGTCTTCAGGAAGATATGAATAAGAAATTAATGGAGAAGAATTCAAAGTGGAAATGGAGATGAGAGTAAAGCAGTATTGATGCCATTGTCATTAACCATAAGTAGTAGAATGGAGCAAAGTCAGAATGCTGTTTCTCCTTTGATCTATGCTAACTTAAGTACTGAGTTACAGTGCCCTCAAAGAATACAGCCACTCTATGGACAGTGACTATTCACCTGGATTTCTGTGATTTGAGGTCCCACAAAATGACTGGAATGGCTTCTAAATAAAGCAGGCTATTCCATTACATTATTTCCTAAATTAAGTCAGTACCAAATTGAAAAAGAATCGGTAGAATTTCCAGTCAGGTGGCAAAGTGAATTCATGCTTCAGTTCATCCTGTATGCTTTAAACGCATGGTAATGCAGATAAAATAGAAAAAGAGAAAGCCAAAGGTCATTGCTGGTCTCAAAAAAATGAGATAAACATCTTTATGCACTAGAAACACAACAGAAATGCAAAGCAGTGAGCTGAGCTAAAGCTGCAGCCCACCAAGGCCTGGGCCTTGAAACAGCTGGTGGCAACGGGAAATTCAGCTCTGGTGGAACACCAAGGCTAAAACGCTCTAGTCAAGACAGAGACCAAAGCTAGCATTGTTCTGAAAGCCAGGAACTGGAACACACCAACCATCCTGGTTTCTCCAGGACATTCTCTGCTTTACCAGTGAAAATCCTGAGTTTCAGGAAATCTCTTTGTTCTGGGTAACAGTGATGATTTGTCACCTAACTTTTCCCAGCGCCAGAAAGGGAGCTGGATAAAACTGCTGCCAGTATATTGCCTGGAGCTGTGGATTTATCAGAAGTAGTGGATCCAAGAAAGCAAAAGGACAAAAAAAAAAAAAAAACACACCATCATTACAGCAAATGAACTGAGATACCAGCTGGCTCAGTTACTACATTAGACATAGTCCTGGCATTGATAAGGAGCAGGAACCCTCTAAAGCCATCTTAAGATCTTGTTTCTGGACTGGAGCATGGAATGGAGATAAAGGCAGATGAAAATACTCATTAAATTGGAGATGGAGTAAGAAAGAATAATGGAAATATCTCCCACTCAGTGATTGTGCACATCAAAATCCCAAAACACATAAAGAAGTTAATGCTAAAAAAAGATAGTTGTGCAATGATGGAGTAACCAGTACCAGACTAGATCTCCTGTTATAAAAAAATTATAAAAATAAAAACATGTGTGTATATATATATGTATATATATGTGTGTATATATATATATAAAACAATTGTCAGAAGTTCAACAGGCTGCATGGGACTCTGTTCCTTGGGAAGAGAAAACAAACGAATAGAGTTCTCAAATGCCCCAGCTTTCTGCCTGGAGGTTCTTTGTGAATTGACATTACAAAGAAAAAGAATTCAAGCAGAGCACAGTGGTTTTGCTGAGTTGAAGAGAGACTGGAACTCTGGAAGTAAACACAGTTTGAGAAGCAGAGTACCAGGGAGGAGAGAGGTGTGTAGAGACAGAGTTCCAGAAATCTGCACAAGGGTCATCTCAAGTGTTCGTTTGAATATTAAGATGCACATGTATAAGACAGGACCCCATAAGGCCAGGCAAAACAACTGGGAGAAGAACAACTCTCAGAGGAAAACCTACTGGGGATGTGAGACTCAAGCAATGCTTTCATGGAGATGGTAAGCATTTAAATTCCAACCACTAGAGAGACCTCTTGAACATGAGAGTTTTCAGTAAAAGACAATCTTCCATGGCATTTTTGCATGTCTTGTAACAATTTTGTTTCAGACTAGCTTTCCAAGGATATTTGTATATCCAGTAGCCTTTTGATCAGAGAAGGCGATGGCACCCCACTCCAATACTCTTGCCTGGAAAATCCCATGGATGGAGGAGCCTGGTGGGCTGCAGTCCACGGGGTCACGAAGAATTGGACATGACTGAGCGACTTCACTTTTCACTTTCATGCATTGGGGAAGGAAATGGCAACCCACCCCACTGTTCTTGCCCGGAGAATCCCAGGGACGGGGGAGCCTGGTGGGCTGCCGTCTATGGGGTCGCACAGAGTCGGACACGACTGAAGCAAGTAGCAGCAGCAGCCTTTTGATGCTATTAGTGTCACCCTCCAGGACAAAACATAGCTTTGTTTCCTGGCCAGGAAAATAGAATGGCTCCTTCCAGGGCAAAGTTTGGACAGATTTGCTAGCAGCTATAAGTTGAGAGGTTCAGCTCAGGGTTCCTCAGCTGTGATCCAGATCCATAGTGTGTGTGACATCCAACTTGGATCCACTCTGCAATACCTCCATCATGTTCAGGGACCAAGGGAAACAAATGAGAATATGAAACTTAGGATGCCTGCTGTGCTATAATAAAGTCCTGTCTCTGACCAAGGAGTCTTATGTCTTCTGCCAGAATCCAAGCTACTTTTGTAGGCTTGGAAGTAGGGTAAAATCTCAGACACTGACTAGTCCCTGACTGACAGCATTTAATTGAGACTCTTTTGTGACTCCATGAACTGTAGCCCACCAGGCTCCTCTGTCCATGGGATTTCCCAGGCAAGAATACTGGAGTGGGTTGCCATTTCCTTCTCCGGGGGATTGTCCCATCCCAGGTATTGAACCTGTGCTTCCTGTGTCTCCTGCATTGGCAGGCAGTTCTTTACCACTGAGCCAGCAGGGAAGCCCAAAATAATTACTACCTGGCTCTAAATTTAAAATTTAGAAAGAAAAATTTTTAACTCCTTCTGCTTTAGAATCATCTTAACAAAACTTTAAAACAAGACTTGAAAGGATCAAGCTGATCTGAAAGTAAATTAACTGACTGCTGAAACAAAATACTGTCAAAAAGGAAGACAAGCAAGTCTAGAAACTCAATAGTATGGTTCAGCACCAACAGCAAATTAGGAGACACATAAAGAAGAAAGGAAATGAAACTCATAACTAGGATAAAATCAGTCTACTAGAATAGAAAAGGATTTTAAAATAGACCTTATAAATATGTTCAAGAAACAATGAAAAACATATGGAAACAAGTAAAGTATCTAAATAGAGACACTAAAAGAAGTTTTGAAAATCTTTATAATTTCTAGAGTTGAAAAATTGCATTATTTGAAAGAAAAATTTCATTGCAAGGGCTTAACAGCAGCAGATCACTGTGGACGATCAGTGAACCTGAAAAACAGACAATAGGAATTATACAACCTGAAGCATGGGGAGAAAGACAAAAAGGACACGGTCCCAGTGAATTGTGGAACAACATTAAGGAGTATAATTCAGAATCAGAAGGAAGAGACTGGCAGAAAAAAATATTTGAAGAAATGATGATTGAAATATTCCCACAATAGATGAGAACCATTAACTCATAGATCAAAGAAATGCAATAAACCCTGAGAGGGATAAACACAGGATCATCACACCAAGGAACATCATAATTAAGTTGCCATAAACCAATGATAAAGAGAAAATCTTAAGAGCAGTCAGAGGAAAAAAAAAAGATACATTACATAGAGGGGAACAGAGATAAGAATGATTACCAATTTTTCATCAGAAAGAAAGTAAGCCAGAAGACAAGTGTTAAAAGCAAACAGATATGCAAATAAAAACATCATCAACTTAGAATTCTTTACACAGAAAATGTAACTTTGAAAATGAAAACAAAAGAAAGAACCTTCCTGACAAAAGTGAGAGAATCTGTCACCAGCAGACCTGGACTGTAAAAAATTGTAAAGAAAATTCTTCAGGTTGAAGAAAGCAATACCAGATGGAAAAGTGATAGCACACAAAGGAATGAACACTGGAAATTATATATACATACATATATATAAATATAAAAATAAAAATAAAATAAATTTTAGGGAATTCCCTGGTGGTCCCATGGTTAGGGCTTTGTGTTTTCACTGCCAGGGCCTGGGTTCAATCCCTGTTTGGGGAACTAAGATACCACAAGCTGTGTGGTGGGGCCAAAAAATAAAATAAATTTTAAAAAGACTATTGACTATGTAAAACAAAATATTTAGAGTGTATTGTGGGTGTATAAAATATATGTAGAAGTAAAACATCTGGCAACAAAAACACAAAGTATTGGAAGGGAGAAATGGAAGTATACTATTATAAGGTGAGTAGTATAATATGATTTGAAGGTAGATTGTGGTAAGTTAAAGACATGTGTCGTAACCCTTAAAAAGCTAAAACAGCCATATACTAATAAACAATAGAGACGATAAAATGATTTAAAATAGTCAAATATCTCAAAAGAAGCCAGGAAAAGAAGAAAAAAGAACTTGGAATAGATGGCATAAGTAGAAAGCAAACAGCAAGAGAGCAGACTTAAACCAACCATATCAATAATTACAGTAGTTATAAATGGACTGCTGCTGCTGCTGCTAAGTCGCTTCAGTCGTTTCCGACTCTGTGCGACCCCATAGACGGCAGCCCACCAGGCTTCCCCGCCTCTGGGATTCTCCAGGCAAGAACACTGGAGTGGGTTGCCATTTCCTTCTCCAATGCATGAAAGTGAAAAGTGAAAGTGAAGTCGATCAGTCGTGTCCAACTCCCAGTGACCCCATGGACCGCAGCCTACCAGGCTCCTCCATCCATGGGACTGACTCTCCAGGCAAGAGTACTGGAGTTGGGTGCCATTGAATTCTCCGATAAATGGACTAGGCACATCAATTAAAAGGCAGAGAAATCTGACTGGATAATAAAGCAAGGCCTAACTATATAATGCATTTTAAACATAGAGATAGATTAAAAGTAAAAGGATTTAAAAAGATACACAATATAAACACTAATTAAAAGAAAACTGAAATGGCTATATTAACATTAAACAAAGTAGACTTTAGAGGGACAAAGAATATTACCAAAAATAAACAGGGACATTTCATAATAACAAAAGAGTCAATCATTAGAAACATTTATAACAATTCTAAATATGCATTCAGCTAATAATAGAGCTTTAAAATACAAGAAATAAAAACTAATCCAAACAAAGGGACATACAGACAAATTCACAGACAGAGATTTCAGCTCCTCTTTGATCAATAAAGTAATTGATAGAACAAAGAGAAAATCAGCAGAGATATAAATGACTTTTATAATACAATCAGCCAACTTAGTCTAATTGACATTTATAGAATACTATCTAAAAACTTCAGGATACACATTTCTTTTCAAGTGCACAAAGAAAATGCACCAAGAAAAGCTGTTTGCTGGGCCTCAGAGCAAGTTCCAAAAAAACCCCAAATGACTGAAATTTCAAAAATATGATTTCTGACCATAAAATGAAATTAGAATACAATATATGTGCAAATCCCCAAATATCTAGACATTAAATAACATTTTTAACTAGCCCATAGGTAAAATAAGAAATTACAAGAAAGTATTTTGAACTGAATATACAATATACCAAAATTTGTGCAGTACACAAAAGCAGTGCTTACAGGTAATTGATAGCAGATCATCTTTGATTAGGGATCATAAAGAATAAATACTTGAATGTCCAAATTGAATTAAAAAAAATTTTAAAGCAGCAAGCTATTGAAAGATACAAGAGTTCAAAAGAAATTAAGATACATGCATTTTTTTCACAGTATATTTCTCTTCAAGTATACGAGTCCCACGATTGTTCTAAAGGAAAAAAAGGATCTATGAGACCCAAATGAAGCTAAAAATATCTTCAAATAATGTCTGTAAAATAGAATTGGTAAGATAGACTTAAAAAATTTAGTCAGCATGACTAATATTCCCATGTCATTTTCTAATTACACTCTCATAAAGACAGATTCACTCAACAAGTTATTGTTGAGCATTTACTACATTCTAGGAATATACTAGGAATACGAGAAGGAGGTAAAAAGGAAAAAAGTCCCAAGCACTCATGGATTTTCCTTGGGAGCGGGGCAGACAGATGATAAACGACAATTAACAGGTAAAAATACACAGTATTTCACCACATGGAATAAGTGAAAAACAGAGCAGGGAAAGTGGTGGTGTTGGGGGGAGCTGTAATTTTAAAGAGTGAACAGGAAAGGTTATATTGAGAAGGTGATATTTGAGGAACGATCCAAAGAAAGTAAGGGAACAAGCCACGCTGGTGCAAGTGTTATGAGTGTGTCTGGTGTTGGAGGGAAGAAGAGGTCCATGTGGCTGGTGCAGGAGGAGCCCAGAGAGAGAAGCTGGAGATTGAGTTAGAGGGAAAAGACAAGAAAAACCAAATAAGGCTTTGAAAGCCTTGCCAGGGACTTTAGCTTTTACCCTCAGCGAGCTCTGGAGGGTTTTGGGCAAAGGAGTAGCAAGATTTTGGATTTTTCTGGCTATTGAGATGAGTACAGTTTGAAGGGGAGCAGGGGTTGAAAGAAGGAGACCACTTAGGAGGCTACTGCAAGAATCCAGGAAGAGTGCAGAGAGCTGCTTCCAACAAAGTGGTAGCAATTTATGCAAAGAGAAATGGTCCAGCAGAGAGGGCGGGAATCATGATGCAGAAGAGAAGGGAAGATTGCTGATTCACTGTCTTTGAGTAGGAGGGAAGGGATAGGATCCAGTGCACAAGCTGAAGAGATACATTGGAACATTTCATTCATAGTAACAGGAAGAAAGGAAGAGAATATGCACAGAAACTGGTGGGTGATGGTGTTGGCATCTGTCGATATTCTTCTCTGATTACTCCTATTTCTCAGGGAAACAAGACACAAGGGCCGAAAAGGAAGAGGGGAAGGAGGTATTGGTGACTGCAGGAGGAGAAAATATGCAACAGCGAATTAGGAGAGTAAGAGAATGAATAGATTGGATTTGCCCTGGTTGGTCTTCTCCACTCAAGATACATTTGAAACAGTTCTCTAAACATTCTGCCCCTGAATCTATGTACATGAAGAAAACATAATTTGGAAGCCAAATAATTATCAATGTCTATCTATATTATCCATATTCTATTCTGGAGAATGAAAATTCTGCCTGCTAGTAAGGGTAGAGACGCCTCAGAAATATATAGCTCAATGTGAATGAAATGCTGGCAGATTTGTAGCTTTCTTTTATTTTTGCAGATTAAGGTTCTCTGTTTTGAATTCCTTCTTTATTACAAGAATACTTTCAAAAGAGAATCAGCACATCATAAATTTAAATGCAGTTATTATGTGTACTTCCCATTTACTCTAAAATTACAGCTGAAGTAAAAACTTATAGGAAGAAATTAATGCCATAGAGGGAAAAATACTTATTTAAGAGGCTGGAATGTTTGAATTTTTTCCCAAAAGATCATTACGTTTTCTAATGACCAACTGACACGGAAAGCTTAGGAAAGATAAGTGAGTTTTTTTTTCATACACTGCAGATACCAGCTAACAAAATCATCTGAAATAAATAAGGGTGTAAGTTGTGTCATAAACATGCTGAAATTATAAATCTGTAAATCCTCTGATGGAGTGACAAGGAGACTAATTATCATTTTGTATTTCGTCTATTGATGCAACTCAGGAAAGACGCAAAGCAAGTCTGTTGTTTTACAAGACATGAGCAGTATGTTGGCTCTCCTAAAACATCTGCTTCTTCTAAAACTCTGTATTTGAGAAAAAAAGAATTCATACCTAAATTACAACATTATTGGACTACACTTACATGGATATGTATTTCCAGAATCTAAACCTGTAAATGTCTCATCATCCCAAATCCCCCAAATTCACAATCTTTACCTGTCCATACTCCAAAATAGGAACCTCCTGCACCTCCAACATGCTGATCCAAAGGACAGCTGTCTTTACAATGGATGCATTTTAAACAATGTTGTAATGGGTTTTCCTTTGTATGTGGGGGGATGGCAGATGATCATTTAAGAAAATCAGGTCCCTTCTGGGACTTCCCTGGTGGTTCAAATACTAAAGAATTCGCCTGAAATGCAGGAGAGCTGGGTTCAATCCCTGGGTTGGGAAGGTCCCCTGGAGAAGGGATTGGCAACCCACTCCAGTATTCTTGCCTGGAGAATTTCATGGACAGAGGAGCCCGGCGAGCTACAGCCCATGGGGTTGCAAAGAGTTGGACACACTGATAATATAAGGCCACTTACAATAATTACTGCTCAAGTTAGGCAATAAGATTAAAAAAAAAAATTAGGAATTTAAAAGCCAACAAGTCTCAAAACACTCTCTCTTTTTGGTATGAATGAGGCCAAATTAACCAAATTACCTTGCTGGTTCCTAAGCAAACGTTTCTAAAAATCTTGTTCCAATTACTCTTAAAGATAAAGACAGGGGCAAGTAGTTACAATTCCTAAGGTAGAACTATTTATTCCACTTAGTTCAGTTTTGGTTTTGAATAGCTTCAGGCAGTTTTTCACTCTTGGGCAAGGCCCATCCAGCCATTCTCAGGTAGGTTTGACTTTTTCCAGATGGGCAACTTAAAAAATATTGGTTGAAAATGAGTAATACAGATGTTCAGATTAGATTCAGCCCATGATCACAAGGGCCTTTGGGTCTGTGCATATCATGAGGGAAGCCTGCCCTCTGAAGCTGCTTCTCTACAGGATAAGAATGCATAACAAAGCCACCCGATTTAAAGAAACAGTACATTATTAATGGTTGAAATATCAAAGGGGGGAATCAGATTTTAACTTAAAAAAAAATTGTAAAGGGCTAGTCATATTTTCAGCCCATGCTACCACTTGAAGTAATGAGACTTTTCGTAACTCCCTGAAATGCTTTATTGTTTATCCTAAATTTATCTTTTCATTCCCTCACAGAAAGGAAATGTAACAAAGAACAAATTTCAGTCATAATGCCCTGATATAAGATATTCCTGATAAATAAATTTTAAAAAAATAACTGCTGAAGTGAGCTTCTTGTTTTATTCATAGCTTTTAATCATCTCAGCAGTTCCTGTCCCTCATTTGCACACATAATTGAAGGTTGGCTGTGCTATACCCCAAATTTCATTCTGCTACCATCAACTGTGTTCAAACTTCCAAAGTTTCTCAGGTTTAAATTTCCTTGCTTTCTGATAAATAGTGTATCTATTTTGTGTAAAAGAAAAGGGAGAACATGCCTTATATGGATTATTTAAATACACAGCTAATCCTAAAGCCTTATTTGCATCACTGATAGCAAACAGAAGCTGTAAAAGCTGGGGCAACTTGGGGCCAGACCAAGTAAGCCCTCTTTGTGTAGTCTGTTAGATCTTCCTCAGGAAAATGGAATCTGTGCTGGCCTCTACCTCTGTGTCTGAGAAACACTCTATCCACATGTCTTATGGGTGCCGGTATAGCCCATTACCATCATTCTCAGCTTCTCAAGAGTAGGTGTTTACCTTAATTGTTTGCCCATTATGTAATACTCACAGATACTAAGTACTGAATACATTTTTGTCAAATTGATAAATAATTCCATAAGATACAGGGTCTGAACTTGATGACCTCAAGGTTTCTTTCCTGATCTAAAATTCTATAATTTCTATTTGTCTCAGCCTCTACCTAAAGATTTTAAGAAATCCTAAGGATGTTAACTTAATGAATAATATATAAAAGTTGCCAATTTGGTCGTTAATGAGGTTTTAATCCTTTTCCTGAATTATGGTAGTGATTTAAGACCCAGAGTGAAGGAACAATCTTGTTAATAGTTATTCTAGATCAGTGCTGTCCAATAAAAATATAATATGAGCCAAAAAATACAAACCACAAATGTAATTTAAAATATTCTGGTAGCCACATTAAAACAGTAAAAAGAAACAGGTGAAGTTAATTTTAATATATTACTTAACATCATATGTCTGAAAGTATCATTTCAACATGTAATTGGTGTAATTAAGATGTTTTAAGTTTTTGGTGTGTGTGTTAGGTCTTCAAAATCTGAGGTGTAATTTACACCTGTACACCTCAGTTTGGACTCACCACATTTCAAGTGCATGTGTGGCTGGTTAGTGGCTGTTTTTTTGACAACACAGTGTTATAGCCTGATATTCAAGTGCTCTAAGGACCAGGAGCTTGTGAGAAATGCAAATCTTGGAATCAGAATTTGAACTTAACAGGTACTCCAGGTAATTTGTATGGATATCAAATTTGAGGAGGGAGTATCCAAGTTCTTTTTCCAGTGAAACCATGCTTTAGATATTTTTGTAACTTTCACATTTCTTTTCTTTTTTTTGGCTGCATCATGTGGCATGAGAGATCTTAGCTCCCCAAACATGGATCAAACCCATGCCCCTTGCTCTGGAACACCAGGGAAGTCCTCACATTTCTAATTCGTATAAATTTTTTCATGTGTCATGCTTCCTGGTTGTCCCTCTCCCCATTTTTAAAGTAACATTTTTTTTCCAGTTATAAAAGCATAACCTGTTTATATAGAAAAATTAGAAACTACAAATAAGAAAAAAAATCACTTGTCATTCCATTAGAGATAACTACTATTGACATTTTGGGTGTTTATCCTTCCAGTCTCTAAAATGTTTATTGCTTAATTATGTAATACATAAATTCTTATAAATAATTCAAACAATAACATATAAAATGAAGTCCCCTCAACTAATATCCCAAATGCAGTCCCCCTCCCCACCCTCAATCCATTCACCTGGTGAAAGATATTTGGGTTGTTTCCAGCTATGGGCAATTATGCATAAAGTTGCTATAAACATTGATTTTTGAGTTTTGGGGTATGTGGGAGACTACTTTCAGAAAACTTTTCAACTGGCTACACTGTACTTCAAAATGTGAATATATATGAATATATATTCACTCATTCAACCAACAAATATTGAACGCTTTCTTTGTATTAGGCAATGAGAATATAGTGAACACAGTGGTGGTCAGTGTTGGTCCCAATCCTCATAGAATTTGTTTTTAATCAAACCTCTGTTAATAGACATTTATTTCCAATTCCCCTATCATAAACAATGAGTTTTAAGATTTCAATTCAGTTATTACTGATCATCTGCTACCTACCCAAAATTTTCCTTGGAGCTTTCAAGGAAAAAAATGACCAACTGGGTAGTCATCTTGGTTGAGTCACCTAACTCTAACCACAGCACTGGTTAGAGGCTGGAGGAAGGAGGGAAAGCAGAGACTAGCCTCAGGCAGCTGTTGCTAGTTAACTCTAGGTTAATGTGGAGGATCTGGATAATCCTTCATCTTCCTAGGCCATGGTTTTCAAACCTTGGTCCACACCAAGATCAGAATCTTGTTAAAGCACAGATTCCTGGACCCCACTTTGATTTAGTATGTCTGGGATGGGCTCATCAATCTGCATTTTTAACAAGTTCCCAGGTGAGGGTAACACTGCTGTTCCCAGGAACACACTTTGAGAACTGTCCTAAGCTATTTCTGGGTGTTTCTGAGTCTGATATCTTAAATGTGGACTCTCCATCAGTGGTTAGGAATTCAGAGATCTATAAGTACCGTATCTTTTTTAAAAAATGTTTTTTTTATGTGGACCATTTTCAGTCATTCAATCTGTTACAATATTGCTTTTGCTGTTTTTGTTCTGGCTTTTTGGCAGTGAGGCAGGAGGGAGTTCAGCTCCTCTACCAGGGACTGAACCCGCACCTCCTACACTGGAAGGTGAAATCTTAGCCACTGGACTGCCAGGGAAGTCCCTGGAAGTAGGTATCTTTGAAGTTACTGGAGAAGTTATTAATTAATGCAGAAGAAATGTCTGTGAGTCTAGAGGCTCCTCTGTGGCATCACCTGACAACTCTAGTTTCTTGGATTTGCTTTCTTTTCTCTTTACTATCTTCATGCAGACTTCGCTGTTATGCTGTTTGGCAGGGGAACCTGTCGTTTGGCACTCTCAGCACCACCAGTACGCACAGTTGAAGGGTTCTTTTGGAGCCCTGTCTTAGTATCAAGCTCCAGAATTTCCTCATCTGGGTTACAGGTGACTGCATTTCTAGCTGCAGGAACCTACTGAAAGCTGCAGGGCGTTTACTTGAGACTTCAGATCGTGTCCACCTCTTTGCTCAGTAATGTCCAACTCTTTGCAAACATCCGGGCTTTAGCCCTCCAGGCTCCTCTGTCCATGGAATTCTCTAGGCAAGAATACCAGAGTGGGTAGCCATTCCCTTCTCCTGGGGATCTTCCTGACCCAGGCATTGAACTTGGGTCTCCTGCGTTGCAGGCAGATTCTTTACCATCTGTGCCACCAGAGAGTGGGCAAGTTCAAATACGGAATTTGTGCGTTTAGTCCCCTCAGAACAGTTTGAATCCAGTTTCACCACTCACTGGCTCCATCTCTAGTTTTTGGAAAATTTCCTCATCTGTAAAACGAGAACTCCTAAATCCTTCAGTTACTGTGAGAACTAACACAGTAACATATGGAAAGTATTCAATACCTTGTTAGCTCAGTACAGGACACACTGTAGAACCCTCTTCATCTACTGGAAACATGGATTGGAGTGAAGTTGTGGTACATCGTGCTGTGGGACCTTCATCAGACTCATCACAAAGGACATGTGGATCTCTGTGTATATAAGGATACTGGCATTACTCCCTCTGGGAAAATGAGGCTCAGTAGTGTTGGGGGCCTGCCCTCAAGTCACTCACCAGCATGCACATGCTCTAGAGGGGATGTAAGATAGGGGCCTACAGAGCTGCCAGGATAAGAGCCTGGAAGAGTAGGAATGTAAGGTCAGTTTGGAAGAGTGAGAGGACAAGTTGGTATGACAAAAGCATTGGAGCTCATCTTCCTGCTTTCATTTGTCATTCCCAGACACTCTAAAAGGTTAATATTACATGTATGTTCACTATAAACATTATTCCAACAACCTGACTTTAGCTTATCTACAGTTCAGTACCCAGGTTTATACTCCAGTTTTACATTTTAGTAGTCAGGAATCTTCGGAGAAGGCAATGGCACCCCACTCCAGTACTCTTGCCTGGAAAATCCCATGGATGGAGGAGCCTGGTTGGCTGCAGTCCATGGGGTCGCTAAGAGTCCGACACGACTGAGCGACTTCACTTTCACTTCTCACTTTCATGCACTGGAGAAGGAAATGGCAACCCACTCCAGTGTTCTTGCCTGGAGAATCCCAGGGACAAGGGAGCCTGGTGGGCTACCATCTATGGGGTCGCACAGAGTCGTACACGACTGAAGCGACTTAGCAGCAGCAGTCAGGAATCTTTTCCTGTTGTCTTAGGCATATCTCAGCCAGTAAAAATAATTTCCCTCTATGCCACAAACTTAAAGAAGAAAATAACCAGAAGCCTTCCTTTAAAAAAGCCTGTAAAATGAAAACTTTAGATACAATAGAGTATTTGTGAAACTTTTTTTTTAAATAAAAAGTCCTTAGAAAAAAAAAGCACAAAAACAAACTCCACTTAGCAACGGAAACAGTAAATAATTTCAGAATGGAATGTACAGTGTGCACTCCCATCCCCCACCTCATACTCCTAGGGTCCTCTGAGTTCCTGCTCCTTTTGGTGAAGACCCATTATGGATATGAATCTTCATTAAGGAGGACCTGACTCTCCTTCTGTACATCCATACTTAGAGGAAGAGAAGATGGGGGCGGGGGTGGTGTTCCCCAGGACTTCGACTGTAAAAGTATTTTCTCACTGAAACGATGTTAAAAGTGATGTGTGGGCTTCCCTTAACTATGAATTAGATAATTACTGAGAGCTAGGCTGAAAAGCTAATAGCCATTTTAAGATTGTTTCTATGAGAAACACATCTGTAGGTCCCCAAATTGGCTAACAACCAACAAACATTTGAAATACAACCTGTTAAAGATGGGGAAATGACTGAACAATTTAAAAAATTTGATTTATACAAATTCTTTCAAGCATGCGGTAAGTCACAAACATTTCCTGAGTCCCTGAATATTGCCGCATTAACAAACATAGTCCCTGTATTGACATCTCACTTAAAGCTCAGACATAACTTGCTTTAGTTTTGCATATGTCTGACATTTTTCGCAATAAAATTAAAATGTTTGAAAAATTTTTAAATAAAAATTACTGCATTCATTTAAAAAAAGACCCTTTCAAACGTAAATTTCAAAAATCCCCAAGGGATCAACCTAGGGCAAAAATGAGAGGTGATATAAGAACCCCTAAAAAGAAGTAAAAACTTAAATTCTGAATTTCCTCCATAATATAGACAGCAAAGCAACTATCAAAATATTGAAAACATTTGAAATAATGGACCTATTTTAAAACCTCCAAAATGTCTTATCACTATTGTTCATAATTAAGAAAGTCTTTTAAATGCTTAAGTAAAAAAAATTCATTGAAATTGATGCCAAAAAAAGGAAAATGAAATTCATCTCTCAGTATATATACCTCTTTAAGATGTAGCTTGATAAGTCTACTAGACTTCCTAAAATGTAATTTTATTAAATTTTATTAAATTCAGAGTTAGATATCCACAGCCAACTAATAAATTTCTGATAACATCTTTCATATCTTTTAAAAAGTATTTTAAAAACCTACAATAGCATGATGTAAAAGAGAGCAATAATTATAGTAGACAAAATTAAATGAAATATGATATGCCTTCTATGTACCTATGAGTTATACAGAATAATCATTACCACAGATGTCCTCAGAGAACAAAGGAGAACAAGAAAGTATAAAGGTGGCGGAAGGCATGGAAGATATTTTCTGTTATCTTCTACTGTGTGGTCTTTCACTGCACTATTCTTTAAACAAAAAAAGGTCTCTGCAAGGGCAAGCCCCGCTTCAAATGTCCCCTTACCCTCCTGACTGGAGAATAATGTGTTTGTGTAGTATATGGTTACACCAGACAAGGCTGTGAACACGTGTGATTTATTCAATGATCCTGTTCTGCTTCCTTTTAAAGATAAAGAATGCATTTAAGTCGATTGTGTATGAGACTGTGGTAATTCCTTAGAAGGCGCCATTCAAACAGAATAATATTACCTTATTTTAAAACACCAAGAACATAGCCATTTCTCGGTCTTCATTTTCTTTCCAGGCAACATCAATTAATACTTTCATTTATTTTAAAAATAGAAACATAAAAAACACAAGTAATTACTTTGAAACAGTTTTAATTTTTCTTTGTAGAAGCAAAACAGTCCTATAAGACATTTACTTTTCAAAAATCCTTATATACAAATAACTGTGTAAGATGGAAGAAACAACTAAAAACAGCATAAACCACCAACACAACAGCTCCTAACAGTAGGCCAGGTCAGGGTGCAGACCTCATGAAAACAAGCTGCTGACCTGCCAAGAACTACAATCCCCAGGGAGCAATCTTGTCCTCTTTAACTTGCTGGGTGGCAGAGCTCAGGGGAATTACTCAAACTACGAAAATCCCCAAGCATGGTCACCTAGGGGGAAATGAGGAGACAGATATGACTTGAGCAGGATAATTATTTTCTTATAGTAACAGTAAAGAAAAGTAAACTTAAGTGGTAAAGGCTGCGTGAGTTACAACTTCAACAGGTAGCTAATTGTGTATTCTCTAGACACAGCATTTGTTAGTGAAGGCAGAACACACAATGTATACTTTGCTACTTGTCTTTCAAATAACAGTCTCTATTCACATTTATTGATTATAGATACATGTAAATGGTATGTAAAATAATAAAAGGATAGCAAACACCAAGGCATACTGTTCTATGTGCAGTTTATTTCACTTAATCCTCACAGTAAATCCTCATAGTAACCCTATGAGGTGAGAACCATTATTATTCATGTTTTACCACACACACAAAAATCTAAGTCATAGGGAATTTAATTGTTTGACCATGATCACACACCTGGAATGCAAAGCTAGGTATTTTGTCTCCAGAGCTCCTGCTTTTAATTTAGCTCCAGTTCTGCCTCATGTAATTGGATTTTTAACCCCATTATCACAGAGCTATTCTTCCAAGACTATAAATTCTGTTTCTGCACTGTGAACTTCCACTTCTCTGAACCATTTTCATCTTCTGCCTCCCAATTCACCTTCTGGTTTCACCTGCTTCTATGAACAACCTGGACCCCTAGTCATTTCAGCTGTGCCCCAAACCCCTCCCAGGCCTCTCCCACACAGGCACACCAAGGTGGCCGCCTGCACTGGCGATCTCTGTTGCTACTGCTGCTTCTCAGCAGCATAGCATTACTACTGACCTGAGAAAAAGTCCTGCTGTTGGTCGGTAAGTGGGCCTCACTACTGCTCAGCAGTCCTTTCACTGACACTGCACAGCGTCCACAGCAGCTGTTCCAAACTTCTTCCAGGATTAAATCCCCCAATGCACCCATCTAGCTCTTTGCAGATTATCTTACCATGGCTTTATTGAAAATTCATCCAAAGTAGGGTTGTCAAAATGCAGGTTGTCAGGAGTTATCTGAATTTCAAATAAATAAGGAAATATAGTTTAGGGTAAATGAGTCCCAAATACTGCATTACAGAAATATTTAAATGGTATTTAAACAATAAAAATAGCAAACTGAGAGCTTATCAAATATTGTATGCCATGCCATGTGTGCTCAGTCATGTTTGGATCTTTGCAACCCTATGGGCTGTAGTCTGTCAGGCTCCTCTGTCCGTGGGATTTCCCAGGCAAGAATACTAGAGTGGGTTGCCATTTCCTTCTCCAGCCAAATACTGTATAGAACATACTTATTACTAAAAACTTGTTCATTGTTTACCTGAAGTTTAAATTTTACTGGGCATCTTGAATTTAATTTGCTAAATCTAATTCAATCAAATTCCTCTCTTTCCATTCCCAGAAGTATTCTTCCTTTTTTTCAAGGGTTAATTCTCTGACCTATGGAATTGATCTTTCTCCTTACTTCACCTTCTTTTTCATCCTACATATTCTTTCGTTTCTCCTTTCAAGCATACTCCTATTAATGGTCCCAGTTCTTCAACCCCATGTGAACCCATGCCTTTACCATGCCACTTTGCAATATCTCTAGAGAGGTGGATTCTATTTCCCAACCCTGGAATCTGGGCCTGGTCACATAACCTGGCCAATGCAATGAGGCAGAAGTGCCAGCATGTCAGTTTGGAATCTAGACCTCAAGAAGCCTTGTATATTTCTGCTTGCCCTCTTAAGACTCATCTTCCAGATAAGAAAGAAAAAAAAAATCAAAGAAAAAACCCACTAATTCAAAAAGATACATGTACCCCAAAGTTCAGAGCAGCATTATTTACAATTGCCAAGTCATGGAAGCAACCTAAGTGTCCATCAACAGATGAATGGATGAAGAAGATGTGGTACCTATGTATGATGGAATACTACTCAGTCATAAAAAAGAATGAAATTTTGCCATTTGCAGCAACATGGATGGATTTTATGTTAAATGAAATAAGTCAGAGAAAGATACTGTATATCACTTACATGTGGAATCTAAAAAACACAACTAGTGAAAATAGTGCAAAGCAGACTTACAGATATAGAGAACCAGTGGTTAACAGTGGGGAGAGGGTGGAGGAGGGGCAATACAGGGGCCAGGAATTAACAGATACAAACCATTATGTATAAAATAAGCTACAAGGATACACTGTACAACACAGGGCATACAGCTAAGATTTTATAATAATTATAAATGAGTATAGCCTTTAAAAATGTGAATCACTATATTGTTCACCTATAATTCACATAATATTACACACCAACTGTACTATAATTTTAAAAATACTGCAATGAAAATAAAGCCAAAAACAAAACTCCTCTTCCATCTCCATGAGAAAACACATGTAGGCAAGTCCGAGTCCCAGGAGGATGACAGATATGTGAAATAGAGCCCAGCCTAGAGGAAAGCCCCCAGTAGGCTTTCAGATATATGAGCAAGCCTAGCAGAGATCAGCCAACCCTCAGACACTTGAGCTATAATAATTACTGTCTTAAGCCACTGTGTTTTAGAATGTTTGTTATTCAGCAATAGCTAACTTGAGACATCTATCCCAACTTTCTTTCTTGCACTCCTACTAACCTACTGCAAAAAGTATCCTGTTTGTTTTTTTTTTTAACCTTTGTTCTCTTACCACTTATTTTTGTTATCTGTACCACTTCTCTCTCAATTGAAACCAAAACCTCTTAATGGTCTGTCCAATCACTTTGGCTCTGTCCTCATCCACTTTGGCCTCTATATAGCACCTGACACCTCCGTTAAAATCCCCTGCTCTTGGACTGCACTACTATCAACTTCTTTGATTGTTTCATCTACTTCAGGGGTTTACCTTCTCTTACAGTCTTCTGGGAGTTTATTCATGCCCCCCCAACCCCCCCCCCGCCCCCCCGCAAAGCAACTTGACTCACACCTTTATCTCCACCCAAACTCTCTTCTAAACTGTAGTTCAATTGGTTCTCAAACCAATGCATTAGAATCACCCAGAGGGCTTACTGATATTCAGATTGCCAGGGCCCTGTTCCTCAAGTTTCATATTCAGTTAGTCTGGGGTGGGGCCTGAGAATTTACATTTCTAACAAGTTCTTCGGTAATGCTGATACATCACTTTGAAAACCACTCTTCTGGTTTCATATTTCTAACTAACAGTCTCCACCTGGTTATCCACAGGTGACTCAAAGGTCACATACAGTGTCAATTAGAGGGTTTGTTTATTGTAAGCCCTAGGAACCAATTTGGGCTAACTACAGCAAAACAAGAATTAGGGAGTTCACAGAATCAACGTGAAGGCTGGTAAACCATGTTCCAAATAAGACAGGAACAAGAAAAGAGACTACTTGACAGTAGAAGCATTACCTCTAAGTCAGAAGAAGTAAACAGTGTTTCTTGTATTCTTAAGTCTCTCTGTTCAAGATTCATTCCAAATGAGAGTCCTTTACCCAACCCTGAGTTGTACCAGGGCAGCGATAGAAAAGATTATGGTGGAAGTAGCCACAAAGGACTCCTCTTCTTTCTTACTTAGTTTAGACCCTCCTAATCAAGCAGGTGGATTACTACAACAACCTCTTAACTGGTTTTCTTGCCCCTAATCTAACCTTCAGTTCATTCTCCTCATCTTCACATCATCTTCAGTTATCTCTTTAAGACATGTCATTTTCTTCTTTGCCTTGTCTGGTGTAGTGTTCCTATCTTAAGTAATAAATTACTTCTCTTTATGTGCAAGTGGTTGGGATACTTTTACCTCAGCAGACTCATAAAATGGAAAAGTAGTTTTAGAAGGTAGGGAAATATGTTCTATTGTAAAATGAGGATCTAATTCCCTAGTAACTAGCAAGGATCTAATTCCCTAGCAAGGATCAGAAGTGGTCCCAAAGGTCTGCATCAGGACCCCTCCAGGAGCCTTTAAGAGATCAGTATCTCATGAGACTAAAGACAAGGACCTAGCCCTCAATTGTATTACCAGCACCGGACTCAAAACAGGCACTTAATGAAATCATCTCCAGGCCCTCCTTACTTTAGGTTAGTATATGTTTTAGCCTCCTGACTGACTTCCTGGTCTGTAGTCTCTGCCTGCCTATCTCCTTACTACCAAATCCTTCCTGTATAGCAATGCTAAATCAAACCCATCATTTCCTGCTCAAAACTATCAGACTCCCCAAAACATGCTTGCCAACTATAAACCTCTCAGTATTCAAAGCCTTCCATAATCTGGTTTCAACCTACTTTTCTAGGCTTTCTTCCACTTGTTACTTACACTGTCAATCTTGTCTAGACAAACAAGTTTTTCTCAATAAACCCTTTTCTGTTCTTATCGGTTTGG